>NW_022196903.1:109500580-109534438 GCF_008632895.1 Mastomys coucha | reverse complement strand
AAAAAGGTCAACAAGCTGAAGTGCCCAAGTGAGGATGTCTCAGTCCCACTTGGGAGAGAGAAGAAAGCTATTACAAGTGGGGAGGGAGGGAGGGGCCTGGGAGGGAAAGTAGACGGGGGAGGGGGTCTGGGAGGATGGGGAGGGAGAGGGGAACCTGATCTGGTATTGGGTGAGGGGAAAGGACTGAAGCCCTGAGGGCCAGCAGAAAGAATGGAAACAGGCAATCTCAGGAAATAGGTTGGGGGACCCTCCAGAATGCACCAGAAATCTGGGAGGTGAGAGACTCCCAGGACTCAAAGGGAGGGACCTTAGAAGAAACATTTGTCACATCTTAATAAATAAGTTGAGGCCAGAAACGTGAAATGAGTAATATTTTATAGTTTTCCACAGTTAGCAGCAGACCTCAGTGCTGTGAGCCCTGCCAGTGTAAGCTAGAGAAAAGCGTGGCCAAGAGCCAGCAGCTTCACCTTTTTGCTGAGATTCATGTTCTCCATCTTGGCCTTCAGCAGCTTCATCTTATTCATAGTTATTGAATTTTCAATGATCTGTTGCCCAGAAGGGGAAGGCTCGGCTTCTTCATCCTCATCTGTATACAGATTATACACAGAACCACCACTGCAAGGGGAACGGTAAGTACTTAAAACATGCTTGATACCTGCTGAGCACCAAAAGTCCTAGGTACAGTAGCAACTACAGATCCTACCAGGTGTGAAACACTACCTTCATTTTGTCATTGTAAATGAAAAAAAAAAAAAAATTCAAAGCATTTCTTTCCCCAAACTGGGCTCAAATGTGGTACCTAGCTGGGGATGGCCTTGTTCTCTCTTCTGATCCTCCTGCCTCCACTTTCTGATTGCTGGGATTACAGGCACAAGCCACCCACACCAAGTTTTATGTAGTTCTAAGGATTGAATTTAGGGTTCTGTGTGTGCTAGGCAAGTGTGCTATCTACTAAGTTTCATATCCAGCACATTTAAAACACAGCTGGGGGGTTAGGGACATCGGTTAATGGGTAAATTGTTTGCCTTGCAAACACAAGTACTCAAGCTCAGTTCCCAAAACCAAAGGTAACAAACTGGCTTGTTTGCAATCTCTGGGAAGGCAGGGACAGGCACATACCTGAGGCTCACTGGTCTGCGGTCTACCCTGCCCATAGAGCTTTAAGCCAAGGCTCTATTTCAAAAAAGAGGTTAGACAGCTCCTGAAGAACAAACCCGAGGTCTACTTGTGGTCTCTACATGTAAGGGCACACATAAACCTACACTAACACACAAGTACACACACTCACAGACACACATTTCTTAGGAGAAAACAACTGGGAAAGTGCTGCATTACTACCAACACTGCTGAGCTGCTCCAAGGTCACTGCAGCACACTGACAGCACTGCTGGCCCTGCTCTGGGCGCTTGCTCTATCAGGCACTCCCCACAGACTGGTTCGTTATAAACACATTCAAGGTAGATATAAGAAGTTAAGTGACTGGCCAACCACATGGTTCAGGGGGAAAAGGAGCTTGCCACTAATCCTGATCACCTGAGGTCAATCCAAGCACTTGTGGGGTGAAAAGAGAAAGCTGTTTTTTATCTCCAGAAGTGTGCAGTGGTATGCACATCCTCACCCCACCCCCAGCACTAATGAATGAAATGTAAACAGTTAAAGCCCAATGTGGTGATGCAATCTTTAATCCCGGCACTCTGGGGGTAGATCTAGACTGTTTCCAACTGCAAGCTATTACACAAAAAAGAGAGTAGAGATGAGCAAGCTTCCCTGGAGTAAGATGTGTATGCTCAAGAGCTGTACAACTGGACTTTGTGGTAAAACCATTATCAGCTTTTGATTAACCTCCACGCTGGCTTATTTCACAGTGGCTGTGCTAACTTGCATGCCTACAAGATGTGAAGATGTGTTCCCTTTTCCCTGCTTCTGCTGTTGTTTTGTTAATCTTGACCATGCTGACTGGGAGGAGATGAAATCTCAATGTAGATTTGTGTTTCCCTGATGACTAAGGATGGTGAACACTTTTCAAAGTGTTTTTCAACCATCTCTGCTTCAGCTTTTGAGAACTCTCTTTAGAGTTCTCACTACACTACACTACACTACACTACACTATTTGTAGAAGATGCTCTTTTCACCAATGTGTATTTTTGGCTTCAATGTAAAATATCAACTGTTCTTGGATGTCTGGAGGTCTTAAATTCTATTCTATTAATCAATGCCTCTTTTTTAATTAAAAATATTTTGTATGAATATGGGAGTTCTAGCTGAATGTCTGTCTGTGCACCACATGCATGCAGTGGCTTGGAGAACCAAAGAAAATGCTGGATCACCTGGAACAATATAGGTTCTGGGAATCAAATCCAGATCCCTTGGAAGAGCAGACAGTCCTCTTAACCACTGAACCATCTCTCCAGCCCCACCCAATTTGCTTCTCTCCTCTCCTTCCTCACTCCCTCCCCCTCCTTCCCCCCCCCCTCTCTGCCAATATCATTCTGGTTTTATTACTGTAGCTCTGTAGAACAACTTACTTAAAATCAGGAATGGTGAGAATTCCATCAATTATTTTATTGTTCAGGATTTTCTTAGCTATCATGGGGCTTTTGCTTATTTAATATTATGTGAAATTTATTTTTTCAATTTCTGTGAAGAACTGTGTTGAGATTTTGAAGGGCACGGCCATGAATCTCTAGATTGCTTTCAATAGGATGGCCATTTTCACACTATTAATACCAATCAATAAGCACGTGAGGTCTTTCTGTCTTTCCAGTATGTCTTAGTCAGGGTTTCTATTCCTGCACAAACATCATGACCAAGAAGCAAGTTGGGGAGGAAAGGGTTTATTCAGCTTACTTCCACATTGCTGTTGATCACCAGAGGAAGCCAGGACTGGAACTCAAGCAGGTCAGGAAGCAGGAGCTGATGCAGAGGCCATGGAGGATGTTCCTTACTGGCTTGCTTCTCCTGGCTTGCTCAGCCTGCTCTCTTATAGAACCCAAGACTTCCAGCCCAGGGATGGCACCACCCACAAGGGGCCCTACCCGCTTGATCACTAATTGAGAAAATGCCCCACAGCTGGGTCTCATGGAGGCACTTCCCCAACTGAAACTCCCTTCTCTGTGATAACTCCAGCCTGTGTCCAGTTGACACACAAAACCAGCCAGTACACAGTATTTTCAATTTCTTTCTTCAATGTCTTAAAGTTTTTATTAAAACAAGTTTTTCATTTCTTTAGTTGTTACATGATGTGTTGCATGCTATTGGGAAAGCTAGTTTCATTCTAAGTATCTTTGACACTTGTACATAGAACAGCTATTGATCTTTGTGTGTTATGTGTTCTATATTGCTGAATGGATTATCTATAGACATTTTCTGGTGAGTCTTTGGAGTCTTTTACTTATGAAATTATATCTTCTGTAAACAAGGATATTCTGACTTCTTCCTTCAGTTGTCTTATTCTAGTCAACTTCAAACAATAGTCAACAGTGATTTTAGTGGAAATGCTTTGTTTAGAATGATGTTGGCAGTGGAAGTGTTGTAAACAGTTTACTGATTTACATATGTTGATGAAGCCAACTTGATCATGGTGGATAATCTTTTTTGAAATGTTCTTGAATTATGCTTATTTTTATATAAATGATACTGGTCTGCAACTTTTTTATCTGTTAAGTATTTGGCCTTTGTATCAGGGTACTAGTGACTTCATAAAACGAATTTGGAAGTATTCTTTCAATTTCTATTTTGCAGAATAATTTGGTAAGTATTGGTGTTAAATCTTCTTTAAAAAGAGCTTATAGAAAACTACTGAATCTACCTGTCCCTCCATAGTTTTTGTTGGGAGATTTTAAACTAAAACTCTATCACACATTGTGGTTGTTTACATTATTTACTTCATCTTGACTTAATACTGGCAGGTTGTATATATCTAACAATTCATCCATTTCTTTTAGGTTACCCAGTTAGGTGGAATAAAAAATTTAAACTATGACCTTATAGTTTTCTGAATTTCCTAAGTGAATGTTGCAACATTTCCCTTTCATCTATGATTTTATGAATTTAGATCTCTTGTTAATTTGGCTAAAGAACATCGGTATTTTTTATTTTTGTTTGTTTTCAAGACAGGGCTTCTCTGTTTAACAGTCCTGCCTGTCTGCCTGCCTCTGCCTCTTGAGGGCTAGGATCAAAGATGTGCACCACCACGCCCAACCCTCTATTTTTTTTTTTCAAAGAACCAACTCATTTATTTATTTTTTGTATTTGAAAAATCTGTTATTGATCTCAGCCCAAGTTTGAGAATTTCTTCCCATCCAATTTTTGAGGGTGTTGATTCTTCCTGTTTTCTAAAGCTTTCAAGTGTATAATTTGTTAATGAAATCACTCTGATTTATAAAAATTAATATATGAGTGTTTTGTCTGCATATATGCATGTGCATATTTGTGCCTGCTGCTAGGTGTTGGATCCCCTGAAAATAGAGTCATTAGAGAATTAAACCTGGATCCTCTGCAAAAGCGTTAAGTATTCTTAACCTCTGAGCTATCTCTCTAGCTATCTCTCAGCAACAAAAAATGGGCACTTACTGCTAGGAATTTTACTGTTAGGGTTGCCTTTATGGTGTCTCATAGATTTTGATATGTGGTATTTTCATTTTCATTCAGTTTTAGGAAGTTTTACATTTCCTTCTTGATTTCTCCCATAGCCCAACTTGTATTCGACTTCTGTGAGTTTGTGCATTCTCCTGTTTCTACTGTTGATGTCTATAGTGGTCAGACAGATGCAGTCACTTCAGTTTTCCAAATTTCCTTGCTTTGTGTCCTAATATGTGGTCAATTTTGGAGAATGTTACATTGCTGCTAAGAAGAAAACTCATTCTTAAGTGTTTGAGTGTAATGTTTTCTAGATCCATTTGATTTATGATATTTAACTGCAGTTTATCTGGTTTTGTCTGGATGACCTGTCTACTGGTGATGGTTGGATACTGAAGCCATACCTTGTGACTATATTGGGATGAACGTGTGGTTTTATATCTAAAGGTGTTTCTTTAATTAAATGAGGTGCTCCTGGGTTTGGTATATAAATGTTTATAATATCCTCTTGGTATATAAATGTTTATAATATCCTCTTGGTAGATCTGCATTAGAAGAGTATGCAGTGTCCTCCGTCTTCTCTGACCAGTGTTGCTCTCAGGTCTACTCTATCAGCTAGTACAATAGCTGCTCCTGCTTACGATACCTTTTTCTATCCTTCTATCCTAAAATGCTGTCTGTCCTCAATGCGAGGTGTGTTTCTTGGGGGAAACAGAAAAAGGGACCCTGTTTTATCCTCTTAGTTTGTGGGGTTTTTTTTTGGGGGGGGGAACCATTAAAACCTGGGGTTATTATTAGGCAGTATTTGTGGGTTTGTGTAGATACCTGGTCTCACCTTTGTTATTACCCCAATTGCTCAGGTTGTGAGCCACCTGAATGATGGTTATTTTGTCAACTTGAGGCAGGCTAGAGTTACCTGTAAAGACGGAATCTCAAGTGAGAAAACGTCTCTACCAGATTGGCCTGTGTGCAAGGCTGTGAGGTATTTTCTTGAGTAATGATATATATGGGAGGGCCTAGCTCACTGTAAGTTGTGCCACCACTGGGCTTAGGTACTATAAGAAAGCACATTGAAAAAGCCATAAGGAACAAGCCAGTAAGCAGTTTTCCTACATGGCTTCTGCTTCAGTTCTTGCCTCCAAGTCTGTATCTTGTGTTCCTTCTTCAACTTCCCTGAGTGATGGAGTATGTATTAGCATTTTGTATAAACTCCACCCCAACAGATACCTGGCAGCAGCCAGGCATGCTCCTCCCCATGGTTACATGGCCATGGCCAGGTAGGCCTGGCCCTATAAAAGGGGCTGCTTGCCCCCTCCTCTCTCTCTTACTCCTGCTTCCCCCCCCTTGCCTCTTGCCCCCTTTTTCCCCCTCTCCCCATTTCCTTCCCACCTCTCTCCACATGGTCATGGCCATCCCCTACTTCTCTATTCTCTCCTTTTCTCTGCCTTTCTTTCTTCCTTCCTTCCTTCCTTCCTTCCTTCCTTCCTTCCTTCCTTCCTTCCTTCCTTCCTTCCTTCCTTCTTTCTTTCTTTCTTTCTTTCTTTCTTTCTTTCTATCTTTTTGTTTCTTGGTTTTTCAAGGCAGGGTTTCTCTGTGTAGCCCTGGCTGTCCTGGAACTCACTCTGTAGACCAGGTTGGCCTCAAACTCAGAAATCTGCCTGCCTGTGCATTCCAAGTGCTGGGATTAAAGGCGTGTGCCACCACTGCCGGGCCTCTCTGCCTTTCTCTGCCTCTGCTACCCTCTTAACTCTCCTCTCCAAACCCTAAATAAACTCTATTCTATACCATATCATCGTGTGTCTGGTCCCTCAGGGGGAGGGGATGCCTTGGCATGGGCCCGCCAGGGCACTCCCTTCCCCCACATCTTGCCAGAACATATTCTTATAGCTCTTTCTCTTTTTATGATCACAACAGTGTGACCTGGGAGTTGTAGGCTAAAATCAACCCTTTCCTCCTCAAGTGGCTTTTAGTCATGGTGTTTGATCACAGCAATAGAAACCCTTACTAAGACATTAGTTTTCAGTCTTGGGGCCCCTCTGGGATTCCACATGGTCCAATAGGAGCAGTGGATAGGGAGAGCACTGGGTTGGATGATCTCTAACTGTGCTTCTGGGTTGGGATCCATAACAGTAGGTTGAGGCTAGGAACTGAGGCGCTAAGAGTTCCTTCCTTGAATTTCCAGTTCAGATTCCACATGTGGATTTCAAACTTTCTCAGATCTGTGCAGTGGGTGGGGTGGCTGACAATGTAGGGGTTGGAGCAGATGAGCTGGCTCTGAAGGCCCTACTTGAAATGAAGTTTTGATTCAAATTCCAGCTCAGACTCCAAGCAGCCTCAGATCTACCGGGTGTGTTAGAGTGTCTGATTAGGTGAATGAGGTGGGGAGGAGAGCAGGGAGTGGACGAGAGTAGGAGGAGGGCTGACCCATCAGACATTGACACTGACTCCGGATGTGTCTAAGGAGGGCTTGGGTCTGCTTCACCAGGGCCCAGTGGTGGGCAGGCTGGCTCACAGGAGGAGCAGGTAAACTGACTCTGAGTACCTAAAGTTCTGATTCCAACTTGGGTTCAGTCCCAAAGAAGTTCCAGATTGGCAGCAATGGGTTAAGAAGCTGAGGCAGAAGGATTTCTATGAGTTCAAAGTCAGCCTGGTCTACAAAAGAATATTCAAACAGCCAGGGCTTACAAAGTGACCCTTCTCTAATTTAAAATAAAAAACATTAAACTAGTTTTATAAAATAAAGAGGTTAAGCTGTTTGTCTCAAGACCAGAAAGATAGTAGGTATTGGGTCTCAGATTCAAACAGCCAACTGTCTAGTTCCAAAGCTAAGTTTTCCTGTTATTCCCTGTCACACAGCATCATGCATGACAATGAGTGACAAAATTAATATATGTGACAACTTTTCTCTCTCTGTCAACAAACCTGAAAATGAAGGAACATGAAGATTTTTATCAGTTTACCTTGTGAAGTCAGAAGGAATGATTATGCATGCTGTAGTCTTGATTACCATTAAATATTTTGACTCTATTTCTCTATGGACTATGGTTTATTTTAACTTGGCCCCTTAAGAAATATTCTAAGCTGTTTCTAATATAATTTTGTAGTCACAAAAAAACACACTCTCCTGTGGAATTTATATACCAAGAGAAATATTTTATCAAGTTCATTTTAGTATATAAAACTATTTTTAAATTCACCTCATTTTTCAAATTATCTTTTTGGAGGGAAAAGGATTGGACCACTCTCCCTCCTACACTGCCTTGACTTGTCTTTATTTCATCCTATAGACCATTTGGCCTTGAGCCTTTAGTAACCCTTCTCCCTGTCTCCCCAGTGTGGGACTACAGATGGAAAGCAGGAGAAAAGGGAATTCTCCACGTTCCAGGTTAGCATGGACTAGATAGGGAATTCTAGGCCAAGGCCAGGGCTACACAGTAATTAATGCTGGGATTACCATGTCTATTAAAGAATCATGTTATTATTCTCTTAACAATCATAGATTCATGAGATCAGCTACAAGCCAATCATTTATGCTCAATGGGAAAAATACAACTAGACTAAGATAATATATAATTTACAATAATTCATAAGTCCCTAAAAATCTATATATTTAATATTCATTGTTTAAAGATTTAGTTTTTATTTTTATTCACGTGTATGTGTGATTGATAGAAGGTATATAACAGGTTGGAGGGTATTCATGGAGGCTAGAGGAGGGCACTGGATCTCCTGGAGCAGTCACAGGTGGTTGTGAGCCACCTGATGTGAATGCTGGGAACTAAATCATGATCTTATCTCTGAGTAGTAAGTACTCTTAACCATGACAGTATATCTCCAATCCCTATATTTATATACTCTAATAGACTTGAATTTTAATACATAAGCATTCTCTAGACCCTTAATAATATAATTAAATAACAACAGATGGGCAAATGTGACATTTATTTCAACTTGAATATTGTTCATCCCAAAACCAAGTACTAATTTGAGTTTTGCTTTTTAAAGGCAAGACCTGACTCTATTTCAGGGTATCTGGACCTCACTGTGCAGGCCAGCCTGTGCTCAGCTTTCCGGTGCTGGGATTACAGACTTAGCTTCCTCACTGGGGTTTTTAAAAGACAAGTTATCATTTAGCCCTTACAGTGTCTACTTAGATTTCTCTCTTTTAAAACAAGGAAGCATGATTCACTAAGATGATCTAAGATAAAACATTAACATTTTGTATGTGAATGAGTCCAATTTTCAGAAAAATATGGCAATGGGTCAAAGGTGGCCTGTAACCTATTGTGTGGCTTATGAACTACGTAGTTTTTCACAGTTTTAGATAGCTGGAAGAAGATCAAAATAATTGTATTTTTAACACATAAATTCATACAGAATCCAGGTTTCCTGTCATAGAGATCAAATGGCTAGTCTGTGCATTACCTATCATTCTCCTGCACAATGCTGGAACTAACAGCTGTGTTAGGCAACACTTAGCATTGTCCACTAAAGCCTGGCAAGCTCCAGCTACAGTGATGCAGTCACGGGATGGTTATCCTGTGTGGATGCTGTGCACTGCTATTTGGTACTGTCTTTCACTTCTTTTGAAACAGAGTCTCACTGTGTATCTCTGGTAGTGCCTTGAACTCCCTACCTAGAGCAGGTTGTCCTTGAACATGGAGAAACCCCTCTTCTCCTGTTTCCCAACTGCTGAGCATCACCATGCCCAGTGTTATCAACTGCTTCTGAACATCACCATGCCCGGTGTTATTTTGTAACTTAAAAACAAATCAGTGTACACCAAACATGAACTCAGAAGCATACACATGTTACATCAGATAGAGCCGAAATCATTAGACAATATTTTAAAACCTGGGTCCCTATATTCTTTGTAGGTCTTATAACAAGAGGCATCCCTCTGGCACTTTAGGCTGCTGTATTGGAGTCTATGGACTATGCCCTAACTCTTCTCAGTAATGTGTAGTCTGAAGAAATATGCGAGTGGTGTGTACTTGGATATATGAAGCCATATGCTTCTCCCTGCTGCTGCTATAGGAGTGAATATCTAGGGACAGCTTGTTGGGCACCCCTAACTCTACTTAGTTGAGTTACAGGTGCTAGCTATAGGCTTTTATGACCTCTTTTTTTCTAGTTAATATTATTATTAGTGTGTATTGTGTGGAGCGAATGGCATGGTACACATGTTGAGGTTACAGGACAACTCTGTTAGTCTCTCTGGTCTTCTACCCTTATGTGGCTCTTGGGAGTCAACTCAGGTTGGCAGGCTTGCACCCTCAGGTAGCAAATACCTTTACCTGGGAAGCCATCCTGCGGGCTCTAATGTCCTCTGTTTTATCTCTGTAGAGATATTCTCTGAGGTCCCCACAGAGATGAACGCAGTAACTAAGATATAATGTCCCCTAGTGAAGGTGGAGAGTGTCTCGGCAGTGGATCATCTACACAAAGTGCCTCAAGTGTTAGGCTCAGCTCCTAACCCTATCTGGAAAGAACACACTAACATAAGCAAACCAGACATAGACATAGTGAAGAGAGAAGGAAAATATATATAAATATATAAAATGTCACCACCAACTGGAATGACAGGCCAAATAATACAAAGACAGAAGTGTAGAGACAGCCGGCATATAATGCACTTGTTGCCAAGTCTGAAAACCTGAGTTCAATATCCAAAACCCACACTGCACAATTCGCTCAAGTTGTACTGCCCACCATGTAAGCACATGTGCACACATAAATAAAGATGAAATAAAAATTTTAAATGGTAAAATTGCCTAATAATGAAAGAAAGAGGAAAAGGTCACGAAAGTCAGAAAATTTAAAGAGAGAACTGGGGATATTATTAGCTATTGTTAGAGCAGCTGCCTACCATGTGCAGAGCTCTGGATTCTAACCCAGATGGGAGAAAAAAGAGTAGAAAGGAAACAAGAGAAAGGTAGAAACAAAGTCAAACATAAATAAAAAAAAAAGTATTAAAAGACAAAGGAAAAAATGTGAAGCAAAATACATGAACCAAACAATTAGAATAGTCTTAATAAGATAGGAAAGTATTGTTTCTACTGAAATGACCACTGTATGCGGAAGAGTAGACACCCACTACTATTCCAATCAGCTCTTAGCATATCTTGGTTAGTTCTGAGAGAGCAAGGGCCAAGGCCACGCACTGCAGGGTCCTTCTGAGGCCTACGTAGAGGTGAAAACAACTATCTGCACTGAGGAGCTGGGCATGGCAGGCCAGCAATGAAACTAATCAGATCCTTCTGCTTGGTTCTTCAAGTTCCTAAGCTAGCAACAGTGTTAATGGGTAAAGTGAGGTCTATAGTCTTTTCCTGTTACCTACCAAGCACAATTGGCACAGAATTGCAGTGTAATTGTCTCCTCTATGAGCAAACTGGCTTTAAAAGCTATTCATTGAAACCATATTCATGTTTGTATATGTTTTTCAATGCAGAAGGGGACAGTAAAATAAAGGGGCTTTTGTTTCCCAAAGCTGCAAGCAACAGAAAGGTTCTCTATCAACAGCCTGTTCTGCAGAGTTCCGAGCAGTGAGGCTGAGACTGCCCTTCTGCACCATGCTGACTCCACTCCAGCTGAACTCCCTAGGTCTCTGCCTAGGTACCTGCTGGTGCCACAGCCGCACTGCATGGAGGCTCTCCCTCCCTTTGCTCCAGTCTTCAGAGTCATGGTTGCTTCGTGTCTGTCTGTCCACTGGAACACAGCATGTTCTCAGCCGCACCTTCTGAAGAAGCTACTCCCTAGTTGTTTCAATTCCAATTTATGAAGAAGCCTCCAGTATACAGCTGATAAATGTGTGGACCCACCATTACTACAACGGCAGAACCCGTGGTGAGCTTCACTTATCCCGTGGGTTTATTGGGCCCAGTGTTAATCAGTTCTCTATTGCTGTGACAAGTGACTGGAGTGATTTAAAAAGAGATTTATTTACTCCTGATTTTAGAGGTTTTAATCCATGGCCACTTGGCTCTGTTGCCCCTGGACCATAGTAAGACAAAACATTATGGTGGGAAGGGCAGGGGAGGGCAGGCAGGGCTACTCACCTCATGGTGGCCGGGAAGCAGAGAGAGAAAAGAAGGAAGCTTTCAGAGGGAAAGGTTCTTTCCATCAACTCTGACAACCTCAGTTTAGTCCCCAGGACCCACAAGACCCCTGAGAGAACCAACTCCTGCAAGTCATTTGACCTCCACATTCTATACACACACACACACACACACACACACACACACACACACACACACACACACACACTGTAACTAACAAACCCAGAAATTAGCCAGGGGAGCCAGGCCTGGTGGTACACACCTGTAGTGTGAGCACTTGGGAGGTAAGGGAGGACCAGGAATGCAGGGCCAGATTCTGCTCCATGATGAAGCCAAAGCCATCCTCAGCCTCAAAGATGACAAAAAATTAGTGGAGGAAGATGAAAGGGAGATGTGGAAGGGCATTACAAGCAAACGGGAGAAGGTGTGTAAGACATGAAAAGCCATGGAAATTTGAGGAAGACATATTATCAAGGGACTCATGTGTGGAGAAACTGTTAGGAAAGAATTCTGCTAATGAGCCAAAGCAGTAAGTAATCTTGATCAATCTTCATTGCTTAGAGAAGTAACTCCTCTCGACTTCTAGTCCAAGGCAGATGTCACACTTCCAGTGCTAGCCAGATCCCGACCTACTATACAACAGCCCCTTGCACGCCTTTAATTCCAGCACTTGGGAGGCAGAGGCAGGCTGATCTCTAAATTCAAGGCAAGCCTGGTCTAAAGAGTGAGTTTCAGGACGGCCGAGGCCATACAGTGAAATGCTGTCTTGAAAGCAAAACAAAACACAGAAAAAGAAAGGAAAAGCAAGCAAGCACTCAGCCACTGGTTGTTAGTTGGCCTCCAAAAGAGTCCAGCCTCTGTTCCCACACACTCTGAACAGAATCTTAGGGGGAAGTGTAAGGCTTTCCCTTGGTGTCTATAACCAGTCCGCTCTATCCTTGAGTGTGGGTGTGACCGGATCCTACTGGTCTAGCCAACTTAATGTGGTAAAAATAAAGTGATTCTGAAGATATAACTTAGGCCTCAACTTAGTTTCTTCTGAGTTAACCAAAGGGAAGCTGAGAGAAACCTCTAGCCAACCAGCAGTCAGGAAAATCCAGAGCCCTAAATCATCGAAGTGAAAGGAGATTAATTATATCACACTGAATATGAATGTGAAAGCACATAAGCCCCATAACAAAACTATAGAACATACACTGCCGTCCATCACGTTTAGTATAAGGTGTGAGCCATTAACAAAGCACTAGCTATTCTGTTCGTAAACATCTGACCCCAATATTGTGCTCCAGATCACAAGCTGGGTTTTCTTTTGAAAAATTTTAGCAATAGATTTTTATCTTTTTGTGAGCCTCACTTTAGTTAGCTGTAGTAACTTTCTTTCCTTTGTCTGCTTGGCAAAATGTTCCTCTTCATGTAAAGTCACTTCACACAGGCCATCCCTAATTGTATGTTTCACATGAAATGAAGGCCAACTCATTCTACCCCAGATCATAACTTTCTGCAACAATCATCAATAGAATGTACAGTACATGAGTGCCCCCAGATTAGCGAGTCACTGGCTACAAATGTCCAGTACGTGTTTAATGACTTAGAAGTGAAGAGGGCTGGACAGATGGTTTGACCAGTCAAGGCACTTGCTGCCAAAGCCTTACTACATGAGTTCAATCCTCAGGACCCACATGATGAAAAGAGAAAACTGACTCCCAATATGTCCTCCGACTTCCACATGCAACAAGGTACAATCATGCTGACACATGCACACAGATAAATAATGTCATTCAAAATAAAAATAGCAGTGAAAGGAGGGGCTCACAGTATGTTGAAATGTACAGGAACTTAAGAGATTCTCTTGCTCCAACTCCTTCATTTCCCACTGCCTACCTAAGCAATCAGTAGTGTTTTCCTTCTGGATTTTTAAGTAACATACAATTTATCTCCTCTTAACAGTAACAAAAAAGGGAAGAAAAATGATTTGCCCATTTTTAAGTAGCAGAGTTTAAAATGATACCAACTTTAGGATTAATCCTTTCTGCTATGTCATGGTTATGTAATAATATACTATTTTCACAAAACTATAATCTAATAAATATTATCACAAATAAATGGAAACAAACTATTTTTATAAAAAAATCTACTATGTAAAGAAAATTCAAATTTATAAATTATTTGTTAAGTATCAGTCATATGAAGAAGGATAAATTCATAATTACTTATCAGGGACGGGGGTGAAGGTACATGACACTTAGTTTTATTAATACACTACAGCTACTTCAATAACCCAAGGAACACACAAAGGCTTCTGAGATGTGTTATATATTCTCCTTGTCTAAGTGAAACATGCAAATGAAGCCTATTTACCTTAAAGATTCAGATAATGGTGTTAAAGTGCCATCTCCTCTATCTACTACACGAAAGAAATTCAGTTGATCTCCTTCCCGGTATACCAAAAATGTAACTTGTTTGTTGCAAGAGGCCTTTTCCCAGACCTCATCTCGACTGGAATCCATGTATTCAGCAAGCTCCCTGAGTGGGTCTTCCACAGGAACTACAAATGGAAAGATTGATCAACAGGCTTTGAATTCATAGCACATTTCTGCACCTTGCTACAGCAATAGGATATATATGCTGAATGTATACAACCATACTGTCCATGTGATAATATGATATGCTCAAAACAGGCTCCCGATGTTTTTATATTTTATATAGCATCCCTTACTAATTTTTAAATAATTTAATGACTACTGCATTTTCATTACTTTCCCCTCCCCCCTTTCCTCCAATCCTTACTATGTCTCTCCTAAATCTTCTCAAATTCATCACTTGCTTTGTATTAATATGAAACAAAAAATGAATCATTATGTTGCATGCCTAAAGACATGCTTAACTAAAAACATGAGGTCACTTATATTCCTGTACAAAGACAGTTGATAGATTTATCTACCGTTATTTTAGCTAAACCCCTTCAGCCTTCTGTGCTTTTAAATACCAGTTCCAACAATTAATCACTTAAGTGTATTATAAATCCCACTTAGTTTAGGTTATAAAATAATCACGAGAAAGACAGAGCACATGACACACACACACACACACACACACACACACACAATTGGGAGATGCATTCAAGCAATTCGAGGCAAGAGAGAGCTAGAGACAGGATTCATTAGGAGAGTGAATACCTAGCATGCCCAAGGTCCTGGGTTCAGTCTGCACTAGCAAAAGAAAACAACAAAATAAAGCAACAACAACAAAGTAAATCTCTTTTCGCTTTAAGAATAGACCTTTCTACAGCTGTTCCTTTAAGTGGTTAAAAGGGCACAAGAAAGCATAGGGAAAACCACTGTGTGCTAAACTGCACTGTGTCAAGAAGGCTCAGCGAGTTGTGTCCTGAAAGGCTCCTCTCATGACTCAGTGTCTTAATCAGGGTGTGTGTGTCCAAGCAGAACATAGGAGACTCACACAGACCTACTGGACCCACCAACACTCTTCACAGCTGGTAGCCCAGTGATAGCCAGCTGTCCTCAAGTTCCCAAGCTGCCTGACTTACTTTACTCATTAACAAAGCTGGAACACCGCTCACAGTGCCCTAAGTGGTGGCACCAACAGCGATGCCGCTGTGCAGCAGTGTACTCCCCTGGTGTGCACAGGCTCAAGGTTCACCTGCCAGCACCAGAAAGAAAAGTGAAATAAAAAGAAACACTAGAATAAAAATAATAAACTCTGAAAGCAATAAGGTGAAAGTATTAGAGATGCCATGGTGTAAATTTAGCATCACTACTTCTGAAGCACAACATTTTGACTTGTTCTTTCACAGTCAGAAAAATGTGTAAGCCTTAAAATGATATTATCCATAGAGCTTCCTGCCTTCTCTGAGACACCTATGTTGTCTGAGCTTATTTGTAACTTTCAATCCTCCCACCTTAGACATGGTTAAGAGGACAGGCAAATGGCACAGTATCCAGAACTATTTTCAAAATGTAAAGTCCCAGGCTGGCAAGATGGCTCAGCAGGTAAAAGCACTGACTGCTCTTCCAAAGGTCCTGAGTTCAAATCTCAGCAACCACATAGTGGCTCACATCCACTCGTAATGAGATCGGACGCCCTTTTCTGGTGTGTAGGAAGACAGCTACAGTGAATTACACTGGAGCGAGCAGGACGGAGCGAGCAGGGCCAGAGCTCAATTCCCAGCAGCCACAAGATGGCTCATGGTCATCTATACAGCTACAGTGTACTCATACACATAAAATAAATAAATCTTTAAAAAAATGTAAAGTCCCAATTCCACTACTATATCACTAAGAAGTAATTATTACCAAAACCACTAAAGCCATTCCTAACCAGCACAGGGTGCCTTACACCAGGAGGTGGGTGCTGAGGCTGCGTGTGCATAACTCTGCATAAATGAACACTCACTGGGAGTTTGCCATCTAAAAGCAATACAGTTTAGTATATAATTTTAGAAAGGGAAGGTTTTTTTTCTTGTGCTGTTTTACTTGTTATTTTGAGGCAAAGCCTTAACATTTTAATAATCTAATCCTAATCAAAATTATGAAGTATAGAGATATAATTTGACATGTGGGAATAAGCCAGCAATGGAACCTATACTCAGCTTCCAGTTTTCTAGTTTGTGGAGGATCAAAACAGCCTGAAAACCTTCTAAAAGCGAGGGTCACAAAGTAGGACTGTTGTGAGCATGGCTTTATGTGGTGGGGTGCAGATGACAAAGCTGACTTGGGCCAGTGAGCATACCAGAAAGTTGGATGAAAACCTGTGGTGGCTTCTATAGGAATGGCCCCCATAAACTCTTATGTTTGAATGCTTAGTCATTAATCCCTGAAGAATAGTACTAAGTTACTTAAGAGTAATCATTAGATTGCTTTAATGTATGCCTACCTTTTCTAGTACTTATCGGTCCACCACGCATAGCCAATACCAGCTTCAAGGTACAACCTTCTGAAATGCTGTGAATAATTAGCACAAAAATAAACTACAATCATCAAATAACATTCAGTGTCAAATGAACCACTAATTATGTGCTGGTTTATTAGTGCTATTATGTATTCCCTAAAATATGAAAAAAGATACAGCAATATGAGTAAATGGAAGATACTAATATATTTACCCATATGAATTACAGAAAATTTATAAATTCTCATAAGCTTTATAAAAAAGGGGGGGCCCAGCTTGGAGACAGTGGCACACACCTTTGATCCCAGGCTCCAGAGGCAGAGGCAGGTAGATCTCTGAGTTCAAGGCCAGCCTGATCTATAGAACAAGTTCCAGGGCAGCCAGAGCTACACAGAGAAACTCTGTCTCAAAAATACAAAAAGGAGGACAAAAAAAAAAAAAAAAAAAAAAAAAAAAAAAAAAAAAAAAAAAAAAAAAAAAAAAAAAAAAAAAAAAAAAAAGCTTAGTCAAAACCCAAAGAACTAGGAAACACCAGCAAAATAAAAATAACACGGAAAATCCAGCAGCTCTCCCAAGTCCTAGTGTTCTTCCAGTTCAAGGCCACCTCTCACCTCCTAATTCCTTTGTCTTGAGAGTAATAAATTACATGACAGGAAAGAGAAAGGTCAAAAGTCAGAAAGCACATCTGTCACCACCAGTGCACATGGTGTACAGTGTCACTTCATAAAGAGAAAATGGGTCCTACTAAATAAAGTCTCAGTGGTCGGCAACTCTCACGTGCCCAAAACTTGTGAAATGGAAAGAAAAGAAACTGGGCCAGGTGAGAGTGGGTCAGTATTCAAAGAAAAAAGCAGAGAGGACGAGACGTTAATACAGTCACTCGAGGAGGCAGGGACATGAACCTAACAGGTGAACTACGAAGATCAGAGAACAGAGATCAGTAACAAAGATGGTACTGAGCCAATGCAGCTAGAAGTCAGAATTCATGAGACCTGGGTGTCAGAGAGTTGTTCTGCAGAGGCATGAAGAAACCAGCCATGTGGAGTCATGATATTGAGTACCTATAAAGAAAAGTCATGTGCACTCCTAATACTGAGTACCTATAAAGCTGCTAATGTGCAGTTACACTCACTTGTAATCATTCAAGCAATAATCATCTTCAAGCTCCAGGTTATTCCAAATTAAGTGCTGCTGACAGATGGGAATACCTTAAGGAAAGGTGATAATAAAAAGTGTTTAAAATTTCAACACTACCTCTAAAGAGATACATCACCGTTTCATTAAAGAGCTTAGAAAACTTATGAATTAAACACACCTCTGGTTGCCTTTAAAATCTTTCCTTTGCCCAGATTTCTTTAAATACTCATGGTTTGCCATGGCTTATTCCCTTTCATCGATCGCAGTGGGAATCTATTCCCCAAGAACGCTAGGAGAATCTCTGATTACTACTTACTTTGCCATGATTTAGCATATCTGAGTATTCATGTCTATAATATATGAGATAGAAACTAGAAGAAGCCTGCTCAGGATGCTGGTTTCACAGAAGCATTACAGTCTGGGTGCTTTGATCCTAGCAACCACAATTATACTTTGTGTATAATATATCTGTGTAGCCAGCAGAAATGTATATCTGGTGGCTCTCAAGACTGAGAGCCCATGGATTCAAGGTTCCAAGTAAGTTCATTCTAAGGCCACTTCTCTTGGCATGTAAGCAGTTACCAGTCCACTGTACACTCACATGGCCTCGTCTTTCTATGAGAACACTGAGAAAGAACTCTCATGTCTCTTCTTACAAGATGCTAACATGAGAACTGCACCAATATGACCTCATATCCTAATTTGTCTACTAAAAGCTTCAATCCATAAATGCCATCAATTGAGGATTAGGGCCCCCAACCAAAGAATTATGGGAAAATCTGGGCATGATCCCAGTCATTAGAAGACTAAGGGAGTAAGAGAGTGACTTTGAGGCTACCCTGGGCTATTTAAGATGTTCCAGGCCAGCGTGGACTAACTCTATAGTGAACAAGTATCCAAGAGATCAGTTGTAGGGACATGAACACTCAGCCATATTGGTGTGTCTCTACATATTACAGATTAAACATGAGTCTTTTTTTTTTTTTTTGGAGGGCCTTAGCAAAACTGAGGCTGAGACAAGTTTATTGTAAGCAATCAGACTTCTTATACCTTTATCAGAAACAAAATATAATTGTGGTTGCTAGGATCAAAGCAATTATAGTTTTTAGTATACAATGGCATTTGCGAACTATACAGAGTACACAAGATTAACATCTGAGACCAATTGTCCTCTCAAGCCTCTGTATGCTTCACTGACTTTGAGGGGACACAGATACAGAAGTGGCCTGAATGCTTCACTGCCTGGAAGAGGGTCCTGATTTCTTAGGAACTGAAAGGCACATAGTACACCAGGAGCCACAGGCTCTAGCTGAAAAACTTAGGATGCATGTCTCTCAAGGCAGCTAGACCGGCGAAGGCTTCCAATTTGGTGTTTTTATGTGATTAATGAGGGTGGAAACAAGTGGGTCTCTGTATTTATATCTGTTTCATGTGCCTTTTGTTGGGTTCTTGTTTTCTTCTGTTTAAATATGATTCTTATGATGTTTTCTTAAAAAATTTTAGGCAGGTGTATGTTAAAAATATATTTACATTTGCACTGAGAGTTATGTAAGTAAAACCATTATAATCTCTTGCTAGTTGAGGACAGAAATTACAGATCATCTCAATAGACACAGAAAAGGCCTTTGACAAAGGTCTGCAACTCTTCCTAATAGAAGCCCTGAAGAAACCAGAGGAACACACTTCAACATAATAATAAAGGCTACACGCAACATAAGTACAACCAACATGATGTTAAATGGGCCAAAACTTAAAAGTATTGCTTCTAAAATCAAGAACAAGACAGGGTATCCATTCTTGCTATTCCTATTCAATATATTGATCAAAGTTTTAGCTACATTAGTAAGACAAGAAATAAAAGGGATGGGCTGGAGAAATGGCTCAGTAGGCAAGAGCACTGACTGTTCTTCCGAAGTTCCTGAGTTCAAATCCCAGCAACCACGTGGTGGCTCACAACCACCCCTAATGAGATCTGACGCCCTCTTCTGCCATGTCTGAAGACAACTAGAGTGTACTTATGTATAATAATAAATAAATCTTTGGGCCAGAGCAAGCAGAGACTGAGCAAGCAGAGTTGACCAGAGTGAGCAGATGTTCTAAAAGAAAAAAAGGGGAAAAAAGAAATAAAAGGAATAAAAATAAGAATGGTTGAAGTCAAAGTATTTATCTTTATTTGTAAATGACATGATCCTATACTTAAAAGACCCTAATGACTCACATTAGATACTCTTAGCAAAGTAGCAGAATAGACAGAGATAGGCAAATTTTCTATATATTAATAACAAACTTGCTAAGAAAGAAGTCAGGAAGAGAAATTCTATTTGTAATAGTTCCCCCAAAATAAAAATAAGATGGCTAAAAATATACCTAACAAGGACGTGAATGATCTCTGCAATGAAAAAACTAAAGTAATGAGGGAAACTGAAGGCACAAGGTGACAGAAAAGCTCCCTCCCTCATACTCGTGGGCTGGCAGAATCAATACTGTAAAACTGGCTATGTTATCAAAAGCAACCTAAAGATTCAATACAATCCCCATTATACTTCTGATCTTTTTCACAGAAATATAAAAACAATCCTAAAACTCATATGGAATCACCAAAGACCAGAAATAGCCAAAGGTCTCTTTAGCAAATGTTGAGGTTTTATAATACCTGATTTCAGTACAAAGCTGTAATAATAATATTATAAAAAATAGGGTGACCCTGACATAAAAAACATATTTAGGAGCCAGCAAGATAGCTCAGCAAGTAAGTGTTCATCTCTAAGACTGCTGACCTGAGTTCAATTCCTAAAACCCACATGGTGGAAAGAGAGACCTAACTGAAAGAGGAAGTGATTTTAAGTGAGGGAGGAGATGGATGGATGGATGGATGGATGTGTAATAGAACCCACATGGCATGAAAGCAGAAGGGAACTATTTGAGAAGAGACAGGAGACCAGCAAGAGGAAGGAAAGGCTAGGAAAGGCGATGGCATAGGTCATTAGGAGAGGGGAGTGAACAGGAGAAGAGTGAAATTATCTGTATGTAAGAAAATGTCTGGGTGCCATGTTGCTGGTTCAATGCTGTAGCTGAGCAAGCTTGAGTGGTTGGTGTGTCCTGCTCTGTGTGCTACTGCTGGATGCTGTGAGGGGAATTCAGGTGAGCTCTGAACTCGTAGTATGGATGCATTGACCTATGATGATGTGCATGTACTCTTCACTCAAGAGGAGTGGTCCCTGCTGGATCCATCTCAGAAGAGACTTTACAAAGATGTGATGCTGGAGATCTACAGGAACTTCATTGCTATAGGATACAATTAGGAAGACCTTAATATTGAAGAACACTGTCAGAGTATTAAAAGATATGGAAGGCTCTTTAGAATTTAATGAAAATGAAGAAACATCATGCCAAAACTTATGGGACACAATGAAAGCAGTGGCATGAAAGAAGTCCTGCTGGAGAGAAACCCTATGAAAATATACAATGTGATAGAACCTGCAAATATCACAGTCATCTTCAAAAGCATGAAAGAATTCAAACTTGAGAAAAACCCTCTGAAGGCTTTCACCAGAGTAAAGCCCTTGAATGTCATAGTAGTCTCCAAATACATAAAAAAAACCAGATACTGGAGAGAAACCCTACAAATGTAATCAATGTAATAAAGCCTTTTCACAACACTGTTATCTTCGAATACATGAAAGAACACATACTGGAGAGATACTCATGAATGTAGTCAACATGGCAAAGCCTTTGCACATCACTGTACTTTGTGCTTGCATAAAAGAACACATACCGAAGAGAAACCTTATGAATGTATTTAATGTGGTAAAGCCTTTGCACAAAGCAGTTATCTTCAAATACATAAAGTAATACATACTGGAGAGAAACCCTATAAATGTAATCAGCATGATAAAGCCTAGTCACAACAGAGTCAACTCCTAATACATAAAAGAACACATACTGGAGAGAAACCTTATAAATGGAGTCAGTGTGGTAAATCATTTGTATCTCTCAGTCAGCTTCAAACTCATAAATTTCATACTGGAGAGAAACCTTACAAACGCAATCAATGAGATAATACCTTTTCACAAAACAGTCTTCTCCAAATGCATAAAAGGCATCATGCCGGAGAGAAGCCCTATGAATGTAATCACTGTGGGGAAGTCCTTGCATGTCACAGTAGTCTCTGGAGACACAGAAGGAATTGTCTGGGAGAGGAACCCTATGAAGGTATTTTACATGGTGAGGTCTTTGCACATTTTTGTAGCCTTCATCATCACGAAAGTATTCATACTGCAGAGAAACCATATGAATGGAAGAAATGTGGTAAAGCTTTTGCACATTACAGTTATCTCTTAATGTAGAAAAGAACAGATATTAGAAATTGTTATTAGAAGTGTTATCAAAGTGGTGAGAGGACTCAATTAGGCAGAGTCAGGCTGATTCCATAACAGGATTCAATCTGGCAGTTTGGGAGAGTGAGCTCAGTTTATGTTTGCCAGAATGGAAAAGTGCCAAACAAGTCAATTCCAGGAAAAACCACCCCTCATGGGCAGCCAATCAAGAGCTTTAGAAGCTACTCAACCATCTAGCTTGAGCCAAGTATAGTTAATTAGCAAAAGCCCCCCAAATCCTCCAGATCCTTAGCCAATACAAACGTACCATACCCCTCAAGATAGAGCCATGAGAAAGAAAGGTAAAAGTCGCCCACTCCTACCCTAAAAGTTTCAAAGTGGCCTGAAAAGCCCGCACCTCTATCTGCCATCCTGGTACATGGCAGACCTCTGCATGCGGGTTCTCTGCACAGTAAACACTCTTTGCTGCTGCATACTGTTTAAGTCTAGGGTATCATTCTTCGTGAGTCATGGACCCTCACAGTGATAAAGCTTTATAACAATACAGTTATGTCTGAATACATGAAAATAGACATACTGGAGAAAAGCCCAATGAGTGTAATCAGTATGGTATTGCCTTTGTATAACATCATCATCTTTGAATACATAAAAAAAGCATACTGTAATGAAATTCTAAGAATGTAATCAGTGTGGTATTGCCTTTGTATAACATTTTGCATATCATAGTCATCTTCAAAGCCATGAAAGAATTCATTCTGGAGAAAAACACTATGAAGGTATTAAATATGGTGGAGCTCTTTGCACATCCCAGTTATGACTAAATACAGAAAAGAACACATGCTGGGAGAGTAAACATAGGAAAGTATTCAGTGTGGTAAAGTCTTTGCATATCATAGTCATCTTTGAATATATAAAAGAACACATACTGGAGAGAACCCCTACAAATATAATCAATGTGATAAAGCCTTTAAACATCATAGCCATCTTCAAAGGCATGAAAAAAAATCACACTGGAGAGAAACTCTATGAATGTCTCTAATATGTTGAAGCCTTTGTACATTTTTGTAGTCATCATCATGACAGTATTCATACTGGAGAGAAATCCTATGAATGCAAGCAATGTCGTAAACCCTTTGCACATTGTTATCACTGAATGTAAAACACAGACTGTAGAGAAACCTTATAAATGGACTCACTGTGATAAAGGCTTTGCACATCACAGTAGTCTCCTAATACATAAATGAACACATTCTGGAGAGAAACCCTATGAATGTAATCAATGTGGTAAAGCCTTTGCATGTAGCAGGAGTTTTTCATGAGAAAATCATACTGCAGAGAAGCCCTATAAATGTACTTAAATGTGTTAAAGTTTTACATTTCAGTGTAGTCTTTTTTTATTAAACTAATAAAACTTATTTTAAAATATAAAAAAAGAAAATGTCATATGGAACCCTTCATCTTGTATGCTAATTTAAGAAAACAAAAAAAAATAGAAAATATTAAAGAGCTTAATTGCCATTCTAATAGGAAGTCAAGATAATTACACTGTACTTTGAAACTATGAAAATAATTTAATGAATGCTAATTTTTTAAAAAAAGAAAGAAAAATCATATGCTAAATAGGGAAGCTAGTACAGTATAAGATCCTTACATTAATATAAACATTTATTACATATTTATTTATTGTGCGTCTACACACACGCCAGTCCACATGTAGAGGTCATAGGTCACATTCTGGAGTTGCTTCTCTGCTTTGATCATAGAGATCGCAGGGATCAAACTCAGGTCAAGGCTTGGCAAGAGGTGTCCCTAACTGATGAGTCACGTCACTGGCTATCAGCTTGATAGGAAACTAGCACTCTGCATGAATGTTTATAAGGAGGATTCAGGCAGTTCCATCACACTTGATCAGAGATGTGATTAGAAGGAAGGGCTTGGCTGCTGATATAGCAAACCCACACACTCACCAAAAGCACTCGTTACTTCATAGGCACCAAGAAGCAGCAGCCTGAGTTTCACTCATTATTGCTGAATATGTTGATACACTGTTACATGATACAAGCATGGTGTCATCTTAGAAGGTGACAGAAATAGACACTCTACTTCTGCCTTCATAGTTTCCATCATAAAGAATGATAAAAAAAAGAAAAAGAATGTCACTAAGCAAACAATAAAAATAAATCCTAAGTAGGATGAAGAAGCTGATTTCCAGGATTATCACATAATAATATTCAAACTCCAGTTTCATTAAATAACTGTGCATCATGCAAAGAAATAAATACAGTAGCACATTTATAGAAGAAATCAATAACTAGCCCTGAAGAAGCACAAATATTAGACTTACTAGACAAAGGTTGTAAATTATCTATTAAATGCACTCAACAAGGACTCAGTGCCAGCCAGGTCCCCCAAAGATCACCAGGACATCCTATACCCAAACCAGACACCACTTTTCTCAGGGCCATACGACATGCTAGGCTCAAGCACTGCAGAGGACATTCTGTTTCCGGGGTGAATGGGCACAGAGCCTGGGAGTTACTCTCAGTAGCCACACATCTCAGAGTACTGCCCTGCCAGCACTAAGCGACAATTAAGCCACGGCTACCTCAAGAACTGAACTGAACTTTTTTTTTTTTTTTTTTTTTTTTTTTTTTAGTTATTCAGTAGTCACAGGGGAAAAGAAGAGATGAAAACTTAAGAGTGATTTTTCCATCTTCAAATACTCTAATATTTTAAACTCTCACTGCAATACAGTTTTATGGCTATCTTTTGTTTCATGTTCATTTTTCTAAGTGAAATTTCCATGTCTGATATGTATAAAATTGATTTTTATGACTGGTGATATACTGTATTAATATAGAGAATTCTAGATATTAAATACACATCTTACTAACAAAATAAATTTCAATCTCAAAATAAAAAGGCCAAAGTAAGTGTATGTGAGTGCTGGTATCGGGTACCAGTTGAGGCTAAAAGAGGGTTTCAAATCCCCTGGAAATGGAGTTACAGTCAAGAGCGGCCTAACATGGGTGCTGGCAGCTGAACTCAGGTCCCCTTCAAGAATGGTATGCACTCTTGACCTCTGAGCCCTGTCTCCAGTCCACCTACCCACCACCTTTTTAAAAGATTCACTTGAGATAAAAGGTCATACTACATCCTTGCATGGACTGCTAGAGTCTCTGAGAAATAAAAGGGAGACAGTCGGAAAGCCTTCCTGGGTGCTGCAACACACTAGCTTTATGGGAAAGAAAGACCGGGAGGAAATTCTGGGAAACATAACAGTAGAGAAACTCCAAGTCGTGACTTGAAGGACTGGGTCCTTACTGGGGCTTGCTGTCTTCCTAGAAAGGAGGGATGTAACTGCCGCAGGATAGAACCTCTGCTCCAGATGACAGCCTCTAAAAATTTGTATTTTATTTTCAATAACAAACGGCAGGGGGAGAGGAGGAGGAGGAGAGGGAAAGGGAAGAAGTAAGAGAGAGAAGTAGAGTAAGGGAGGACACAGACTTTAAGGGCTGCACCTACACAGGGCAGGATGGTTCTAGGGAAATTCTTTCTCCTGGACACTTGACTGCAGCAGTGGCAGAAGCCACTTTAAAAAGCTACCCGAGTCAGCAGCTAGTCAGCTCTAGAGAGAAGGGCCCCATCCTGCTCAGCTTCCCCTGGGACCCCAGGATATGTGTCTGAGGACTGATGATTGGGAGAACTTTGAGCCATAACTACACAGCTTCCCAAAAGGTAGAAATCTGGTGTGAGCTTAGACCTGGTCAACCACTTAGAGCAGGGGTTTTCAACCTGTGGGTCGTGACCCCTTTGAGACAGAATGACCCTTTCACAGGAGTTGCTTATGATCATTGGAAAGCACAGATATTTACATTGTGATGTATAACAATTACAAAATTACAGTTGTAAAGTAGCAATAAAAATAATTTTATGGTTGAGCATCACTACAGCATGAGGAACTATATTAAAGGACCACAGCATTAGGAAAGTTGAGAACCACTAACTTAGAGGCAGACCTCATACACAAGAGGACCAACACAAGTGTCTGTCTCTGCCCTTCTGCTATGAGCAAGCAGGCAGATGAAGGGCCATACAACAGCAGAGGCTGATGGTACATTAGCTCCACCCCTTCTAGGAGCCACACAGAAGCAGGCTCAGCTGCTTCTTGGGGCCCAAACCTGACCCAAGGGGAACTACACAGAGATGGATCAACAACTCCTCCATTCCTGGACCTCCCCACACCCCAAAGACATCACAGAGACAGGACCAACATCCACACAACAGTCCCATAAGGCAGGACCTTCATACACACTCCACTCTAGCAAGAGACTGCACAAAAGATGACTTTCTCCAGCCCCTCATTCTGTCAAGGAAAGAAAAAGCATAAAGACTCTGCATTCCTCACAAAATTTTCTTTCCTTCATCTCAAAAGAAAACCATGTAATTATGTAGTGAGTTTCACATGTGTAGATAATGTAATTTGATCATATTCACTCCCTTTATTCTCTCTCAATCTCCCAGCTACTCCTCTCCCAGGTCCCCTCCTACTTCATGATTTTCTAACTGACCCTCTGAATTGAATTAAGGCCGCCCACATGGGCATGGATGTGATGTTAACTTATTACTAGCGTATAAAAACTTAGCAATGGCTACAGCACTGAAAAATCACTCACTCAGCTCACTAGCCATTGTCTGGCAACAGCTTCTAGGAGTGTTGTCTCATAAACGTCCTCCCCCCATCCAGTCTGGGATGCTCCATCTACAGGTAACCTCAGCCTTGAATTCATGAATATAATAGTCATATCATGTTCATATGGCAATTTCAAGATAGTCCTCGCCATCCCCAGGGTCTTAATTCGTTCTGCACTTCTTCAGTATTCCCTAAACCTTGAGGCAGGTATCAGATAGAGTCTCACTTGGGGCTGAATGCTCAACAATCACTCTGACCAGTTATGAGTCTCTACCACTGCCCACCACAAAAAGAAGTTGTTCTCTAACTACATATGACAGCAGCACAAATCTATAATTATAAACATAATATTTCTAAGTCATTTTGACATAAGTCCATTTATCAAAACAGTCATAATACTTTCAAACTCTAAGGCCTACAAGGCCCACAGCTATGGATTTTACAGTATCAGGCATGACCTCCCTCATGTGGTGTGGCCTCAGATCCAATCAAAGAGTGACTACCTTGTCACGGTCAGGCTGCTACTGCACCATGGGCCATTTACATTGCAGTTCAGTATTTTAGAATGAAGGCCCACATCTGGGCAAGACCATTGATCAACTTTTTCCCCCAGTGGCTTGCATAGCAACTTCTAGCACAATGAAGACGTTTCTAGCTTATTTACAGCTTGATTTCTCTGTGTCCTGCTAACAAAGTGGACTGTGTCCTCAGCGATAGTTCTAACATCTGGTTCTGCTGGGCAACCAAGAGTGACAGTAGTAGTCTGTATTGCTTTGGGGACTTCTGGAGACTTCCAGACCATAACTAATAAGGAAGAATAATACATGTGGCACTGGAATTTTTGTTTAATAACCTAAGGCTTCTGGGAGTAGCATTAACTACCCATGCAGGATAACTGTAGGTTCAAATTCCCTTTTTAAAAAAATTTTATGTAAAATCAGTTTTTTACTTCCAAAATGATCACTCCCAATACAATACCTGCACACCACCGTAGCTCTGCAGCTCTTGGGAGCAATATTAAACCCTGAACCCTCTTCATTTCAAGCAACTTCATCTTCATTTAAAGGCTACTGTTAACAGGATTTTAATTCTCTTTTGATTTGCTTAAGCCTTCACACAGTTTATTAAGCAGCATTTATTTACTTTCCAACAAGTGCCCACTTTTTGCCCCAGCTGTACTCACTGTACTGAGACACTCTTGGCCCAGGCAACCAAGCCAACCTACAGGTTTTCCTATGTGAAGCACTGGCCTTATTCTTTCATAAGAGTGTCTTATCAGTAATACAAAAATCTTCATTTGTCCTCATCCAGTGTCCTTGCACTTCCATTACTATGAATAAGAAGTCTACTGTTAAGTCCAGATCTTGGTTTATAATGCATCCTCTAATTAAAAGCAGAAAACATTGCTCCTTGGAAAATTAGTTGTGCTGATCAGTTTTTGTCAACTTGACACAAGCTAGAGTCATCTGTCAAGAGAGAATCTCAACTGAGCCTTGCTCTATCAGAACAGCAGTGAGAGGCTGGGAGAAGCCACTGGCAAAGGGGCAGCCTCAGCAGCGATGCAGTCCCAGGACTGATAGAACCATGGGGAGAAGCTGAGGCTTAGCGCTCCAAGAAGCCAAGGGACTGAGGGAGCCATGGGGAGAAGCTGAGGCTTAGCGCTCCAAGAAGCCAAGGGACTGAGGGAGCCATGGGGAGAAGCTGAGGCTTAGCACTCCAAGAAGCCAAGGGACTGAGGGAGCCATGGGGAGAAGCTGAGGCTTAGCACCCCAAGAAGCCAAGAGTGGCCGTTAGTGAAGAGGCAGCTTCAGTGGTTGAGGAAACCACAGCACAGACGATTCTTAGGGAGTGGAGCCAGCCTGAGCCTGAGACAGAGTTGTATGCAGGGTGCAAAACTGAGCCGATAGGCAGGACTAACCAAGTGTGAGTGCCAGGCCATGGACACTGCACTATTTATACTGTGGGATTTGGTTTGGTTGTGCTCTAACTATAATTGTCCGTTGGTTCTTCACTCTTAACATAACAAAGTATATACCTCGCTTTTGATTTTATAGGAACCCACAGCTAAGAGACTTTGGTTTTTTAAAGATTTTGAACTTTTATTTTTTTTGAACAGGGTTTCTCTGTGTAACTTCAGTCTTGGCTGATCTGGAACTCCCTGAGACCAGACTGGTCTCAAATTCAGAGAGACCCATCTGCCTCTACCTCCCAGGTGCTGGGATAAAGTCATTAAAGATGCGTCCTCAACTCTAGTGCAGTGTTTTGCACACCTCCTGGAAGGATGTCCATACCTTTGTAAACCACTGCTCTGGTTAGTAAGCTCCAGGAGGTGAGTTAGAAACCCAAGGTATATCCTTCCTCAAGTGTACAGCATGTACCACATCAGGTTCTCAGAAACATATGACACTATCTCCAGACTAAGCATTTTCCCTTGGTAAAGAAAATGGCTATTTTACATCTGGTAATTCATGTAATCCTCAGATTATTTGCAACAATTATAACTATTATATTCCTATTTTTGAGATTAAGAAATATTAATTTGACAGCCAGAGAGATGTGGTTAGCATGAAGCAATGAATTGGTGGCTAGCAGTGCTTGCAGCTTGCTGCTAAAGCCAGAAAAAGTTTGATCCCCAAGACTTATAGAGTAGAAAGAAGGAGTCAAGTCCCACAGTTGTCCTCTGACCTCACAGGTGTGCTGTGACAAGCACACACTCACATGGATGTTTACACACAAAATAAATTAAACTGTGACTTTAAAAATGAATGTTACTTTGTTAGTGGATTTGCTGCTTCTGCCCCTTCCAGACCCATTTACAATCCCTGTCACCTACTGCTTCCCTCTCTGCTTCAGTGCGATCACTCCAGGTCACCATGGCCTCCTCAGCCTAACCTCCACAGAGCCCTCTATCTCCCCTCCCACCAGCACTAGGTCTGCACTCAACAAGTCACCCAAAGGGAAAGCCCTCTGGAGGAGCAGCCATTCCCTCTCCATGACTAACTCAAGCACTGTCCCTCTGTCCTCTCCAGCCCAGGCTTGCTAACTGGAGCCTTGAGAGTCTTCCTGTGTTAGCTCCAATTCATGTCCAGGGAGGAAGAACAAAGGCCATCCAAAAAGGATTAAAATTGATTTTTCATGAAGGCTGTTCTTTTGAAGTCTCCTGCAGAACACAATGACTGTCACTGCCTTTGTTGCTTAAAAAAACAGGGGTGCATGTGCCATTATTTGATGTGGTTCTAGAGTCAGCTACCCCCTCAAACTACCTTAAGGGAGAGGACAAAGGGAAGGCAAATATTCAAAAACTCAAAAACCCAGAATCTTTGATCTCACACAGACAGACAATTCCACCCACTCGTGTCCTTCTGCAATTCTGTATTTAAGTTGGCTGGAAAGCAGTTCTAATTAGAATCTTCATATTACAAACAAGTTCCAGTTGACTCTCCCAATAGTTGACTCTATTAAGCGTTATATGGAATAATTTAATTTTTTAGCCCAAATTCGACAACTGAAATCTGGAAGACTAATTTTAACATAAAGTTACCATGACACCAGAAACATGTATACCACAAAAAGATATTACATGTCATCCAAAACCTTTACTATGTTAGAGGAACTTTGAAATATATGTAAATGTAACCCAAAACTTTCAGAAAATCTCCACATGGTACAAAAGGATTTACAAAGTGATGTCAAAAAAAGCAAGTTTCCAAAAGGAAAAAAATTATATTTCCCATTAAAAGCAACAGTAAAATAGTCACAGTACAATATGTGTATCATCCTACCTTGCAAAAAAAACTATTTTGAAATATTTATTTTATGCCATTAACATGATGCTAAAGTTCTGAATTGAGACAATCTTGTGGAGGGGTAAAGGCAGGAAAACAGGTAGTTTCTAAGCTGGAAGCTGATGAAGACATGGGATTCTATTATCCTGTCATCCTACTATCATATGCTTAAACTTCTACATTTAAATTTTGTCCACTAAAAAAATTATGTTTGATCTTCATATTATAGAAACAAAGACTAAAACATTTATAAGATGCTTAATCTTCATATTGTACAAAGACTAGTACCTTCCAATCTTTGAATTTTTCCTTTCACAGAGATAACAGCTTCAAAGGGTGAAACTCTTAGTTCAAAACATGTCCCAGTCAACGTTTCGATGAAGAGTTCCATGGTGTCATAGAAAGGAAGTTTGAAATAAAATGGTCCCACGTTATCTTCATTGAAGAATGGAGGCTCTTTTCTGTTATCCATTACTTTGACTTTTCTGACTCTTCTGGAATATGTTGTATGCAACTGTATTCCAATTCTACCCAAATCAGCTTTGAACATTGGTAATATGTATCGTTGTTCATGTTTGAGTTCTGTACCTGAAAAAAAAAAATGAACTTTCTAAAGCAAATCTGCTGGGAAGTCTCTCCTTTACTCAGATTTCCTGAAAAACCCTGGCTCACATTCACCTTCCAAGTCATCTAAGAACTTGTTCTATTGCCTTTACAAACTGTGCCTACAGTGAACCTTCTGTGCTGCCCTCTGCAGTCACTCCTGAAGTATAGATATACTGACCATGAAGAATAGATATGCTTTCAATTCTTTACAGTTCCTTACTAGAGCTTTGCATTGTTGTTAATACACAGCATATGGCCAACAAACATTTTTGCTATTATTCAAATTCAATGTATTAATATGGTTCTATAAGATTTTCCAAGTGTATATATGTCCTTTTCTGAAACATGTTTCTCTTTTAAGCCATATAAAATTTTAGAGTCTTTATTACACTGGATACGAAAAATGGCATATCAATAGGTTCCTGTAAAATTTGATCCACTAAATAACAAGTATTTAAGTTTCCAAAGATGATCAGCCATTCTAGCATTAAGAGGTAATTTTATAGACACTAAGAGATCTCTAGTCACAAGCATATGATATTTAATGAGCATGAGAGACAAATGTATCAGAAAGAAGCATATGGTAAATTAAGAGTGCAGAAACAGGGGCCTATCATGACTGCCCTCTGAAAGGCCCAACAAACAGCTTAAAGAGTCAGATGCAGATATTTACACCCAACCAATAGACAGAAGCTGCTGACCCCTGTTGTTGGATTTGGGAAAAGCTGAAAGAAGCTGAGGAGGAAAGCGACCCTGTATGAGGACCTACAGTCTCAAGTAACCTGGACTCCCGAGATTGCTCAGACACTGAGTCACCAACCAGGCAGCATACACCAGCTGATATGAGGCCCCAACACATAGACAACAGAGGCCTGCCAGGTCTGGTTTCAGTCAGAGAAGATGTACCTAACTCTCGAGAAACTTGAGGCCCTAGGCAGTGAGGAGGTCTGGTGAGGTGTGGGTAGTGGGGACATTCTCTTGGAGACAGGGGTTCGGGAGGAGGTGTGGGATGTGAAACAGTCAGAGGATGGACTGGGAGGGAGATAAAGTCTGGAATATAAAATAAGATTAAAGAATAAAAAAATTAATAAAAAAATAAGAGTATAGAACTAGCAGCAAGGGTGATCACACTGAAAAACTGCTGTTATTGGTGAAAACTTTGTCAGCTTAGACTAAGCTTAAACTACAAAAATATGTATCTTTATGAATAGAGGAGGCAATCTTTTTTCAAAGTAGTTTTGTTGATATATAATTCATATACCACAAATTGATTCACAACCATTACTTTCACTTGACATCTAAAATTTACTCACTTTTAACACTAAAAATGTCCAGCCACCACAACTATTGATGGGGACTAAGCAAGGGCTTTGAGTATGCCAACCAAGTGTTCTAGCAGTGAGTGCAACCAGAAGCTTCTTGTACAACATAATACAACATTTTCACCACCCCAAAACCCTTACACTCAATAGCCATCATTCCCAACTTTCCCATTCTGCCTCTCAGTCCAAGGCAACAACTATTGTAATTTCTTTCTCTATCAATGCTTATTCCTGACACATAAATAAATGATATATGATATTTTGCAACTGGATACTATGGTTTTGCAAAATGTTTTCAAAGTTCATCCATGTATCAATACTTCATTCATCTGGTGGATGAATAATAGTCCCCTGTGTGTCCTGGTGCATATTATCTATTTGTCACTGGTTTATGGTGTTTGGATGGGTTTTAATTTGCAGCTAATACAAATACTGCTATAATGAACAATAAGCTTTCATGTGGACAAGATTTCCTTTCTTGGTGATATATATTCAGAAGGAAATAGGTGTGCTGGGTCACATGGCAACTGTATTAAGCAATTTGTAGAATTAATTATTAAAGCGTTTTCCATGTAGTTCAAACCATTTCATAATAAACAACAAATGAGAGTGCAGATGTCTTCATATCTTTATCGATACTTTTTATTGTCTTTTTATTAAAGTTGTCCTAGTGAGTACATGGTAGAGCATCATAGTTATGATTTGTACTCTCAAATGATTCTGAGCATCGTATTTGATGATAGCCCTCTGCACCTTATTCTTGGAAAATATTCAAAGTCTTCGCCTAGTCTTTATCACTGGTTTAAACGGATCTAAATGAAATCCCCAAATAATGGGGGAAGACAGTCCCAACTGGACATTTCTTGTCACCAAATGAAGCTTCCAGTACCAGGATTGAGTACATCTAATTGAGTTGTTGGCCAAAGGGCTCACAAGAATCCCCAAACAACCCAGACCATTACCAAGAAAGAGTACACATGGTGGGACTCATGGCTCCAGCAGCACGTGTATAGTAGAGGATGGCCTAATCAGTCATCAAGGGCAGGAGAGGCTCTTGGTCCTGTGAAGGTTCTATGCCCCAGTGTAGGGGAATGCCAAGGCCAGGAAGTGGGAGAGGGTGGGTTGTTGAGCAGGGGGTGTGGGGGGGGGGCGGACAGGGTTTTTCTTTTTTTTTGTTTTTTTTCTTTTTTTCAGAGAGGAATCTGAGAAAGGAGATATCATATGACATGTAAATAAAGAAAATATCTAATAAAATTTTAAAAAGACTATAGGTTTCTCTCTACAAACTGACAGCAAGACCACATTGCTAAAAACTACGCCTACAGAAGTCATTGAAAATGAAGATAGCAAGCTAGTGCCTGCAGAGAGACTTCACCTCTATGTTCTAGTGCCTGCAGAGAGCCTTCGCCTCTATGTTCTAGTGCCTGCAGAGAGCCT
>NW_022196903.1:109472532-109499733 GCF_008632895.1 Mastomys coucha | reverse complement strand
AGAGCCTTCGCCTCTATGTTCTAGTGCCTGCAGAGAGCCTTCACCTCTATGTTCTAGTGCCTGCAGAGCCTTCACCTCTATGCTCTAGTGCCTGCAGAGCCTTCACCTCTATGTTCTAGTGCCTGCAGAGCCTTCACCTCTATGTTCTAGTGCCTGCAGAGAGCCTTCACCTCTATGTTCTAGTGCCTTTGATACAGAAAGTACTCTTCAGACTATTAGGAGAAGCAATCACCAAGCTAACCACAAACCCTTTATCTACAATGGTATAGTATCTGCAAGATAGCCTAGGGCATTGGTGATGCAAAGCTTGTGAGAATAGTCCACAAACAACTGATTTGACTTAAGGCCACTCCACAAAAATCCATACCTGACACTGCTTGGGTAACCAAAATCCTAGCCCAATGACCTAGGGTAGAGCCAAATACCACCAGTTTTAAAAAGAAGGGAAAAACCCAACATAGTAGTAAAATAACTCCTAATGCCATTCTGCGGTACTCATAGATTAGTGCCTTATTCATCCATCATCAGAGAAGTTATTTTCTGCAGCAGATGGGAACAAATACAGACCCACAGCAGACAGAATGCAGAGACACCTTGGAACACTCAGTACTAAATGGGATGTCTCCATTAAATCCTTTCCCTCAGAGCTCAGGGAATCCTGTGGAAAAGGAGCGGGAAAGAGTGTAAGAGCTGGGGGCGGGGGGAGGGGAGATTGAAGACACCAAGAAACAAGACCCTCTAATTCAACAGGAGCGAAGCTCATGTGAACCCAGGCTGAAGCAGCATTCAGAACCTGCACAGGTTGGCACTAGATCTTCTGCGCTTATGGCTTCCAGTTTAGTGTTTTTGTGGGATTCCTGAGTGTGCAAATAAGTGGGTCTCTGATTTTTGTGCCTTCTTTTAGGCTCTTTCCCTTGTTGATTTGCCTTGCCCAACTTCAATGCAACAGTTTTGTATTATCTTATTATATTTTATTTTTTTACATTTTTAAAAACGAATGAATGAAAATCTAGCAACTAGGGTAAATGTTAACCACTGAGCTGTCAGTGGAGGAACACTGGGAACGTCAACCACTCCACACTGAGCTGTCAGTGGAGGAACACTGGGAACATCAGCCACTCCAGGGCAGGCCTCATGTTCAGAAGTAGCTGACTAAACATATAATGTACTCCACACTTTTGGTTACAGTTTGGGAGGGGTGGGGGCACATTGTTTCTTCTTTTGAGGTTCTATTTTATTTTGTTTCCTTGGTTTTGTTGTGTTAGGTTTTTGTCTTTTGAGAAAACTTAAAGTGGGTAGGTAGGGAGGGGAGAGAAGTACTTGAGGGAGAAGGATATGATCAAATTATATAAATTTAAAAACTGTTGTAATAATATTTTAGATATAAGGCACATGTAGGATACAGGATTGGCAAATGCTTTCTCCCATTCTTTAAGCTGGCCCTTGACTTTTTGGTAATTTTTTTTCAAATTCAATTCTCAACTGAAGAAGCCCAGTCTGGCCATTTGCTGTTGCAGTTAGAAACGTTGACCTAACCCAAGGCAGTAAATTTACATACATTTTTCTCAAGAATTGCACAGTTTTAACTTATTTTTAGGTTTAATGTTCACTCTGGATAGGGATTCAACTTTATTCTTCTGCACAGAGAAAATCAATTCTTTCCAGTAGCATTTGTTGGAAAGACTGTGCTAACCCCACTGAATTTATAGACTTCTTACAGAAGACGACTACAAACATGAGGGCCTTCCTCCTGCCTCACTTCTCTACACCACCTGTTGCTGCGGCTCCTATCGCTCTGAGTTCTCTAACTTGACTACGTTTGCGGATTAGGAAATAGCCCTCTTCTGTGTTTTTCTTCATACACTATGTGTTAGAACACAAATGATTTCAATACACTGATCTTGTGTACTGCCGCCATGTCTACTGTGTTCAAACCGCATGTAATGGATCCCTTGGGGTTGCCTATATTTATACAAATAGCCTTTTCCTCCTCTCCAATATGTTGCTCTTTATTTTTCATATCTAATTGCCCTTAGAACCTAGAGTACAAGGTTGATTAGAAGTGAGTGAACTGGAAATCTTTGTCTTTTTCTTGATTATAGGAGAAAGGAATTGAATCTTTTACTATTAGATATGTCAGCTGTTAGGTTTCATATGTAACTTTATCCAGGTTAAAAATTCCTGATTATTCCCACATTGCTTAGGAATTTGTTTTGCTTTTAACTACAAAAAAGGCACAGATTTTCTAAGATATTTTTTGGTGTCTATTTAAATGACCACATGGTTTTCATTTGTTTATAACTAATATGGTATATTACATTCATTTATTTTTTTTGTGTTAACTTATCCTGCATTCCTGGAACAAAATCCCATTTGTGTAAATAGTATTCTTTGGATGGGGGGGAGGCAAACACACAGACAGAGCTGGACTTGATCAGGAAATATCTCCTGTGTCTAGTCCATTGTTAAGAGATTTCAGAGCATTCCTTCCCCTTCTTTCTCATCCTTCCTCCAGCCCTTGCAGTTTCGTGTCATGGTTTGGCTCTGTATGTTTTATGTCATGATTTGGCTCTGTATGTTTTAGCCTCATACAATAAGTTGGGAAGTGTTCCTTAAAAATAGATAAACTTTTCGGGGAGATGCTGGGGATCAAACCATGCACTCGTGCACACTAGGCAAACACTCGACCACTGAGCTACTTCTCCAGCCCATAGTAAAAATGAGTTTATTTCAGTATGGGAAAAATCTGAGAGCATGGGAAGAATACCAGCAAGCAACCCCACCTAAAAGGAAGTTAATACTAAAGTAAATACTGGTAAATACAAAAAGTAAATACAAAAAAAAATACAAAAAAAAAGTAAATACAAAAGTAAATACAGGTTATACAAGAATTTCAAATGTTTCCTACCAAAAGAATATGCGGCATCACTAAGGTCACTCTAATTTTCATAAACATTTATTTTTTATTTATTTTTGAGTCAGGGTCTCATTATATAGTCCAGGCTAGCCTCATACTTATGATCCTCCTGTCCCATGTTTCCCTAGTGCTGGGATTATAGGTATATGCTGTAATGACTGGCCTAGACACGCATTTAAAGGTGCACTTGTTTTACAAAGATTGTGTTTGGCTAATTAATATCACTGTAAAATCATGGCCTAGGCATTTGTAATCTAGACATTACAGACACAAGAAATTCAATGTATAAAAAAATAGCCCCTCTCTCCAAAGGTTTCCTTGTCTTGCAGTCCTCAGCTGGTTAAAGCATACCATAATGCATCCATTCATTCTGCAAGCCAGAATTTAGGATCTCACAGACACCATGACAGTTTCAAGTGACCAATCCTGACAATGCACCTTACATCGCTTATTCCGTCAACCTCTCCATTTACCGATTAGGACTTAATTTGGGGTTTCTTTAGCTTTCAACTGAGCAATTCTCAAGGACTGACTAGCTATGATCTCTGATCCCAACGTTTCACTAAACTAGCCAGCCACTGGATTTTGTTGTTCTTTAACTTTTGGAAAGAAAGTTTCTAAAAATTGGCTAAGGGTATTATTTTTAACACATTAGCAGGAGGGAAGCTACACTTAGAAATTATTATAAGACCTCACTAGCAAGGGGAAGAAATCTAAACTAGAGACATGAATTTCCCTTATGAATAAGGAGACTATTTTTTAGGGCAATTTTAAATCTACAACAAAATGGAGCAGAAATTATGAGTCTTCACATACATCTGTCCCTTTCCTGCCTCCAGCTAATCTATGTTCTGCACTAGCACAGTACATTAACATCGCTGTCACTCAAGCCCAAAGTTTCCATTAGGGTTCAGTCTTGGTGGTGTACATCTGACAGGTGTGGGCAAATATATAAAAGCATCATGTATTTACGACCGTGTCAGAGTAGTTTCAGTAGTCTACATATTCTGGGTTGGAGCTATTGATCCCACCCCACCCCTCAGGTGTTTCCATAGCTCCACCACTTCCAGAATGTCCTGCAGTTGTAGTCAAACAACGCAACCTCTTCAGACTGGCCTCTCCAAGGAGCACACATTTAAGGCTCTTCTGTGCCCTCTCACGGCTTGACGGCTCTCCTTTAAGTGTTAAATTATATTCTATCGTGCATATGCATTAGTTTCATTTATCCATTCTCCTGATATCTTACATTCTCCATTTTCTGACAATTATGAAACAAAACTATACATAGGTTATTTGAGTTTTTAAAACTTATTTAGGATAGATTTTTAATATAAGAGTATTTTCAGCCTTTTGTGTACATGTGTATACATTGTGTGCATGTATATATTTGCATGTGGAAACCAGCAGTCAACACCAGATGGCCTCCTCTATCACTTTCCACTTTGTATTCTTTTTTTTTTTTTTTAAGATTTATTTTATGTATACGAGTACCCCGTAGCTATTTTCAGACACAGAAAGGGCACGGGATCCCATTTCAGATGGTTGTGAGCCACCATGTGATTACTAGTACTTGAACTCAGGACCTCTAGAAGAACAGCCAATGCTCCTAACCACTGAGCCAGCTCTCCAGCCCCATTTTTTTGAGACAGGGTTTCTCTGTGTAGCCCTGGCTGTCCTGGAACTCCCTCTGTAGACCAGGTTGGCTTTGAACTTAGAAATCCACCTGCCTCTGCCTCCCAAGTGCTGGGATTAAAGGCATGTGCCACCACTGCCTGGCTTCCCATTTTATATTCGTAAGGCAGCACTGATCTCTGCTCATCCATTCAGCTTGACTGGGTGACTGGTAAGGCAAGGGTTCCTCATGCCAGCCCTTAGAACACAGGTCCATGCTGCTGTACCTGCTTTTCACATAAGTTCTGGGGCTCCAAGCTAGGATCTTCATGCTTGTATAGTTAACACTTTACCTTCCACAGCTGAGCCAAACCACCAAACCCATTGTGCTTGTTTCTTTTTTTAAGAAACTGCCACACAATATGCAAAAGTATCAAAGTCATTCTGATTTCTTGCACCAGTGAAGGAGGAGTTCCTATCACTCCAGGCCACCACATCCTATTGCACAGTGTTCTGGGTTTTGGCTTCAACGGGCAGTTTCCTAATGACCTGGGATGTAAGCACAGCTATCCTTTGAAAATGTAAACTGAATGATCCTATCATTTCTAGCTCAAGGCCTTCTCATGGCTCCCACCATCTGTACAACAATGTTCAAACTCCTTGGAAAGCCTTTCCAACGTACATATTTCATCTCCTAGCCCATGGTCACTTACCTATACTCCCCCAGCAGTACCTGTGCTCCTTCTATCTCTAGTTGTAGCTCCTGCCTCATTGCTCCTGTTTTGTTCTACTTAGGCCAACTCCACACAAGGCTTCCAGAGAAGCACCTAATCTTTCAAAACTCAGCACCACAGCACGGGGAGGGGCACATTCAAAGAGAATGCTTGCTTACAATACAAAGCCTGGGTAATAACCAGCCTGGGTAATAACCTCTCCCCAAAGCCTCAGCTCCAATATCAACTAACCCACAAAATCTTTTATACTTACTATCTTTTGCACCCGCACCATATACGATACCCATCAAAACTGGACTGCTTCCATGTCCGTCACCCGTGCTGGTAAGGGAGGGACGATGTCTCTATCATTCACCACAGCCGCCTGCACAGATTAGTATGCATTCAAGGTTGTCCAATGAAATTCAATTCAAAACAACTCCCTTTCTCCACTAATCCTTGCATTGGACAAAATTAATAGTCAAATGTATAGTCATAGAAATGAAACAGGTTAGATTGTGGAGGGATACTGGTTTCCTCTGGGAATCACATTCCGATTCACTACACCAGAATCCATATAAATCATGATAAACACGTATAAACAGACACTTCTGCTGTAGAGGGGAGTCTCATAGCTCTAACATAAGTCATTACTGGGAAGCTTGAATTGTGCAGATAGCTAGTGCTCCTTTAAAGATGGCATCACAGGAAGAAACATTGCTGCCGAGAGCACAGTTATTCTGAGTGAAGTTGCACAACACAGGAAATAACTGGTAGCAAGCAACAGCAGCCACGCAGGGACTGTGCTACCAGTACTGTGGGTCAGAGCTGCAAGAGTACACAGTGCCTTACAGGGGCGCTGTTGGCATTTCACTACTTACGCTTACATCATTCACAGTGAATGTGAAGCCTGGTGATAGAGTACTTTTCTAGCACATATGAGGCTTTGGGCTCAATCTGCAATTTCACAAAAACAAAACAAAACAAAACCCCCCAGCATTATAACAAGAAGAAAAAAAAACAACAGCATTACAGTGACATACCCATAGGCAACATGCAGATGTTTTCAATGCACAGATCTGAAATGAAACTAAAGTGACTTTAAGTAGAAGAAAATCAGCGTTGCAGTAGGTACATCATCAGTGGTGCAGGAACTTCCAAATTAAGTCTGGTCCCAGTCAGTGGGATAATTTCCAATATACAAAAAGGACCGAGGGTGGTAGCCATAACTGAAAACAACTGTGTCTTGCGTCTCAGCAAAGGAAACCAATGTAGCAACACAAAAGAAGGCTGTGCAGGCCAGCTACACCACAGCACAATCCTACAGGCCAAGTGGAAGTTCAAGTGGGCCAATGACCTAGCATACTAAAACTGGGTCCGCTGAGGACCGCAAGCATCCTCCAAGTGGCCTGTGGTCTGCATCTATGTGCCCTGGAAAACCAACTGACGATGAAAACGTATAGTGATGTGAAATAATATAAGTAAATAAAACAATGCTAGAATTGATAAGTTATCTTTAAAAACTGGGAGAGAAAAAAATCAAAGTGAGTTTCCAACATTTCTTTCATCTTTTGAAATTTCTAAAACCAACCAACCACAAAAGCGGCAATAACTGCACTCCAGGAGTAATTCCAGTACCTTGGACTTTGCTTCCTTCTCATCCACAGGAACTTAGTCCCACGACGAGTTAGTTTTAAAATCCCCCGTCCCAACATAAATATACCCACAATACGTTGCAGCCTTTTATAAAAAGGCGACTCTTTTGTACAAATGTGTGAAAATCGAGCTACAGACTGGGATCACACTCTAGGCTAGCACGGATGCACAAGTGCGGGTGTGCTGCCCTGGGGCTGGGGGCCACGACCGGCAGGGACCACACTCAGACCCAAGGTCGGGTCGGCAGCGCCCGGAGCGACCCGGCGCGACCACCTCGTCCGAGAGTCGGAAGGCAGAGAAGCGCGGAGGGTGTGCCCAGGCTGCAGCTGAGCTGGGGCGGGCGCGCCTCTCCCGCCGGCCGGGGCAGCGAAGGCGCAGCAGGCCCTTCAGCCGCCCGCCCTCCCGGCCGCGCCCCGCCCCGCCGCGCCCCGCCGCGCCCCGCCGCGCCCCGCCGCGCCCCTCACCCGCTCGCCCTCCGGTGGTCGCGTCCGCCCGCTCGCTCGCTCGCTCGCCTGCCCGCAGGCCGATAGGAGTGCGCGCGCCCGAGACGCCGGCCAACGCAGGCCCGCGAAGCTCCGGTCCCGCCCTTTGTGACACCGCTCACCAATCACCGACCAGCGCTGCCGGCGCCCTCCAATCAGCCCGCGAGGGGCGGGGCCTAGCCTTCCGAGGCTGGCGGTTGCTCGGACGCCCGGGTCGCACCGGCATTCAGGGAGGGTTGTCGGTTAGTAGAGGCCCGGATGTTGACACTTTCTCACTGGAAGCAGGACCCATCTGGGGCAAGGCAGGAGACGGGAGACGGGTCACAGGGGCCGAAGAGCCGGTGCCAGAGTGGAGTGCCTTGGCTGGGGCACTTCTAAGGTTCTTTGGGGACAGGAGGGTCTTTGGCATTTGTCAGCTACTCATGGCCTTTCCAGAGCCAAGGACACTTAAAAGGACATCCAGGCTAGTCACCCCCCCCCCCTTTTTTTTTGTGCTCCACGTTCTCTTAACATTTCTGACTCAATTGTGCCATCTGTAAAATGGGGGTATTCTTATGACTTGCTTATAAGGGTTTGTGACTTTCTATATGCCTCTTGCATTTGAGCAACCACTGAAGATTATAGGTCAAACAGGTTGTACCCTGGGCTCAAATCCCAGAACCCTTTTGCTGTGCACCCGAGCTGCTGAAGTGGGATATAAAATGGCTCTATGACTACACATGCCTTGCATCTAGGTTGGGCCCCTACTGCTTCATTCCCTCCACAGGTGGTTCAGCTCAAGGGTTTTACTAGGTGGACTGCAGAGAAGGCCATCAAAGCGCTCCCTCACAGTCAGCTTGGGAAAGTACCCTGGCCCTGATCAGTCTTCTCCCACCTTCATTATCCTGAGACCTGAGCCACTAGTCTCCACAGCTTCAAGTCCTCAGTACTGAGGGGAACGGTAAGGTGAGGCCCTGGGCTTTTGTCAGACTCCTGCCCATGATCGGGCTTACAACTTCAGACTCTGTTGAGGACAAAGCCACGATGGTAACAGAGAACACAAGAACAGGGCCTGTGCCAGAAATCGGGATTACTCAGAGCACAGGCTCTGGCATCCAGTGGATGAGCCATATCATCAGTCATAACCTACCATATTAAAGGGCAGACAAAAAGGTCCATTTTCAATAACGATCTTGCAATTTTAGTACTGAAACCAGTTACAGAAGAGGAAACAAAAGCTAAGAAAGGCAAAATTTTGCCTACAATTAAACCATCCCATTTCCCGAAACTACTCAACTCTGACTGGGGTAGCCAGGTAATGTGGCCGATGGGATGGCTGTATTCCAATAAAACTTTCTTCACAGTATCAAGACAACAGAGGACCACAGTTCCCCTTAGAAGACTGCAGACCCTTTTTTTTTTTTTGGAATTCAGTAGAAAGCTCTTCTCATGGGCTTAGAACCATAAATGCATAATCCTTTACCACCTTCCTCTTTCGCCTGCCTACATCACCGCACTGAGACCAACAGAGCAACCCTCCTGGTCTGATCTGCTGTCTGACAGTGGCTCCTCTACATTCCCTGCCCACGCATGAAACCACAGAGCGCTTTCTTCTGTTTACATGCACTATTATGTACTCTTATTAAGTAAAAACAAACCACCGTAAAGCGTTTATTTTTTATTTGTAATTTTAAGCATAATTAAAATCAATGCAGAAAAATATTAGCTACATTGGGCACAGAAGTGATTGTTTTCAGTATATGCTTGTAATCCAGTGAAGACAGAGTTAGGAGACAGCATCACTAAATGAAAGACAGAATGGGAGAGTGAACTGTGAGGGCCTCACATGCTCTACTGGCTTCCAAAGGCATTCAGGGGGTCATCAAAAATGCTGGGCACTTTGTGCTCAGACCTCAGTTCGGAGGCTGCCTCAGCAGACTGGCTTTTGGGTTTGGATGCCTTAGCCTGGAGGCCAGACGAGAAGATATCATCTTTAAAAAGAAAAAAAAAGAAAGTTGTTAAGACAGGAGAAAAAGAAAATGGGAATTTGAGACACATGCACACAAATTGCCAAGCTCAATGCTAATAGCACACTATAGAGCACCAATATGGAAGTCAAACGTCTTTGATTCTGGACCTGGCTGAGTTGGTGGCACCCAAATTTTGTAACAACATATAAACACCAGGTTCTTCCTGAACATACGTTTCTAGCTACAAAGGTGTATCTTAACTTGCAGTCAGGAACAGGAGGGTGGATGGCTCTCCACCTCAGGAAGGGCCTCACCACCTGGACTTCTTTCTACCTTCTTTTCACTCTGGATTTTAATAAGAATGAGAATGTACAAAGAGAAATCCAATCTAGGACGCACTCATCTCAATGGTAAGAATGAAGTCTGACTTCGTTCATGTTAGTGCGCTAGACTCTAAAGTTAACTATGCTGCTTACCAAGTAATTATATTGGTAGGATTCTCCTGCATCCAATTCATCCTGTGTATGTAAAGATGTGTACACAATGATACAGACCATGGCATTATATAACAAACTAGAGATCCAGATTGTCAATATGCTAATGGCTAACAAAAAGCAGTATTACTCAAAACACGGAAATCAAAGGAGATTTCCATGTATGGACATGGAAAAATATTTAAAATGTGACTAGAAGTAGAACAGGTATGCTTGTTTACTATGATTACTATGTAAATACAGTCTTAAAGGATGTACAACAAACTATTAATACTGGTTAGTTTTAAAGCTTTAATCCCTCCACTTAACAAAATGTTGTAAGCTGTATGACTGCTAGATAAGCATGTATTACAATTTAATAATAAAAGAAAGCCATGCCTGCAATGTCAGCTAAGGTCAGGGGTGTACAGTCAGCCAGGGCTACAGCAAGGTCTTGTGTCAAAAAATGGACAAAGGAAATAAGCAACCCAAGTCTCTTCTACACTCTCTGCTATAAGACAGACACATGAGGCGGAGAAGGTCTGCCAGGGAGACAGACTCAGTATGGCTCTGCAACTCAAGGCCCAGGCCTGGAGGGACAAAGGGAGGACATGTGTATTTTTGGCTTCAGTCTGGGTCGACCAACACAGAATGTATGGGGAGCCCAAAATTTATAACTATCAGCATTTGGCTTGCTTGTTAGCTAAGGAGTGGTTGCAGCGTGTTTAGAAATACAAAGGAAGTCAGGGAGCTGCCAAGTCTCACTTGTGACTTCACTGCACAGCCCTCAGTCTCTCTCAGCTCACTCGTGACTTCACTGCACAGCCCTCAGTCTCTCTCGGCTGCTGTCCCTCACCCTCCAGCTAGAATCCTGACTGAACCAGCTTCAGCGCCTGCTGACAGCATGGGAAAGAAGTTTCTGACGGACTCTCAACGTCATCAGTGTTGTCAGATGACAGCAGGTGAGCACTAACAAGTTAATTTCTACTTCAGTTCAAATGCAGAGCAACCGCCCGACCGACCGTCTTAAACCCTGATATTCTGCATAGCATATGGCTGCTACATGAAATTGACTAGTCCACCTACATACCATGTTCTTAGACTAACAGCAAAGAGAACCTACTGGGGAACAAAGTGCAGGAAAGGGCCAACATGAACGCCAGGACAGCCCATGAGCAGTGGCATGATCTAGATAAACGCTCACCTGTATCATCATCAAACATGGACTTGGCTGCAACTTTCTTTGTGGACTTCTCTTTGGGTTTTACAGTTAAGTCAGCGAAGATATCAATATTATCATCAAATAAGTTGGGCTCCAAAGTTCTCTCCTTCTCTCTCTTTTTTGGAAAAGGTTTAATTGCTTCCGTAGCAAATATATCATCCTAGTTAAGTCCAAAAACATTTTTTTGTAAATAAAAGCATTTTTAAAACTAAAGTAGTTCAATAATTTATAGAAATGCACTGTTAAGCACAGTCTCCCCTGAGGACTGGAAGACCCCCCCCCCCCCATGTCTCTGCACAACTCTCCCTCACCACCTGCAAATGGCAGCTCTCCAGTGAGGTCCTGAGGGCAGAGAACAACTGCAAAAGCTCTACCATCAAAATGCGGCTAAGCAGAGTCCCAACCACAACCAGTGCTTAAACACACAGCGGTGCCCACAGAGGTCATGCATGCCACAGAATGACATGCCCACAAAGCTGGTCACAGCACCACTCTAAAACCTCTTTAAAACAGTAAACAAAAATAATTAAAATCATGTATATACATGATGCTATGCTATGCTATGCTATACTAAATAAAAAGACCCAGGGCTTAAGCTGTGATTCCGTAGAACATTTGCCTAACATGTACTAGGTTTTGAGCTCTATCCCCAGTACTACAATAACATTATTTAAAATAATTCAAGGCAATGAATTATAATAATTCAATTATTAAAGGCAGCAAGAATTACCACTGGATAAAACAAACCACGTCATGTAAATTTTAGGGTTATTAACAAAGAGATCTAATTGTGGTTAATAAGTAGACAGCAGACATGCACAAAACATACAACATAATCCATAGTTCAAGAAGTCAAGCAGCTATTCTTCTTAAAGGCCCAAACCTGAAATAATTTGTTACCTCAAAGATGTCATGAGTTTTTGACACAATGTCTTGATGGCTGTCAGATTTCCTCTCATTCTTTTTGCCTTTCTGATCTGCAAAGAGATCCTCCTCATCTTCAAGGAGTGGGAAAGGGTTTCTTTTCTTTGTTGGTCTTGGCTTGACAGACTGGAAAAGCTCCTCGGCACTGCTGTCCTCACTGAGATCAGGAAATACCAGGCTCTTCTCCTTATGCCCTCCTGACAAGTGGGACGGGGTCTCCCCTGCCTTGACACTTGCTCCCTCCAGGGACTGTGATCCTATGCTCTTGGGAAAGATGTCCCCAGAATCAAACAGGTCAGCCTCATTTCCAGTCTGAGGCAGAGACTTTACAAAGAAGTTTCTGTCCACTGCAGGGCCACCTTCCCAAGGTGGTGCCATGGCTTTCTCAGAGCTGGCCTCTCCACCGACCATCCTAGGCTGCAGAAGAGGTTGGTGGCCATTTGGTAAGACAGGACTACTGCTCAGCTGTGCAACAGGTCCTCTATCAACAGTCATGTCCTCAGCCTCACTGGACTCCTGGGCAGCCAGGCGCCGAGCAGCACGCGTCTGTGGTCTCCGCTTTCCTCTCACTTTAACACGACTCTGCAATGGCAAACACACACATCATGATCTGATGGAAATGTGTTCAAGGCTAACAGCAAAGACTATAATTCAAACTACTATAATGCTATTTGGTTTACTTCAACTAGGTTATCACCTAAAACTGGTTTTCAACCTTCCTAATGCTACAATCTGTTAATACAGTTCTTTATGTCATGGTGACCCCCAAAGTATAAAATTATTTCATTGCTACTTCATAAGTATAATTTTGCTACTTTTATGTCAGTGTAAATATCTAATATTCAGGATATTGGATATGTGATCCTGAAGAGGGTCGCAACCCACAGGTTGAGAACTACTGACCTAAAGGAAAGAAAAAGTTATTTACTGTTCCTAAAGGAGCTAACAAGTTCCTATTACTCCAGGACTTAATCCTTCTTAACACTTTAGTAGTCTCTGTTTCCTACGCTTTTATTTTAAATATATCTTAGTTCATGTGCATTGGTATTCTACCTGTACCATGTGCACGCGATGCCTGAGGAGGCCATAAAAAGGCATCAGATGTCCTGGCACTGAAGTTAAGTTGTGAGCAGCCCTGTGGGTGCTGGAACTGAACCCCAGTCCTCTGAAGCAGACAGTCTTTTGAGAACAGTTTCCTGTAAAAAGGCTCAATGTTGCTGAAACCTCAGCAAGCAGCTGTGCTGGTGTTCTGTGACTCAAAACACAGTCACAAACCTGGCACCTCCTCAGCCCTTAGTTCAAAGTTAGGTACCTTACAAAAAAAGAACCGAGAGGGACTCTAGCACCAACTTTATCAGGATCTAGGACAAGGAGAGATGAGGTAAGAGAGAGGCAACTGATAGTGCTCTTTTCTTCCAAGTCAACAAACACCAATTTCACTATTAGACATTGTATGTAAACTATGGATGGCATGTGTGAACACTCCTCAAAAGACGAATCTCTTAATAATTAGGATTTAATGGTTCAGATCATTTCCAAGATATACAATCATGTTTTGGGCTACATAATTATATCTGCTTGCTTCAAAGAAATATGATTTTAGGAGGCTTTGAGTGGTAACGCTGGGAACCTGAGTTGGGGGGTAAAAATAACCAAGATACATTATATGCAATTCATTAACTTGTCAAAGAATAAATAAAAGATAATCTTTTTAAAAAATCCACAAGCTTAGGAAGTAGCTAATTTAAGCTTGAAAGCTAACAAAAATAATAGTTTTTTTTTTAATATAGAGAAAATGGATCTGAAAACTAAAAATTAATTTATCATCCAGGGACAGGTGACCCTGGGTTCTGATGCCTACCTGAACACCTGTTAAGACTTCAGAGAGAAGGGAGATTGGATAGCAAACAAACTAACATAGAAAGAAAACTTCCCAGAGTTCATTCAGAGTCCACAAAGGAAGCCCGTGGCAAGAGCTTTTCTTTTCCTAAGTGGGCAGGAACTGCTTGGGATCCCAGAGAAGGGAACCCGAGCTCCAGTAAGGGAAAACCACAGAAGTGAGTGAGGTCTGTGTGGTGCTCTAGAGCATTCTGGGAGAAGCACCAAGGCCAGTGGACAGCAATGGGATATAACATGGGAATAGGGAGGGGAGGCCTGGTGACTGCACTTCAGGCTGCAAGTATTTAATGATCAGCAGGAAAATTAGAAGTAGGCAACGGAAAGTCAGGAACACAAGAAACTGAAAAGAGGTCAAAGGGAGGAAGAGGAGATGCATCCTTCAGGAGGAAGTAAAGCTGAGGTGTATCAGCTGTCAGACTGGTCTAGAGAGAAGCAGCTGGGTTGGTCTGGTTAAAAGAAAAACAAAAGTCCATTGATCACCTTGTTTGCACTGTGTAAGGTGTCTGCCTGGGCTGGAAGATCGAAACTCACACCAGCTTCCACACTCCCAGGAAGAGTAGGCACACCTTCCAGGATGTGGCTCCTTCCAGGTTCAGATGAAGGAAAAGCTAACTCGGATGAGACAGGCTTTGTTCCTGGGATCGGCAGAGCCACTGTAGGCAGCAAAGCTGCTGGGTTAATTGCTAAATTTGCCTAAAGAAGAAAAATGGAAGTCAGTATTTGTTCTTAACCACAGAAGCAGGCTACCATTCTATGACATGGGATAGCTGTGTTGCACACAGTGTAGAACACAAGAGAATATGAATGCAGAAAAATCACCTGATCCAGGCTCAGTGGGGCACACACTTGTGCCCATCACTGGGATCAAAAGACATTAAAGAGCAGGGCATAAGAAGCAAACTAGGCAAGGGTGGAGGGTATGGTGTTGGCAGGGGAAGAGATGAGAGAATGCTTGGTAGCAGCTGAAAAAACTGAAAATCCACAAATTTTATAGGTGCCACAGGCAGGCAATGAAGACTCCAGATCCAATATAATTACTTGTATTTTCCCGATGCGACTGGATGGCTCTCTGCTTTTAAATGGAGTGAGACCTGAAGACTCCTGTGTGAAATTAAATTCAGTTAAAAATCCATTGAGGAAACAGGTAACAAACTGTCTCTTGGGTTACACTCACACCCGAGTGAATCTGCCGGGGCAAAGCTGTGCCTAGCTGCAGCTCCTCAGCTCTGCCCTGCAAGCTCACAGCAGTCTGCTAGCTAGCAATCCTTCCCTGAGCCCTCCTCCAGCACACAGGACAGAAGGCTGCCACTTGACAGAAACACAGAGTAAAGGGAAACACTGATGAGGAGTGATAGTGGAGCAGTAGCTTTGTCAGAGCATAACTTGATGAGTTATCCAACATGGCAAATACCAAAAAGCACATGTGCTCTTCCACAACCTGAGGCCCTAGTTCTAAACACAGCAGCATCTGTGTTCCGGATGAGTTAAGAGATTAACTAAGGCCTCATCTCCAGCCACAGAAGCCTCGGTGAAAGTCCCGGCACAACTGGATTGGTCTGGCTTCCTCTGTGGAGAAGCTTCACATCATACAGAGAGGACTACTAGAAGAGAAGTCATATACCAACTATCTTGGGCACTTAAAAAGATCCAAGAAATCGGATGTCATTTGTATTAATTAGAATATAACTTCACTCCAAGGAAGTCTGGAGAAAGAAATGGAAATGCTAGTGAAAAGCAATTCTTTATCCCATCTTACATCAAATTGGAAACTGAATTTGGAATTTGGTCTAAATACAGTAATGACTAAATACAGAACAGGTTTCATGAGTGGAGAAAAGTAGGGATAAAAGAATACAGTGGAAGAGAGGGAGGGGTGTTGGTTGCTCTTTCCTCCTTCACTAAGATTTCTCAGTAACTCTGGGTCTATGCAAAGGAATCGTCTACCAGGCATGCAAATAAGAGCTGGGCTCCTCACGGAGATCAGCTCTGACCTGTGCTGTCTCTGTTTTCCATGTGTGTTTTTCTTTGCTGCCTTGAGTAGATTCAGGAAGGTTCTGGTTCTTTAAAGAAACAGGGTGGTCTTTTTTCAGTGTTCCTTTTTTTTCTGATACCTTCAAAAGAAAAAAATACAAAAGTCATCATTCATCTTCAAATAATAATGAGCAGAGGAGCCTGGCCTCCAGGCTCCATTCTAAAATGACGCTAACTAACTCATAGGTGGCATTTCAAAAATAACATCCTAACCTAAACACTGTGCTGTTTCTAGGGATGAGATGCAGCTCAGTGGCAAAAGTACAAGGTTTTGAGGGGAAAAATGAATGTAACTTACACAGGAGTCCTTTCTGCAATTAAAAGGATAAAATTATACCTAGTACGGCAGGGGAAAAATACACTCAGACTTAAAGGTTTGCATCTGAAAGGCATAAAATATAGATCCTTCATTAAACGCTTCAAAAATCAAAGACTGTACTACAATCAGAGAATCTGGTTTAGTTAGTGTTATGAACTGGTTGCCACATCTTATATACATACTGCTCTATATAATGATGTGTTAATTCATTTACTGGTAAACCTTACAATTCTCTGGCAATTTTCTCTCTTAAACCTGGACTCCCTATACTCTCTGAGCCTGAGAATGAAAAGCTGGTACCACAGGCTGAGAAGTCTTGGCCGAGCTGAAGAGATCATCATCATCATCATCAGCGAAGAGGCTTCCACCACTTGGCACTGACAACTGAAAGACATCACAATCAGATTACACATCCAAAAGTCAGTCGACTCACGTACAGCTAGGTGAGCTACACAATCGCTAATGCAGAGGGAATCAGTAGGAACTAACCCTGACTTTTTTGGTGCCAGCAAAAAGATCAACATCTGGGTCATTGTCCTTTTGCAGCTTGTGGCTGAAAAGCAGCTCTTCATCCTGGAAGACCCCTGTGCTCTTAGGGCGGCTATCAGTTTTGACACCCTGGGCAAAAGACAAGATCAAAATGGATACAACAAAGATGTCCCCTGGCAAAAGTTTGACCACAGCCTATGTACCAAACAGCAGGAAAAAAGACATTCATACAAGAGATATTATAAAGCTTCCCAAAATAGTGATAGTAAGTGAATTATCAAAAGTAGTGGTAAATAAATTTGTAAACTCAGATAACATAAGCATAATCTTTCAACCCACATTCAGTATCTAAGTTTTTTATTACCTTCACCTCACTCATGCCTACAAAAGAATGAAACCCAATCCTTACCCATTAGCTTCATAAGGACTGAAAAGAAGAATCCTGGGGCTAGGGGTAATAAGGCCAAACCACACTGAGTTCTTCATTTCATTCAGGAAGAACAATGTAAAAATCTCGATAAGCAATTTCTTTGGCTTCATATAAAAAGGAGGAGGGCTAGGGAGATGGCTCGGTGGGCAGTATTTACTGCACAAGTGTAAGGACCTAAGTCCCACCATCCCATCACCCATGTAACAAACCTGGGTGTGACAGTACACATCTATAGCCCCAGTACTTGGCAACCTATAGGGGTTACAACCTAGGTTTTATTTTTTTTAATTAATTACAATAAAAGTCATTGATTTCAACAGAGTTATGAAACCATGACAATCTAAAAATCTACTCTTGTATCTCACTCACCCCTCAAAAAAAGCCAAACAATGAATGGTCATGTACTCTGTCTACCCTCTCCTCTCACCCCTAAGCAACTATTAATCAACTTTCTCTCTTCATTTGAGTAGTGTGCACACAAGCACACATGTGGGAGAAACCAAGGCTGAGATCAGTTACCTTTAGTCACTCTCCACCTTCAAGACAAGGTCTCTCACTGAACCTAGAGCCACAATTTGGCAAGAAGGGCAGGCTGGCCAGCCTATGAAGGGAACAGTCAGTTCTCATCTTCCATTTTCACAGGTTCTGAGGAGAGACCTCGTGCTGCAAGAACCTGCTCTCAGTAAGTCCTCTCACTGGGCCATGCTCTATACTTTTGCATGTGTGAGTCTTGCAATGCTTTTCTTTCTTTTAAAGCTCCTAGGGTCACATTAGAATACAGACACTAGCTGCCGTGGAGGAACATGGGGAGATGAACTGAAATAATTTGAATCCCTCACTGGGATCCCTTGCCACACACATTCCAAGGATGGCTAGGAGCACCCTTCAACACACTGGGAAGCATCTCAAGGCACACACAACTTGGGTAGGAAGCTGCTGGGCATGACCCAGTTCCCACTGGCTGCCTCCAGTGCATGACTTTCAAGTACCCTCTTTTCAGAATTGAAACTGCAGCAATGGCAATGCCATTTCTTTTCACGGTTCTGTGAAGAGCCCGCTCTCAACTCTTAAAAGTGGGACCTGTGGTTGGGGCCGTGCCCTGCTGCATGTGCTCCTCGTGTTGGCATCCTTGTTTCTAGAGGCTTCCATGGCACCACAGGCAGAGCCACGGGACTTTAAACCTCACGTCCTTGCAATGCTTTCAATAAGTATTCCTAAGTATTTTAATTTTTTGTTGATGCTGTAAATGCAATTTCTTACTTCTATTTTCAGATAAGACTATATAAAGCTACAATATATTAATATATTGACTTTCCATCCTCCAATGTTGCTTAGATATTCTGTAGTTTTAAAGTTCCCTGACAGAGCCAGCTTCTAACATGGACACCCCACATAGAGCCTCCCGTACAAGGCTAGTGAGACGAGCAAGAGAGAGCGGTCTTGTCTCACACATGATCTCAAGGGGAAAGCGGTTTGTGTTCAGCCTTAAGCACGGCACCAGTGGGCTTCCCAGATCCTCTGACCAAACTGAGGACACTTCCTTCTACATTTAATGAGATGACTGATTTCTGTTGCTTTTTAATTGTGAAGTGACTCAGTCTTTTTCAAATGTCCTTTCTATACCTACCAAGATGACGATGTGCTTTCCATCCTGCATTGTATTAATACAGTACACAGACTGACTTTCAAGGCCAACTGCCCTTGCATTCTCAGGAGACAGCGCACTTCTGCTGCATGTTCTTACTTTCCTAAATTAGGTTTACTAAGGCCGTTTAAGCATTTTATCATCTACTTTCAGAAAATACTAGTCTGTAGTTTTAACACGTCTGGTCTTCAGGCTAGAGAGGTTAAAAACATTGGCGGTTCTTCCAGGACACAGATTTGATTCATGGCCCCCACATGGTGACTTACAACCATCTGTACCTCCAGTCCCAGATGGCCTAATGCCGCCTTCTGGCTTCTGTGAGCACTGGGCACCCATGTGATGCACAGACATTTATGTAGGCAAAATACTCATTCACATAAAATAAAAATTTTAAAAAGATGTATCCATCTAGTTTGGGTTCAAAACAATATCAGCCTCAGAGCAAAGCTCCTATTCGCCTCAGTGACATCTATTGGAGTATGCAGTGTTTGCTGTTCTAGATCTGGGCTACCTCACTTAGTACGCTATTGTCCAGTTCCACCTGTGTCATTCAGACTTTATGATTTTATTTTGTTACGACTGAATGGTATCCCATTGTGTATACACACCACATTCTCAGAATTCAGTAAGAGCGGAAGGACATTTAGATTGTTTTGAAGCAGCATTGGCTGGCTTAACAGCATCCGTAGATAAAAAGTCAAGTCCTGGGACGTACACCTGCCATGGGATGCTGTAGCTATATCCTCTGATAGATCTGCTCTTAGTGTTTTGGAAATTCTTCACCCGCACTTCCAGAGTAGCTGAACCAATGTGCAGTCCAACCAACAGCGATGAGGGCTTCACCTCCCTGTTCTGCTCTGGCATTTGCTGTCAGTTGTTTGCTTGATCTTAACCATTCTGACTTGGGTAAGGCAAAATCTCAAAAGTAATGAGGAAAATACAGAAGGAGCGTGAGGAATGAGGATGGAGAGTGAACAACATTAAAGATGTTTGGAAAGCCACAGGAAAGTACAGACTTTTATAAGGTTACTAAAAAATACATATTTATACGTGTGTGTGTGTGTGTGTGTGTGTGTGTGTGTATACACACATACATATTTTTTTAAATGGAATTATATGCATGGTGTGAAAAATGTTTCCTGCAAAAGCCAAAAATTATCTAACAAAAGCCTAGGTTCCAAAAAACACACCTTCAGACTGTTGGCCAGCGAGGGGGTTCCAAGAGATACTCCAAACAACATAGGCTATTGCCACTGTCCCTGATTGTCTTCAAGAACTTGAAGGTAAAAAGGACCCTGTTGCTAGAGTCACCACATACTACTTAGAGCAACTAAGCTAGAACTGCCCTGGAAGTCTCATTCCCTACTGACGACCCCTCACACAACTGAAAGATGCTATCCAAGCTGCCAAGGGAGAAAGTCCTGCCTAGTTGGAAAGCCTACAAACACAATGATGGCCCAGCAAGACTTCCCAGTTGGTCTAACAGTGGCATTTTTACTCTGGCTACAACCAAAGCTGTCTAATTGGACTTAAGGCTCACTCAGTACGAGGAAATGCATGCCTAGTGCTGTAACCCCCATCAATACCTGTGGCTAGAGAAACAATAGATCCTAGAAGAAAACCTACTACTGACATTTCTCTAAGTCAATACAATTTCTAACTATACTCTAAATATCATCCTTGTGCCTACAGATGGGTGTAGCTCTCACCTCTCATCAAGGAAGCTTTTTTATACAGCAGAGGCCATCACAGAGATCCAAGACCACCAGCAGATGACCAGCTACAAGAAAACCCATATGGCCTGCAAATCTAACAGTTTTCATACAGCCCTTCAGAGAAAGGCGGATAGCTGGTAAAGGCCCTTCTACCACTAGTATTTCTAACCTGAATGCTAACCTGACAGAAGTATACATGTTTGTCAACTCCCCTTTCCTACTGTGCACTTTTGTATAAAGCCAAGTTTCCCAGGAGCAACAAAGTCTGGACATCTCAGAAGCAAGTGAGACTGAGAAGCTAGCTGCTGATTTATCCCCAAACACCTGAATGGAGAGTATTATTGATACGTGCACTAAAAGCTAAGACTTCCTCAGCGCCTCTGGCCAGCACCAGCGCCCTGCTGGAAAGGGAATCCATGTGTCACCTGCACCTTGCACATGCACTGCTCACCTTTCCCAGTCCAGCCTGAGGTGCACAAGTGTTGCTTTCATCTTCTACTTTGTCCTCGTCCTCATCAAACAAACTAAGGACAGTTTTGGTTCTACCCTTGGCTCCTCTGTCCAGTGGAGATGTAGAAGAAAATATATCAGAAGGCCCACCTGCTTCCTGATCAGATGCTGGTAAAAGTCCTTCCTACAAACAACAAAAATAAGGAAAAATTAGCAACTAGAAGTTAAAATCCTACCACGGGCTTTCGCAAGCTTGACAATAAGCCAGTAACTGCCTTGTTCACATGACCCAATACAATACAGTTTGTCACCACACAGAACACTACGGTCACCAAGAAGCTTGTACAGACAATCACAGTTATAGATAATTTTCCCAGTCATGTTAAGCCAGTGGCCCCACTTCCTTCTATAAAGTGATAGGGCAGTTAGAGCCCTGATGTACACAAGTTGTTTACTTATGAGAAAGAAATTCTCAATTACAACATTAATAAGTGTCAATCATTAGAAACGAATCACCAAATCCCAACTTTTAATATGTAGGTCCCAGAGGAAAATTTAACCAGCATACTCCTACTCTGTAGCCCTCCATTATTCATGCACATTCAATTTCTAACATAACACTAAAAATGCAAGATTAATCCATTCAATAGGATTACAATTCTGGCAAGATACTGATCAAAACAATTACTATTATATGCATCACTAAGATAGAAAAATGATTTCCAATTAATCATCCCATTAACTGCAGAGTGCATCCCAAGCTTCCAACTGGAAAAGCGTGTTTCATTAGCTACACAATAATATGTGAAGTCCTGCTTACTATGTGAAAGGCAACATGCCAGTGCTTATGACTGAAAAAGAATCAAACCATCTAATCCTCAGGAGTTTACACCTGACTAAGGGACAGGATAGTGAGAGCAGCTCAAGGCCACATGCAGCCACCAGGAGGAAAGATCAGAGTGACTCAGGGACACAGGAGTCCAATTCTCAGGAGTTTACACCTGACTAAGGGACAGTGAGAGCAGCTCAGGGCCACATGCAGCCACCAGGAGGAAAGATCAGAGTGACTCGGGGACACAGGAGTCTAATCCTCAGGAGTTCACACCTGACTAAGGGACAGTGAGAGCAGCTCAGGGCCACATGCAGCCACCAGGAGGAAAGATCAGTGACTCGGGGACACAGGAGTCTCACTACAGCTATACGGAGCCGCTGTGAGGAACACGAATGACATGTTCTTCATACAAGCCCTGGGATAAACTAAACTTGAGCAGCTGGACCTACAGAGCACGGAGAATGAGGAAAACAAGTGGCACTGCATAGACAGAAAGCAACTGCTGACATGAGTCTTGTCATACAGCTGTATTAGAGGAAAGCCTCCAGAGAGAACAAACCCTGAAAGCACAAAGTCAACGTTCAGAAGAAAACCCATTTCACTTTGCTCTGATTTAATCAGCATGGCAAGCTAATCTCCTGAATGTGACATCTAACTCAGAAGTGAGGAGAACAGAACAAGGAAAGCAGGAGCTGCAAAGAAGCAAATGAAGAAAACATACAGAGCAAGTCACCATGGAAACGAGAGGAGGAAAAGCACTCTGCAGACAGGCAAACCACCTGACCCAGGCAAACCGCCTGACGGCACTGAGACCCAGCATGCACTGCGACCCAAGTGGCACTGAGATCCAGAATGCCAGTAAAGTAAACAGGAGCTTTTCATGTCACAGGGAGCTTTTCATGTCACAGCATACAAGAATTCTGCTATGAATCTAAAGGAGGGTTCCCGGAACAGCATGAACACAAGCTATTTTCTTACCATACTCAGTATTTTCTAGCCTTTCTACAAAAACACTTATTTATGTAAAAGCATTCTCAGTGTTGGAAAAGGTAGGAAAGTGTTCCATGTGTTCCAATGGATTGGAAAGCCATGGGTGCAGCTTACCTTCTGTGCCACGCTGGCCGCATCAGTACTCCCCACTTCTGGGGATGCCCTGGCATTATCAACCTTCAGATCCACAGGCTTCACACCAGATGGTACCCCAGTGTCCTCTTCATCACTAAACAACAATGGCACCTTGGGGATGCTCTCTTTTGTCTACCAAAAGAATATGGCATCAACAATGATTAAAAATATTACACCTGAACAGCATAGTAATGTATAAAGCTAGCCAAAGCCAGTCCTTTCAGGAAGGAGCTAAGTATAGCAGAAGAAGGGCAGCTAGGATGGGACCAGTGATGTCAGCATGGAAGATGTAACAGAATCTTCCAGACTTGCGATGACAGCGCTCCACAGCTTGTCACTGACACCACAACTATAACTAGCTTGTCTCCTCTTACACTTCACCAGTAAGACAGCAGTAGTTGCTACTCCAGATCTGCCCTCTTTGCACTAAGGCACAGAATGAGTCAACTCACTGTGCCCTTCTGCTGTGCAGCACCTCTTCATTTGCCATTCCTTAATGTTATGCCAGCTCTCACATTCCTACATCCTGGGTTCCTCTGTTTGAAGACTATCTTCATGTTTACAAGGCCCAGATGCAAATATCACCCAAGGTTTATCTGTTCTGTTCAGTATCATTGCTTCTCTGAATAAAAACAGTATTTCCTCTTTACCTGGTCCTTATTTTACTTTATTCTTTATCTACTTGTTAATTTATCTAAAACAACAAATACTATGTGCCCAGGCACAGTATTTCACACAAAGTAGTTTTGCTCCAGTTTGTAAGAACTTCCGCTCAGCTCGTCAATCCCTTCTTTGTAAGGCAAGCAGTTAGGGTTAGGGTTAGGTTATGTAGCCAACTTGGAGTTACCCACCACCTACAAGCTATGAGGCAGCAATGCCTAAGCAAGTCAGGAAGGCTGATGTGGGAAACTATGAAAGGACAACACTAACTATAATTGAAAATGTTACAAATGAAAATTGGGATAAGAGGACTTTTAGTTATCATCAGGAAGAGATCCTTAAGATGCAAAAACTATTCAACTTGAAATCAAAGAAAATGGAAGTTCACTAAGAATGCAGATGACAACAGGCAACACTTATAGGATTAAAGAGAAACAAATGTAGAATGCACTAGACTTAGAATTTAAAGGTGAAGTATCCCCAGAGGCTGAGACACGGAGAGCGTGGTACCAGCTAGCAGGGCTATTTGAGGAGGTTCAGGCAACTTTAGGATGTAGGTAGGACACTGCTGGAGGAATATCACTGAGGATGCGTCCTTGAGAGCTATGTCTTGCCTTCCCATATCCTGTCCCTCTCTCTAGCTGCCTCCTGTCCAACATGAATTGAGTAGCCTCCATTTCTAGGATGTTCTGTCTTGACACAGGTCCAGAACCAACAAAACCAAGGACTAAGGGCTGACCCTCTAAAATCATGAGCCAAAATGAAGTTTTCCTCATTTATGTTAAATGCGTTATCACAGCAACTCCAGCACAGGCTCTCAGATCTGACAAAGCAGCATCTCTATGCATACAGCACAATCTTACAGGTATTTTTTGAGCCTAGAAAAATGAATACCGTTGTTGCAGAAGGAACAGATGTGGGAGGAAGGCCAAACAGAGAGCTTCCACTATCAGTATCATCTTCAAAGAGAAGGGAAGTTCTCAGAGTCTTCTTTTGGCTATGAACAAATAGGAAATCAAATTCAGGAAAAATACAACTTAAAAACAAAAACATTCTGCTTTTTTGACCACATCCACAGTGACTAACCCCACCATTTGTTGACTGTGTATAGCATAAAGATTTGAAAAACCTTTGGATAGACAGAATCTGATCATACAGGCGGCAGCCTCTGCCTATCACTCTAATGCAGAGGAGCCTGGAGACCTGCTCATGAAGCCCTGTCAATCACTGTCCACACACTGCAGCTGCATTACCTCATAGATCTGAAAGGCATGCTGCACTCCTGGCAGTCACAAACATAGAATTCTCCTTCATTGTCTTCTCCAACAGAAAATAAACTAGAGCAGCTATGCCTACTTTCAGCATGCCCAGGAAGGCAGCTGAGAGACCACAGAGCCAGAGTCAGCTTTTGTACTGTAACCTTCTTTTCCACTCCTACTTGATTCAGAGTAGCTTTATTGGGTATAATTTACATAATAAAATTGCCACCTTTAAAATTCAGATTTCAAGAATCTTTACTATTTTGCGAACTGAACACTATCCCATATAGTCTAATAAGGAACCCACACCCATCAACAGTCAACTCCCCATTCCCTTCTCTTCTGAACCACTAACCTACTGTCTCTCTGGATTGATCATTTCTGGACATTTCCTATAAATAAAATCATTCACTCTATGGTCATATGTGACTGACTTCTTCAGATAATATATTTTCTAGACTACTTCATGCCCTACCATAATGTCAACACTTTATCCCATATTGTTGCTGAATAATAGCCCATTGTGTGGTTCCACAACCTTTTGGTTATCTATTCATCATCTGATGGGCACTTAGGTTGCTTTCTGGGTATTATGGATTAATATGACAATAGACATTCTTGCACAAGTTTTACCTGAGCATGTTTTCATTTGTCTTAGTTGTATACCAAAAAGTTAAATTACTGGATCACAGGATAACACAGGCTTAACATTCAGAAGAAATACCGAAACCATTTTCCAAAGTGACTGTACCACTTTATATTCGTCCACATCTTTGCAATGACCTTTTTGAAAGCTGTTCAAATCTGTGACTTACTTTCTATACACAACATTTTATAATAATGCAAAAAGCATTACTGAAAGCCAGGAACTATGTGTCTGGTACCAAGCCCTACAAATGGGACATGTTTCAGGTCATCAGGTTCATGGCAATGTGTGTGATAGGACACACATGTTCAGAGGATGCTTAACTACAGTGGAGCTACAGGAGGTGGGGAAGGCAAAGATAAGCCGGTGCTCTAAGCCCCAAGTTCTTCTTTCTCAGGTCTGGATTATAGTAGGCTCTCAAGAGAGGACATACACTGACTCTTGACAGAAGCTTGTGAAGAAAGGTAAGTATCCTATGAAAGAACAATAAAAATAAGAGTGATGTATTTCCCTCAACTGTGATGAATGCTGCCCATGACCAGCTACTACACAAAGCATTTCACATTACAAGTTCATGATTATCTTAACAAGCCTATAAGAGATGAAAAATCTGAGGCCTAGAGAAGTTAGGGAACTTGCCCAAAGTTATTCAGATAGAGGCAAAATTTAAAACACTATTAGAATTTCAGACATTCTCAATTCTGGACCAGAGGCCACAGATATACCAAGTGTCAATTCTTGGGAGCCTAAAAGCAGCGACATTAAAGTCTGAAAAGATGTACCTCTTTAGAAAAATCTGAGGTACTTTAAATCTGAATCCATTTATGAAGACCACAGACTACTGCACAGAACTTCCACACTCAATGGGCTGCCTGCTTACTCTACCCCCATGCAGCAGAGCCCCATTTACAGTTGACAACTCTCCAGAGGGAAAGGTTAAATGTGGGAGTTACTCTGAACACACAGCTAGCTATCCCCCAGCACACACAGCGTGCCCTATGTCACTCTCTGCAAATCACCAGCTTCAGCTCAGTCACCTAGACCAGAAGGCATGCTTAGTACCTGCTAGGAGTGTACTACTAATATCATGTTTTTCAACATTTTCAGGATTTCTATCAAAGTAACAAACTTTTAAGTTTCTTTTTTAGAAGGACAAGGAGGGGAAGAGCAGCCCCCACCTCTTTCTCTCTCTGTGTGTGTGTGTGTGTGTGTGTGTGTGTGTGTAATAATAAGGTACCAACCCCTGCAGCAGAAATTCTGCCTCACACACAAAACCTTTCCCTGCGATTGTAAACATCTCACCTGTCCTTTGCAATAGCAAACAGATCAACTTCATCATCATCATCATCCTCAAATAGATTGGTCTTTTTCACAGCCTTCGCTTCTTGGCCTTGGGTGGTCCCCGAGTTCCACAGCTCTCCTTTGGACTTATTGTCAGACGCTAACTTGGTATGTGAATCAGCAATATTCCACTGGTCCTTAAGACACAAGTCATGCATTAAGAATCCACAGGGCAGTGGCAACAAAATGGCTAGGTAGGAAAAGACTTGCTACATAAACATGAGGACTTGAGTTCAAATTCCCAGATCTCATGTTTAAAAGATCCACACACACCAGTATCCCCAGCCAGTATCTGTAGGGGACAGATCTAGGTAGATCCCAGGAGCACCCATCAGCCGAGCCACACCACACACATACATAAGCAAGGCCCCCTCCACTCAACACATACATTTCCACCCCCTTCTCTCTTTCTC
>NW_022196903.1:109447331-109472522 GCF_008632895.1 Mastomys coucha | reverse complement strand
CACACACACAATCTTCCTCCTCCTCGTCCTCCTCCTCCTCCTCCTCCAATAGGTTGGTCTTTTTCATAGCTTTGCTTCTTGGCCTTGGGTAGTCCCCAAGTCCAGGGTCTGCCAGCCACCAGCCAGCTCTAGTGTGTTAAAGGAACTGGAGGATAGTTAGAAGCAGAGACATACATTATCTAGTGGCTAATTTAAATATGGAATATGACAAGTAAAATTAGTTTACTATCTATTAAGTTACAATCAAACTAAAAATCAAGCATACTCAAAGAAAAGTCTGTTGCAGCATTTTCTCTGTCCAATCACATTAGGGCAGTGACAGGTCTGTGACTGGACAGCAGTAGGAAGGCGGAGCTAGAAGCTTAGGAACAAGGATGTTGGAGGTCAAAGAAGAAGCAGGAGAAATCATCATGGAGGCTGGTGAACAGAACGATCCAGACCCCGCATGGTTTTAAACAGCCACAGTTAGCTAAGGTTTTCACAAGGTTAGAATAATTGGGTTAAAGCATTATCTTTATCATTTGGCTCTGTAATTATTGTATGGGCATCTTGTAAATTGTGATCTTATTGATATATAAACCTGGTTGGATAATTAAGCCTTAAGAGTCATGTTTCTACCGGGTAACTAGGCGCTATATGACTGATTGTGGGGTGTGGAGCATTGCATGTACGCGAGATGATCTTGATAGCTGGGACAGAATAGCAGGAGCCTGCAGGGACGTAGTGGTGAGGCCGGCCAGTACCAGCACTAGAGCAAGAATGTGGTCCGGCAGGCCAGGATTGTTTGTGGAGTGATCGTTTTTAAAATTTCCCGCAACAAAAGTCATGTCTTAAATTTCTTTCTTTTAAGAAGGGGTCCCAAGTAGCCCAGGCTAGCCTTAAATCACTATGTGGCTGAGAATAATCTTATACTTCAGATCCTCCTGCCTCCCCATCTCAAGTACCAGAAATAGAGACAGCACCTGGGGATTAAACCTAGGCTTTCTAAACACTATAGTTTTTGGCTTGCTTTGTGTCAACTCAACACAAGCAAGAGTCGTTTTTGAAAAAGGAACCTCAATTGAGAAAATATCCCTACAAGGTTGGCCTAAAAGAAAGCCTGCAGGGGATTTTCGTGATTGGCACGGGAATGCCCTCTCAGCTGGTGAACCTGGGTGCTATAAGAAAGCAGGCTAAGTGAGTCATGAGGAGCGAGCGAGTATACTGCACCCTCCCTAGCACCTGCTTCAGTTCCTGCCTCCAGGTTCCGACTTGAGTTCCTGCCCTGACTTCCCTCAGTGATAAACTGTGGCATATAACTGTGAGCTGAAATACACCCTTTCCTTTCCAAATTGCTTTGGGTCATGGTGTTTGATCAGACCAACAGAAGCCCTAAGTTAAGACACTAGGCAAGCACTTTACCTCCTTGGCTGCAACCCAACTTTTTTAAAAGGTTTTGATTTTTTTTATTACTGTACTATTTTCCTATGTTGGACATAGAACCAGGATATGCTTACTCTTGCTGGATATATACTGTACACTAGTTACATTCCTAGTGCCAGGAAGACCTTTAAAATTCAGGGCACTAAATTTTATTATGTTGTTTCTCAGCCTTCTAAGATAAAATATAACTCTATACCTTATTTGGATTTATGGTCTTCTGCTCAGCTAAATCAGAATAATAATTAAGCTACTATTAATGCTGATCTCTATGAAAATCACATTCACATTCACTGGCTTACAGAAAAGGAGCTGAATGTGCACAGGCCACTGCTAGTGTGTCTACTGCATTGTAGCTTAATGACACATGGCAGTACTTAAAATAATACACAGTGGATGGGTCCCTGGACACACAGCCCTCCAAGTATAGCCCCCTGGCAATGAAGACAAGCCCTTTGACCTTCTTGCCTTTTCCCTAATGGTAAAACAAAAAGAGGATGCCATGGTCCTCTACTGTGAAGAAAGACAACGGTGTCCTCCCTGTACCTACAGGAAAGGTGGCCCCACTGCTGAACACAGAACACAACCTGCAGGAGCAGAGTTGGTTAAACCCCTTCAGCTTCCCTCTGCAGGCCACTCTCCAATCTTATCATGCTTCTCCCAAACTCTTTGTGCTTTGTCATACTTAGCAAAATATAACCACAGGTTTCTTATCAGCCCAAATGTACCTTAGGTATGAATGCTTTTTCCTTACTATCTTTTTTTTTTTTTTTTGGTTTTTCGAGACAGGGTTTTTCTGTATAGCCCTGGTTGTCCTGGAACTCACTCTGTAGGCCAGGCTGGCCTCGAACTCAGAAATCTGCCTGCCTCTGCCTCCCAAGTGCTGGGATTAAAGGCATGAGCCACCATTGCCCTTGATATCTTTTGATAACAGAGCTTCAGCCATGAACCTGTAGTAGAAGCCATATTAACTCTATTTTAAATGTATTAATGTTTAACATATTACTTAAACACTTTTCTTTAAAAGATACAGTGTTGCAAACACCATCTTTCTGTGACTAAGCCCCAGTGAGTACACAATAGTAAGCCAACATGTTTAGAACAGCTCTAACTCAGTCTTCATCAGGACCTCCTGCGTAGGCAAACCTTAACCTACCTCCTCATCACTGCTGAACAACAAGGCAGATGTCTTCTTTGGGGGCTGCTCTGAAGGTTTTGCTTTCTCTTGACTCTGAGGTTGTAGAGATGAAGTCTGCTTCTTAGCTGCTGCACTCCCAAAAAGATTGTCCTACAAGGACAAAAGGTAGGGAAGTATAGAACATATCAACAGCTCATATAATTGAAACCCAAGCAAGACATTCTTCCATGTGAAGTCATTCTCCTGCGAGGAGAGAAGTATAATATGTGCCGAGAACAGTCACAAAACACCTGAATATCTCATCTACAACCTCTTCAGGTTACCAGCACTATCCGAAAAAGAAAAACAAGATTACCACAGAATTCTTTGAATTAAAACAAAACAAAACAAAACAAATTTAGAGTTGAAGAGATGGCTCAAGGCAGAGGTCCTGAGTTCAACTCCCAGCAACCACATGGTGGCTCACAACCATCTGTAATGAGATCTGATGCCCTCTTCCAGTGTGCAGGAATACATGTAAGCAGAACACTATATACATAGTAAATAAATAAATCTTTTTTTTATTTTAATTATTATTCTGTATGTGCATGTACATACTGGGGTATGTGAATGGGGAAAGTGCATGTATATATGTTAGAGGACAACCTTCAGGAGTTACCACAGAACCTGAGCCAGAGCTTGAGAGAGCAAAGGACAGTAAAGATGGTAGAAGCATCAGGAGGTGTGCCTTCCAGGACGACCTGTGGATGTGAGAGCCTTGGCAGCAGCCAACAATCAAACATCTCTCTCAAAGAATTAGATAGTGCATTAATTACTAAAAGGAGACTTTATAGCTAAGAAAGCTGAAGAAAGAAGGTATTATGTATAATTAATTTATAATAAAGAATACAAAGTATGGAACAGTTTACTAAATAAAATCCCTGGCATCCTAAGGAAATTCAGTTATCTGAATTTTAAAATACTCTAAAAGTATCTAATATGTAGTGACTGTGGCGTTATGTACCTTTGATCATAGGATTCATGAAACCAAGGCAAGAAGATTATAAATTTGAAGCTAGCTTGGGCTGTGCTGCATGGTCATTTACAAAACATCTGGACTACCTAAGAGATCCTGCTACCATACCCAACTCCACCCCAAATTCTATTTACCCACTTTCATTAAGGTAACTGAACAAAACCATCATAGGGCTTATGATACAAAAACTCTTTAGTATATACTGTAGCAGTCCTGAGCCAAAGACAGTACTGGAGGTCTTTAAGTAAAGCCTAGTAAGGTAGAAAGACCACAAGAATAACAAGCTGCAGTTATTGAGATAACTGGGATGTTAGTGACAACAGCTTTCCTTCACCACACACTTAAACACTTTACCAACCACTGGGCAAAGATGTGGCATTACTTATCTCAGTGGTTACAATGAATCTAGTGACCATTAATGCACAGAAGATGGATGTACGCAGTTATCTGCAGAAATTCGGGATTTGCAATGGTGGAGCTGAGTGTGGACCAACAGGCACATGGATCAGCCATGACACAGTGCTACACAAAGGTTCAAATCTGTATTCTCTTACCTCTTACTTTTCTTTACAACCCCCTCCACTCTCTACACCCAGAGTGAGAAGAAATGTAAACCTAAAACCTGGCTGTCTCTTTTCTACTGCCACTTATCCAAGGTATTCTCATAGATCACTGGGTATTTCCACCCTCTGTGTGTGTGTGTGTGTGTGTGTGTGTGTGTGTGTATACACACAAGATTTTAATTGTATTACTGGAAAAACTTGGAAGTCACCAATGTGACCAGACATTAGTAACCTAGAACCTTCTCAGTCGCTCATTTCTACTGTACTCTACTCTAGCTATAAAGCCATCTAAAACAAATTTCTAGTTTAATTATCTGGTGTTCCAATAACAACATTTACCTCTTCATCTTCATCACCAAAAAGGGAGACTGAGGTTGGGGGCTGGCTGGACAGAAGTGATGCACTTTTTGGCTTACTTGAACTTTGAGAAGAAAACAAATCCTGTTGAATCAAAATCAAAGCTGCTGGTTAGCCAGGTCTACCAGTTTTAAGGTGTAATAAGTACAAAATACTAGAACATGGTGGCTTTGTGCATCTAGATTTGATACCTCAGTATGTACCTTTGGTGTGTATGGCACAAGGAGAAAAGGAAAGCCATGAGGTATTTCAGGCAGTATCTTTGTAGGGTGCAAGGACCAAAGGACGTGAGGCAGGAAGACATTTCCCAGTCAGTTCAACCATACAAACAAAAGGCTCCCATTGTCTGAATTACCAATGAGAAGCATTCAATTCTACCACAAAATGGGCGAGATTCGCAAAGGGCTAGGCCAACCAAGGCTCTATTGTTAAGATCTCACTCCCCAGAGAATGCATTACATCTTTTAAATTAATACAAATTAAATTCCTATTTTAAAGGGCTTGTGCTTGAAAGTTAACTCAGTGGTAGCATGTGTGCTGACAGTATCTACTATTCTACTTGAACCTTAACTATGAAACGCTGCAAAAGATCTGCCAAGCTCTGAAGGTGTCCTCAACACTGGATGGACTGTCAGCTCAGAGTGCAAGGAGATTGCAGATGGAGCTGCATGAACTAGAAACAGAAAGTAGGACAACCTGTCCCCTGGGCAGAGGGATGGCAATACAAGAGCCAGATAATTAAACAAGACAAGAACATTTTCCATGACCTCTTTGGACGGTATCTTTTTATTATACAATCAATGCCTACCACTCATACATACAAACCTAATGAGTTTACTGACCTACAGAGAATTCTTAGCATACTAGTTTATACCTGGCTTCATGAGTCCCAATGGTTTGTTTACAAAGAGGCTCCAATATCCCATGCCCCTCTGCATTTTACACAATGACAAATATGTTGGTAAGCTGTATTAGAGAGCAACAGTGGTAAAAACTATATGATATTGGTACAGTGACAGGCAGGTAGATCAATGGAATAGAACTGAAGGCCCAGAAATGAACCCACACACCTATGGTCACTTGATCTTTGACAAAGAAGCTAAAGCCATTCAGTAGAAAACAGACAGCATTTTCAACAAACAGTGCTGGTTCAATTGGAGGTTAGCACGTAGAAGAATGTAAATCGATTCATTCTTATCTCCTTGTTCAAGCTCAAGTCCAAGTGGGTCAAGGATCTCCACATAAAACCAGATACAATGAAAACTAATAGAGGAGAAAGTGGGGAAAAGTCTTGAACACATGGGCACAGGGGAAAAGTTCCTGAACAGAACACGAATACTTATGCTCTAAGATCAAGAATTGACAAATAGGACCTCATAAAATTACAAAGCTTCTATAAGGCAAAGGACACTCAACAGGACAAAACAGCAACCAACAGATTGAGAAAGATCTTTAACAATCCTACATCCAATAGAGGGCTAATATCCAAAATACACAAAGAACTCAAGAAGTTAGACTCCAGAGAATCAAATAACCTATTAAAAAATGAGGTAAAGAGCAAAACAAAGAATTCTCAACTGAAGAATATCAAATGGCCAAGAAGCACCTAAAAAAATGTTTAACATCCTTAGTAACCAGAAAAATGCAAATTAAAACAACCCTGAGATTCCATATCACACCAGTCACAATGGCTAAGATCAAAAACTCAGGGGACAGCAGACACTGGTGAGGATGTGGAGAAAGAGGAGCACTCCTCCATTGCTGGTGAGACTGCAAGCTGATACAATCACTCTGGAAATCAGTCTGGCAGTTCCTCAGAAAATTGGACATAGTATTACCTGAGGATCCAGCTATACCACTCCTGGGCATATACCCAAAAGACACTCCAACATATAACAAGGACACATGCTCCACTATGTTCATAGCAGCCTTATTTATAATAGCCAGAAGATGGGAAGAATCCAGATGTCCCTCAACAGAGGAATGGATACAGAAAATGTGGTATATTTACATAATGGAGTACTACTCAGCTATTAAAAACAATGAATTCATGAAATTCCTAAGCAAATGGATGGAACTAGAAAATATCATTGAGTGAGGTAACCCAGTCACAAAAGAACACACATGGTATGTATCACATGATAAGTGATGTTAGCCCAAAAGCTCAGAATACCCAAGATACAACTCACAGACCACATGAAGCTCAAGAAGAAGGGAGACCAAAGCGTGGGTGCTTCAGTCCTTCTTAGAAGGGGGAATAAAATACTCACAGGAGGAAATATGGAGACAAAGTGTGGAGCAGAGACTGAAGGAAAGACCATCCAAAGACTGAACCACCTGGAGATCCATCCCAGATACAGTCACCACACCCAGACACGATTGCAGATGCCGGGAAGTGCTTACTGACAGGAGTCTGATATAGCTATCTCCTAAGAGGCTCTGCCAGAGCCTGACAGAGGAAGCTCACAGCCAACCACTGCACTGAACACACGGTCCCCAATGGAGGAGTTAGAGAAAGGACTAAAGGAGCTGAAGGGGTTTGTAGCCCCATAGGAGGAACAACAATATCAACCAACCAGAGCTCCCAGGGACTAAACCACCAACCAAAGAGTACACATGGTGGGACTCATGGCTCCAGCCACATCTGTAGCAGAGGATGGCCTAGTCGGTCATCAATGGGAGGAGAGGCCCTTGGTCCTGTGAAGGCTCGATGCCTCAATGAAGGGGAATGCCAGGGCCAAGAAGTGGGATTGGATGGCTGGGTGTGGGAGTACCCTCACAGAAGCAGTGGGAGGGCGGATGGGATGGGGGTTTTCGGAGAGGAAACTGGGAAAGGGGATAACATTTGAAATGTAAATTAAGAAAATATCCAATGAAAAAAAGGGAAAAAAAGATAATCAAAGTAATTCTACCAAAGGACAAAAACCAGATTTCTATATTGTAATTTTGGACCTACTTTGGCGGTGAAGGGGACACACACACACACACACACACACACACACACTCTTACTCCAATTAATTACCTCAATATGCACCCCCCAACTTAATAAAACAAGCTTCCTGCCCACATTTGAGGAAGAGATAAGCACAAAAAACCATTCCTTCCAGTTCCATCTTTTGTCCTAGATTGCCTTATGTTACTTCTATGATGGTGCCCACCAAGCAAAGCCTTCAGTAGTGGTTTTAAAACAAGCCTCCAGTTTATTAAACTCTATCATCAAGAACTTTACTTGAGGGACTGGAAATATAGCTCAGTGGCAGAGTGCTTGCCTAGAGTACACAAGGCTCTGGGTTCAACCACCACTATCCTCCCAATCTCCAGTGTCCCCACACCCTCCACACACACATGCAATGAAATCTGTTTCCTTGTCTCATCAACTGCAGAGGAACTGCATGGACTTCTGTGATGTATAATCTTGGTTGTCATTTGACACATTCTACTAGCTGGGTTTGTGTGTCAACTTGACACAAGCTGGAGTTATCACAGAGAAATGAGCCTCCATTGAGGAAAGGCCTTCATGAGATCCAGCTGTAAGGCATTTTCTCAATTACTGATCAAGGGGGGAGGGCCCATTGTAGATGGAGCCACCTGGGCTGGTGGGCCTGGGTTCTATAAGAAGGCACACTGAACAAGCCAGGGGAAGCAAGGCAACAGACAGCACCCCTCCATGGCCTCTGCATCAGCTCCTGCCTCCAAGTTCCTGCCCTGTGTGAGTTCCTGCCCTGACTTCCTTTGGTGATGAAGAGCAATGTGGAAGTATAAGCTGAATAAACCCTTTCCTCCCCAACTTGCTCCTTCTTCATGGAGTTTCATTGCAGCAACAGAAATCCTAAAGAAGACACAAATCAAGGAAGACAGATTCTCAACTGAGTAACTGCCTTCATCAGACTGGACTGGAGACATATATGTGGGGTATTTTCTTGATTGCTAATTGATGTAGGAGGGCCCAGCCCACTGTGGGCAGTGCCATCTCTGAGCAGGTAGTTCTGAGTTGTATAAGAAAGCAGGCTCAGTACAAGCAGGAGAGTAAGCCAGTGAATTCACAGCACTCCTCCTTGGTCTCTGCTCCAGGTTCCTGCTAAATTCCTGCCTTTGCTTTCTTCAATGATGGACATCCTATAATACAAAATAAACCCTTTCCTCCTCGAGTTGCTTCTGATCAGTGTTTTATCACAGCCACAGAAAAACTATCTGGGACAACTTCCAAGACTAGGATAAAAAAACCCAACATAGCCTCTACATAACACTTTATATAACACAGTCACTGTATAACAGTCTATATAACACAGCCACTGTATAACACTCTATATAACACAGCCTCTGTATAACACTCTATATAACATAGCCTCTACATAACACTCTATATAACACACCCTCTATATAACACTCTATATAACACAGCCACTGTGTAACACTCTATATAACACAGCCTCTATATAACACTCTATGTAACACAGCCTCTATATAACACTTTATATAACACAGTCACTGTATAACACTCTATATAACACAGCCTCTGTATAACACTCTATATAACATAGCCTCTACATAACACTTTATATAACACAGCCACTGTATAACACTCTATATAACACAGCCTCTGTATAACAGCCTCTATATAACACAGCCTCTATATAACACACCCTCTATATAACACTCTATATAACACAGCCACTGTATAACACTCTATATAACACAGCCTCTATATAACACTCTATATACCACAGCCTCTATATAACACTCTATATAACACAGCCTCTATATAACACTCTATGTAACACAGCCTCTGTATAACACTCTATATAACACAGCCTCTATATAACACAGCCTCTATATAACACAGCCTCTATGTAACACTCTATATAACACAGCCACTGTGTAACACTCTATATAACACAGCCTCTATATAACACTCTATATAACACAGCCTCTATATAACACAGCCTCTATATAACACTCTATATAACACAGCCTCTATGTAACACTCTATATAACACAGCCTCTATATAACACTGCATGTAACACAGCCTCTATATAACACTCTATATAACACAGCCTCTATATAACACAGCTGAACTAGCAGAAATAGGTCCCGCTTCCTGAAGCTGCCATGCTTAGAAACCCAGCACACAGGGACAGGAGCCCAAGCTGCTTGAGGCTTACTACCCACAGCCTGTCATCTGTCACCAGCAAGGACAGGTAAAAGCTGTGCTGAATATGTATCACGACGGGAACAAACTCTCTAGTAAGTCACACTACCATTATAGGAAGCAGCCGGCTGATTTCTTCTCTCACAGCTGTGAACCAACAGTCTTAAATTTAAGTATGTTAAAGGAAATGCAATGGATTCAAACCCAAAGTTAAAGCTACTCTGTGTGTGTGTGCGCACGGACGTGCACACGTGTATGTGTGTGTGTGTGTGTGTGTATTGTTTCACACACATACTTTCAAGAAAATGCAGTCTTGCATATGCTAGACAGGCATTTTATACCACTAAATTATATCTTCAGCCCAAGAGATTATTTTCAAAATAACAATTGAACTATTGAATAAAAAGTCTTAACCCTCTGCTCACAGGCTCATCAGAAAGTTACTGATATATCTACAGATGAACATCCAGAACTAAGAAAAGAATTCCATACCTCAGAGTCCTCTTCATCTGAAAACAAACCCTTCTGAGTCTTTGTTTCTGACACAAGCTTCAGATTTTTGCTAGAAGGTAAAGTGATCTAGTTGGATCCCCACCAAAAAAAACAAAGGAAAAGAAAATATACTATTAGCAAGTTAGAGACATGGAAACAAGTTCATTTCAGAAAATATTCCCAGCCTCTACCATGAGAAGGCATCAGGCCAAGTACCAAAGGATTAAACATGCCCTGGACCTTCATCTCTATAAAGTTTACAGCAAGAGTTTATATAGAATTACCATGACAAAGAATTTAAATACTGGTGTAAATTAGTGAACAGAGAAGAAACAGTGTCACTAGAAAATAAGTTTCTCAGATTTCCCAGAATAGTGAAATGGTGCAAACAAGATAAAGCACAGGGCACATCTTGTATAAATGGAACATGCAGTCACATGGGGCACATCTGTGTACATGGAACATGTACTGTCACATGGAGCACATCTGTGTACATGGGGCATGCAGTGTCACATGGAGCACATCTGTGTACATGGAACATGCATTGTCACATGGAACACATTTGTGTACATGGAACATGCACTGTCACATGGAACACATCTGTGTACATGGAACATGCACTGTCACATGGAACACATCTGTGTACATGGGGCATGCACTGTCACATAGGACACATCTGTGTACATGGAACATGCACTGTTACACAGGGCAGTTTATGTACATGGAACATGCACTGTCACATGGAGCACATCTGTGTACATGGAGCATATACTATCACATGGAGTACATCTGTGTACATGGAGCATGCACTGTCATACAGGGCAGTTTGTGTACATGGAACATTGTAAGTGTCACACAGGCATATAAAGAACAGACACAGGGCAAGCTGGTTGAGGGACGAGGGGTTCTGAATGCTGACACTTTGGTAGTTGTGAGCATTAAATGAGGTTGTGACACAGTGGCATGTGTGATGGCTACTCTTGTCAACTTGACTACATCTGGAATTAACTAAAACCCAACTGGCAGGGCACACCTGTGAGGGACCTTTTTCCTAATTAAATCTTTTAAAATGGAAAGACCTATTTTTAATCTGGGTCTTTTGGAGAAGATGCATCTGTAATCTAGACCTTCTGAGATAGGAAAATCCACTTTTAACTTGGTCTACACCTTCTGCTGGTAGCCTAGATAAAGGACATGGAAGGAAGCTTGCTCTCTTTGCTTGTCCTTGCTCTCTAGCAAGTCCATTCCCTCACTAGCACTAGAGCCTACTTCTTTGGGATTCCAGTATATATTGAAGACCGTCTGAGATGTACAGCCTGGCTGACTGAATAACTACTGGATTCTTGGACCTTCCACTGGTAGACAGCCATTGTTGTACTAGCTGGACCACAGCCTGTAAGCCATTCTAGAAAATTCCCTTTCTAAATAAATCCCTTAATAAATTCTCTTATATGTATACATAAGTACACACACACACACACACACACACACACACACATTCACTAAAGAAAAAAAACCTATATAGGACATCTATAGGATAAGATGTCCCCCAGGGGGAAAAAAAAAGAGAATACTGACTATGTATAGAAGTATTTTAAATCAGTATTGTAATGGGTATGATTTTATAAAAGAAATTTTATGGCAACCTGGAGCCTCATGAATGCAGACTGCCATGAGATTCTTGCAGCCAGCCTCTGGCATTTGGTAATAAACAGTATTCTGAGAGCTGCCTAATAAGACATGTAAGGTGGTAAAACATCACAACGACTATAAATCACTTGCAAATCGTTCTGAAAACAGTATGCTTGCATGAAGGTTCAGATATATATTTGACAAGTCCTCACTTATCTCACAAATCTGATTAGATGTTATTTGGAGTTTCATTGTGTCTTTCAATTTTATGTTCAAAGTTCTTAATATAAATGTAGCTGCTATTCTTGATCATCAACCTGGCACATTTGGGAAGTGGGAACCTCAACTAAAGAACTACTTCCATCAGACACTGGCCTGATGTCTGCCAGGCATTTATTTTCTTGGTTGCTAACTATGCAGCGCCACTTCTGGGCTGGTGGGCCTGGGCTGTGTAAGAAAGGCTTGCTCAGCTGCCTTTCAGAAATAAATGACGTCAGTCAGCAGTATTCTTCCACTGCCTCTTCCTTGAGATCGTCTCCTGGCTTCCCTCAAAGATAGGCTGCAATCTGTAAAATAAACCCTTCTCTCCCCTAAGTTGCTCTGGTCAGTGTTTATCATATCAACAGAAAGCAAACTAGGACAGCAAACATGAACGAGAACTCTACGTCCCTCTGAGATCCAGATAAACGGCTATTGGAAGTTGCCCAGGCCAATCTCCCTCAATCCACCTCTACTCACCCTTTTATCTGCCCGTGTTTTGTTTTCATCTGTCTGACTCACAGACGCTGCTGGCAATGCTGCTGCTTTTTCTTTAAACAGATCTCCTTCTTCCTCATCAAAGATAATGGCAGTGGACTTGACTTTGTCTTAAAAGAGAAACCATAGCATAAAAATTACACCAGGGTCAAAATACAAATACACACACACACACACACATTTCTTCCAAAGATAAATATGGAAGGCATCTTATTTCTTGCTCATTTACAGAGAAATACAAAGTAAGCAGAGCCCCGCTCCCCTTTGATTCTCGCTGCAGTTCTGAGGGCTGACCAGAGAGGACGACATGCCAGTCAAGTGCTCTGCCACAGAGCTAACTGCCACAGGTTCCACGGCCCTGGTACTCAGAGAGCAACAACAGTTCAAATAAAGTAGAAGACACTAACCATATGAATGAACCTTCTCCAAACAGAAGATTCTTGTGCTAAATGTATCCAAATGGGATTTAAAAGTAAAGATCACTTTACGGAGCCAAAATGTCATTAACTGTAGGACGGAGATGTGAAGGGTGACTCCAGTTTTCTTTAAAAATCAAATTATACAGAAGAAGATGAAACCAAATGCTGGCATTCCCTCATCTCCACCTGCCCACCCAGACCAGACAGACAGAAGAGCTTGGTATACACACTTCTAAATCTTACCTTATGTGTATGTCAGCTATTCATAAGACTAAAATTTTGAATAATCTGAGTAAAATGCCCTACCATTTGTGTTTTCCATCTAATGTACAATGAAAATATTCCAGGGTAAAAAAGTAAATGCCTTACCTTTTTTACAAGATTTCTATTTATTTATGTGGTGCATGTGTGTTTGCTCAGGTGTAGGGTGTGTGTGTGCATCTGTGCATGCACACAGAGGTCAGAAAATGACAGGTGTCCTATTGCTCTCTACCTAGTCCTTTGAGAGAGGATCTTTCCCAGATCTTGGGGCTTGTGTTTTCTCTACTAGCTTTGAAGCCAGCAAATCCCAGTGGTCCTATCTCTGCTCTTTTACAGTGGGAGGTCTGGGCATCAGTCCCCAGAACTTGTAGAAAGTACTCATAACATCTGAGCCATACCTCCAGAAGCTCATTCTTTTCAAAATTGTACAAAGGCCCTCTAAACAGAAAGACCACAGCTTTCCTGACTCAGAAAAACCTGATTATTCCCCTACTTTTGTTCCCCAAGCATAGCCATGTCAGAGAGTAAAAACACAGGAAAGACTTCAGTGTGGACTTGAGAGGAGGGAAGATCTTTGAGGGGGAAATGTGGCAAACATGCTGGGGGTTGGAGGAGGATGAGCCAAAGCAAAGGATAATCTGAGTTCTCCGGCAGAGAAAAGAGAAGCTGGGAATTAAGCAACAAGCACGTGATGCTCTGCTCATGTAATATTATCCAGAGGTGCTAGGAGGAAGTGTGACTAAGTTTCTGCCTGCAATTTGAAAGGCAGAAGCAGAAACTTCAAGAATACAAAAGAAATTCAGCTTCCTGTTAAACAAGATAACCTCAGTAGTTAATTCCCAAAGCAGAAAAGATTGGCCTATGTGGGACCCCCAAGGCTATAGCACAATTTAAGCACAGACAAGACAATGGCAGCAATGTTTGGTAAGGCATTCTGAAACTGCAAGAGAAAACTGAATGTGAAGTGGTGCACAGGGCGGCGGTGGCGCACACCTTTAATCCCAGCACTTGAGAGGCAGAGGCAGGCAGTTTCTGAGTCTGAGGCCAGCCTGGTCTACACAGTGAGTTCCAGGACAGCCAGGGCTATACAGAGAAACCCTGTCTCGAAAATACAAAAAAAAAAAAAAAAAAAAAAAAAAAAAAAAAAAAAAAAAAAAAAAAAAAAAAAAAAAAGAACTGTGTTGCCTTAAGTTTAATTTTCTTCTCTAAGTTCCCAGAATTAGCCTAAAAGTGGTACCGGTCTTGGAAGGCTTGCTAGAAGATGACATAAAAAAGTTATCATCATCATCATCGTCGTTGTCATCATCAAAGAGGCCAGCAGGAGACGGCACATGTGGGCTCTTCCCTGGAGGGGGCTGCTCATGTTTCTGGAACTCCTTCAGTGATGGGGCAGAGGTGGATCCAGACACATCAGTATACCCTGAGGACGGAAAGACAATCAGAGCTGTGATCCAGTGGGACATAGCCTCCTGAGAGCACTCATGAGTTAGGTTCATCCATAAAACATTGAGAAAATGAAATCACCTTTGTGCTAGTGTTGGAGAGCTAAACCAAAGTGCAGGGCTGACTGACCCTCAGGAAACTGCACTGATCCCCTCACTCCTTCCCCCTTACTGTCTGTCAGCCTCTCCCCTTTCCTCTTTTTTCCTTTCCTCTTCTCCCCAACACCTGCAGACCTCTGCAGTATTGGAGAGGAAACCAGAGCCAAGCACATACTAAGCAAATGCTAAAGCACTCTGTCCCATCCCAGTCCCAAAGCCTCTGAATTCATATGGAATGTGAGCTCAGAGCATCAGTAAATAGGCTGTACTTATAAACACTCAAATGTCTTCTAGGGCTCCCGGGTACCCACCCCCAATCCCTAGCCACTGCTTATAAAATGTCAAAATGGATTTATACAATTTTTAAGAAAGGATGCCAGGGTTATGGCTCAGCAAGTAAGTGTTTGTTCTGAAACATAAGGATCTCAACTCAAATCCTCAGAATTAAAAAAAAAAAAAAAAAAAATGCAGGGTGTGGCTGGCACCTGTGCCTGTAATCCCAGTGCTGGCACAGGCTGGGGAAGCTCTCTGGAGCTTACTGGCCACCAGCCTAGTTCCAGGTTCAGTGTAACACCCTGCCTCAAGGTAATATGAAATAATTTGTCATCTCCCCTCTGCATACATAGGCACATGTGCACACAATACACACATACAGCTTCCCTCATTCACTTGTGTATACAATACACACACACACACACACACACACACACACACACACACAAGGAATAAAACCTGTTACCTAAAAGTACCGAAACAGCCCCTGCTGGGATTTTCTTTCCAGGTTTAGGGGATGGAGGTGGTTCTAGAATAAGAGAGAAAAGTCAATTACTTCACCAGATTTGCTGAGCATGGCAGGACATACCTGCAATCACAAGACTTGAGCAGCTGAGGCAGGAGGATGGACGTGTATCAAGAACAGCTCAGGGTTACATGCTAAGCACCAGACCAACCATAACTACATAGCAAAAATGTCAAAAAGAAAAAGAACCCACCCTTTCTCTGAGGCAATTTGTCCCCAAGTAAGTCTTTTTAATTATTTTTTATTTTTACTGATATCAGCAGCTTCTTCCTTAGGATTAATACAGTCTAAACTATGACTCCCATGAAGACACACTGAGGTTAAGTAGCAGCAATGAAGACATATGAAGGAGTCAAGAACAGAGCAAGCAAGATCTTTTAAAATAGGTCTAGTGCTATCCGTCCAGCTCAACAAGATCAACTGGTGAAAGGGAACAGCAGAAATCCTGTGATGGTTGTGAACAAAATAACATGAATGCAATGAGAAAAACAAGAAAAGGAAGGTGACCAGACAGCAGATGAGGATGGCTCCAACAAGGAACACATCACACAGGAGGATGGCTCCAACAAGGAACACATCACACAGGAGGATGGCCCCAACACAGAACACATCACACAGGAGGATGGCTCCAACATGGAACACATCACACAGGAGGATGGCCCCAACACAGAACACATCACACAGGAGGATGGCCCCAACACAGAACACATCACACAGGAGGATGGCCCCAACACAGAACACATCACACAGGAGGCCATCATTTAAAACAACTTATTTCCAGTTCTTTTACTATAAATAGTATTACTAAAACTACTCTAACTCTAATGGAATAAAATAAGTTTCCAAAAACTACTTTGGGCTATTAAAAAATTCCTACAGATGATTCTGATGAATTACTAATGACCAAGTGATACTCTCAACATGATGTTCCTGTGAATTAAATGTCATTATAGTAAAGCTAGCCTAAGCATAACAAATACTTTTTCTTTTTGACTTTTTTTATCATCTTTAAAAGGTAAATGCACGATATGGATCTGAAGATGGTACTGCTCTCTATTGCTAAGACAAAAATTAATAAAGACAAACTTTCTTCAACTGTTTCAAGCAAACAAAGCCTTAGTTTAACAGAAATAAATTTTTGAGTGTTCTGTCTCAGAATAGAAAGAGCTTTAGAACATGTTTGCTAGGTAGTTTTTTGTCAGCCTGATACAATTTTGAGTTATCTGGAAAGAGCAACTCTCAGTTGAGAAGCTACCTCCATCAGATTGGCCTCTAGGAAAGTCTGTGGATCACTTTCTTAATTAATGATTGATGTGGCCCAGCCCATTTTTATACAATGCCAGCCCTTGGCTAGATGGTCCTGGGAGAGAGAGAAAAACAGCTAAAGATGAGCCTGGAAGGCAAGCCAGGATGGTGGACCAGACGCTACACAGATGGCACACCCCCTTTCCTCCCCGAGCTGCTTTTGCCATAGTGCTTATCACAGAAACAGAAAGCAAACTAGGAACACAGGCAAGGAGAAGGCATCCATTCCCGTGCCTACCTTCACTGACAGGGGCTTGTGCTTGCCGATCCCGGGGGGCTTCCTTGAAGAGGTCACTCTAGTTGTGGTAAGGCATAGGATAATTTTAAAATGCAGAGGTAAACAAGGCTGAACTTGAAGATTTCTGAAAAGTATCCTATACTTTGAAGCTACATATTTACTGTCCTACCAAAGAATCAGTGACATGCAGACTAGAGCAAAATGATCCTAATTTGGGCCTGTCAGGGGTTAAATAAAAACATAGGAGAGGACAACATATTGATAACTAGAGAAAATTATCCACTACTGATACTCCACAGCCTCTCCTCATGTCAAGGGACAAGAGGACATCAGGACAGATACTATTTCTCTCTGTGGTTCTGTCTTTAACATGTCCCCAGATGTGAAAAGCATAATAGGAAGCTTCTTTCTCTAACAAAAGCATGGCTTTCTTCCTTGCATGTTCAATGACACAAAGAGCTTTACTCAATTGCCCAACTCACCTCATCTTCATCATCAAAAAGCCCCTGCCCATCACTGAACAGACCACCTCTAGAGCCAAATGGTGAGAAGTCTTCATCAGTCAACGTGGGGGGTGGGAACAAGATGTCTTCTTCATCTACCACAAAGTAACGTTGCACAGGAGTGTTAAACTGGTTGGCCTGTGCTGGTGGCACACTGCTGGTAACGCCAGCATTCAGGAGACTAAGATTAAGGAATCAAAGTTCAAGGACAGGCTGGGCATGGAAGGATTAAGGCCAGCTTGGGCTACATACAAATTACAAACTAGCTTGAGCAATATTTTTCCTCAAATGTTTAAGAATGAAAGGGGGAAAGATGGGTTTGGGATTTCACTATATCTGGGATTGCCTCTGTAGCATATTGGCATGACTTTAATAAAGCCATACTTCACAAGGAGTACTGAGAACAAAGCAGTAGATTTCAAACAATTCAGGGAAGTTCCTCAAAGGCTCTCGGCCTCAAAGGAGCAATGTCTGGGGACAAAAGCGATTCTCTTTAGGCCAATCTCTTGACTGACTTACTCTGAAGCAAAAATCTAGATTACCTGCCACATGCCCAAGCTGAGAGGAAGGAAAAACAAACTGAGCAACAGTTCCATAGATGAAGACATGCGAGGGAACACATACATGTCACTAGCTAATATGGAAGGGTCACATAGAATCTTCACTGAAAACTTTAGCAACCCATAATTCCTACACATCTAAAAAAAAAAAAAAAATCCAGAAAGACAGAAAATGCCTACTTTAGACTAGCAATTCAATACTCACAAGCATTACTCCTCACTGGCTTTTCTTTTACCCTAGCACCTAAAATGTGTTTTCAGACGCTTTAAAAAAGTGAATGGAGACACAGCCTACTTGTCAGCACTCGCCAGTGACACCTTTCCATTCTATAAAGGCTCCTAATGAGTGAAGGCCTTACCATCTGGAGGAGTTCTCCCTTCCTTCTTCTCCTTCACTGTCTTCTGAGGTTTTCCATCTGTGGAGGGTAACTTATAAGAATCTCAGAGGTTTCGCAATACTTATTAGCATTCTTGTTATAGATACTGATTCACCATTCAACACTGCATCCTCATGACAGGCTAAGAGCAGAAGACTCACATTTATATCTCAGCTCCATTAGAGCCCTTACTACAGGCGTAGGCTGCCAAGTCATGTGCATACCAGGATTGCACTCAAGGAAGAAATTACTCTTACCTTTCTACTCTGTTAAATAACTTGAGTGGTCAAGATTTAAGAGTAAACATTAAGCCCTGGATTCACAATCTGCTGTCCATAGTTCTCTGGGGTTCCCATATTCCATGCATGTAAGATGTTGCATAGATACACACATGTACTGGGGGAAGGGAGAAATAGGATACTCATGGTATCTAAATATCAAGTAGACTCCAAGAGCTACTGACATGGCTTAAAGCAGCCTTTCACAGGGGCCACCAAAGACCACTAGAAAACACAGATTTCAACACACTAAAAAATTCATTAAAAAAAAAAAAAACAGAAAAATCAGAAAATCAATTATAAAGTAGCATCAAAAATAATTTTATGGTTGGGCATCACCATACTATGAGGAACTGTAGTAAAGGGATACAGCACTAGGAAGGTTGAGAACTACTGGCTTAAAGGGTAAAAGTGCTTAGCATCAAGCCTGACAACCAGAGCCACAAGGCAGGAGAAAGGAGAGAACCAATTCTGCATACACATCAAAGCATGCGCATATCCCTCCACCCCAACCAATTCTGCATACACATCAAAGCATGCGCATATCCCTCCGCCCCAAGTAAATGAATGTCAAACAACAACAAAGTAGTCTAAGAAAACACAACAAAAATCAGTAACTAGGCTGGAAAGATGGCTCAGAGGTTAAGAGCACTGAATGCTCTTCCAGAGGTCCTGAGTTCAATTCCCAGCAACTGCACAGTAGCTCACAACCATCTGTAATGGGATCCGATGCCCTCTCTTCTGGTGTGTCTGAAGACAACTACAGTGTACTCACATACATAAAATAAATAAATTTTAAAAAAACCAAGAATTAAAATTTAAGCTCATCATGCCTTAGTTAAGTAGTGAAGCCCATGTATGGGTACAGTGGCTATGGTTTTGATCCCCAGCACTCAGAGAAGGAAAGAAGATCAGAAATTCAAGGCCACCCTCGGCTACACTGCATATTTGAGACTAGAATGGAATATATGAGATCCAGTCTTTAAAAAAGGAAAGAAAAAAAGACAAAGAGACAGAAAGACAGACAGACAGACAGACAGAGAGACAGAGCATGTGTGAGGTGGCACATAGGCAAACCACAGCATGCCACAAACCACTCCATTAACCTGCCTTCAGAACTCACCTATCTGTCCCTCTTTCCGCTGGTTTGAGATATCTCCTTTGATCCGAGCTGCCAGTTCATCGGCAAAAGATGTAGGTCTTTTCTATAGGCAAAAAATAAAATCCAACAAATGAGTACATTTATGGACACCTAACAAAATTATATCAAGTTACAAAGAAATCAAACTACAAATAAAACAGGGCTTTTAAAAAAAGATTTATTTATGTGTATATGAGAATATACTTGCAAAAACAGGACTTTATTAATGAATTTAATCACATGGAACCTATAAAGCTCAGGTAAGTAACAGAATTCACAAAATATCTTCTTAAAATGAGATCCTGTTATTTTTTAAAATCCTTAAAAAAACCTCAGTAAGAAAACTAACACGAGTATACGGAGGGAGACAGGAGAGCATTTGATCTCAAAATTCTGGAGCCAACTATTTTCCCAATGAGCTGACTAACCCATCCTCACATTAAAGGAAAGGAGCACTAGTAAGGCAACTGCAGACACCGAGACATTTCCTGCTATCTATAGACTATCAATCAAGGGGCACAAGAGAGATGAGCCCACGTCAGACACCAGGACATTTCCTGCGGTCTACAGACTACAATCAAGGGGCACGAGAGATGAGCCCATGTAGGGTATCTTACGGTATCCTGTAATTCCAGCTGCAAGGAAACTAATACCCTGACACCTGGTCTCCCTAGGAACCCACATACATGTGTGCAAATACAGACACACAGATATACCAAAAGCACATTCACAGACAATCTTACAAAGGAAAAATTCAACTTACAAATATAGGGGCTGTAGAGATGGCTGACTCAGTACAATGCTTGCTACATAAGTGTGAGAGCCGGAGTTCAGAAAGAAGCTCAGCATGCACATAAAAAGCTAGAAGTGGCTATGTGTATCTGTTATCTCAGAGATGTAAAGATAGAGAGAACCCCTGGGGCTTGGTGCCTACTGGTTTAACTGAACTGGTAAGCCCTAGGTTCAGTGAGAGAGCCTGACTCAAAATAAAGGGGGAGAGCAACTGAGGAAGTCATCTACTGTTTACCTCTGGCTACACACCATTACAGATATGATGTAAGACGACAACAAAAATAAAGTGTCAGTATTAAGGAGCAACGTGATAAAAAAGTGGTAATTACACTTACAGACTTAACATTTTCCTCAATATCCTCAATATCACCACCCTCCTTCTCAGAGTCAGCAAAAAGGTCACCATCATCATCCTCTTCTTCATCACTCATTTGGGTTACGGTATGCTGAGAATGTAGAACAGAATTTCTAGATGCAAGTCACCAAACTGAAAGGGAGACACTGTCACTTTTTAATCTCTCCCTTTAAAAATGTAAGCACACTGGGAACATACATTCCATATAAATTACTTATTAGGAACGAAACAGAGGACTTACTTTTTAGTAAGAATATAAGAGCAAAAATATCAAAGCAAGATATTAGAATTTCCAATTTGTTCATTTTTAGAGGAATATAAATTAGTCTTAAGAAGTGATGGCTATAAGGAGCTATTAAAAAGGAGCAAAAGTTGGAAAAGGTAATATCCAAAGGAGGTGGCTAACCTTAATACATGACATACTTAAAAGAAAAATAACTGTGAGCATGAAAATCCTCACGTATCATCAAAAGGTCATTTTAGGAGACGTGGCATACAAATATCATGCAGAGCTTGCCAAACATGCCTAGGACCCTAGGTTCAATCCCTAGTATCCTAGGTTCAATCCTGCTATTAGCAGGAGGAAAAGTCACTTTAGTATACACATTATGCTTTAACTAAAGCTTTAAAATGAATTCATTTCAATACATGAGCTTTACCTGATTTTGGTCATTGTCACTATGACTGGCAAAATCTTCATCTGATTCCTGTGGGTGAAAAAGTTTTGCTGTTAATGCAGAAAAGACCTTATCAATCTCTGAGGTAAGTGACTGTGCCAGGCAGAGGGAAAGCTTTAAGCTTGTACTCTGAGTCACCTTACACAGCAGACGGGAGGAATTCAGGCAATAGCACTAGAGTTGTCTAGCTACCATAATTGTTGTGTTTCATATAGATAGTTCCAATGATTCATTCATATCATTTGTATTTCCCAGTTCTAACCTTCAGATTTAAAGAAAGAACATCATTTAATTAAATCATAGGAGGTTGGTTTGTGTTACTTTACATTTTGGACTATAATCTCTGTACTCCCTCTAGTAGGATAACTACTTCATTAAGCTCAAAAACTGAAGGTCAGTTTGCTACTAACAATTACTACACTGACGGCTAAAGACAAAGGACTCGCAGACAGTATCTGTAGCAAGGTAATAGGCGCTTTTTTCCTACTGCCAGGGTGTCCATTTGCCGAGCTGGAGGAAGGAATGCAGGAGAGGGAGGGCAAGTGCAAGAACAAAGGAATGAAAATCAGACACACAGAATGGTCTCCTTTTAGAATCTCATCCTCTCTGTCTGAAGAACAACTCAAGGTGCCCGACTCTGGATCAAGGCTGTTCTCTGTGGACCTTTAGACACTAGCCAATGAACATGAAGTAGATGCTTTCAATAGAGGACTTAAAAAATTCCTCAAGGGATGAAAAGGTGGCTCAGTGGTTAAAAGACCATGCTGCTCTTGCAGGGGATAGGAGTTTGGTTCCTAGCACCTCCATCAGGCAGCTCACAACGGCCTTAGCTCCAGGTCTAGGGCATCTAACACCCTCTTCCAATCATTAGGAGCACTGCATACACGTGTACATATCTGCATAACAGTAATAATAATAACTTTTTAAAAGTTGTTCATTGTAGCTATTTATTTTTTCCTAAGATTATTCAACACAGACACAGTCCAAGACTAAGTTTTAGGCAGAGACAGTGCTACAATACCTAAGCTGTTCTCTCAAAATATAATGGCAAGTGGAGAAATTTGGTAGAAAGGAAGAGAGGTAAGTAACACTGAAAGGGATCAGAGCAGTTCTTACTTCATTCTCTACAAACTAGAAAAGAGAATTTCAACCCTTCAGGTTCTGCCCTGTGAGTTCTATGAAATTAGTTCCCTAACCCTGAAGCATGTCACACGCCTAGCCTGGGACATACACCTTAAGCTTCCTGCCCACCATGACCAGGCCATACCATATCCTCACCTCCTCTTCTTTCTCATCTTCACTATCCACAATGCTCCCACGGTCACTGCCCACAGAGCCTTCTGTTGGGAAGAGTTGTAAAAGTCAGCACCATTAACAATAAAAAAAAAAATGTTGAGGGAACAAAAAAAAAAGTCAGCACCAATTTCACCAGAAAATGTCTGTAGCCCCTTCTCCAAGTAGCCAAGCACAATAGTGTCAAAGAGACTCGGATGAAACCACTGCCATTTGGTGGAATGAAAGCACCTGTGTAATTAACAGAATCTCAAAGTATCTCCTATAAATTAAAAAAAAGTCATAAATTGGCTTTTCAAAGACTTCATGGTAAAAAAAAAAAAAAGAAGAAGAAGGAGGAACTATATCAAACTAGAAGTCACTGGTGGTGACAGTGCAGGCAACTAACTGCTTGCCATCCTGACGGAGGGAGCTCAGTCTCTGGAATTCACACGTTAGAACACATAAAATAATGAAATGGAATTAAAAGGTGACTAGAGTGGTTTAACAACTAAATGCCTTAAGTCTTAGCCCAGAGAAGGCGGCAGAGGTAGTAAAGGACTTTGATGGGATAACAGACAAATCTGAATATGACCAAAGATTAAATAACAGTAAGATCTCTTGAAACTGACCACTTTACAGCATGGTTATATAGGAAAACGTCCTTGTTCTGAGAAGATATACAGAGAACATTAGGACATTAGGGTCATGGAGATTCAGGTGCGCTATGATGTACAGACAAAGAACAAAGGCACATGGGAAACATTAGCTGGCACACCTGAGTGAAGTTCTATGGGCACTTGCCACTGCTCTTGCAATATTATCATAAAGCAGAAATGACTTTACCATAAAAGGTTAAGCTGTAGGATACATGTCAGAAACACTGGTGAGAAAGCGCACCTTCACTGGATAGCTCTCCAAGCCCTACGTCTTCCTGTTCCATGAAGAGCTTTGACCCAATGAGATAGGGTAAAGGCCGGTCAATGTAGAGATCCTTCAAGGAAGCAAAGGGCACAGCCATTAAACACATGGGTTGAAAAATAAAGCCAAGTGTTCTACTTGACGGCCTGCTGCATCTAGTATCTAAATCAAGTTAAGGTGATAAAGTAGAAAATAAGAAAACATGACAAGGTTAAAGTACATTTTCAAAACTTCAAATCCGACCAGGCGGTTGGGGGTGTACACCTTTAACCACAACACTGGGGAGGCAGAAATAGGCAGCTCCCGGTGCATTCAAGGCCAGCTTGGTGGTCTAAGAAGGAACTTCCAGGAAGTCTTCCTTAGCAGAAGCCACAAAGCGTCTGCCACTCGGGAGCGTCCCTAGTTCATCTAATCCCAACCCAAATCTCCTTTTTGCCCTGAAGACTAGCAACAAGAAGGAGAAAGGTTGGTCAAAGGGCACAAAAGCTTCAGTTCGCCCTAACATGAGCTGAGCAAGGATGACTCCAAGACCAACCAACGTGCCAGACTGCCAGACACTGAGGAAAGCTCGCAGGGGAACAAGTCCTCCAGGGAAGGGCACAACTACTGGTTCCAGCACCAAATGGTCAGCCCTGAAAACACACATGTAAGTGACATCATATGACTCAACAGGTTATATTTAGGAATATATATACGTTATACAAACACACATGTGACTTCAATAACAATTAATGGAAAAAGACACGAATTTGAAGGAGAGTGGAGAGAGGTATATGGGAAGAAACATTGTAACTAAATTATAATCTCAAAAAAAGGAAAACCAACTCAAGTTAAAGGAAATAAGATCAAAAGCTAACAATATTAACAGGATGATTACCGTTAATAAAATACATCATATTTTTTAATCACTGGGAGATTTTTAACTGTTCTCACCATGAATTAAGTATGTGACACACAAGTTAGAATAAGTCATTCTACAATTAATGGACATTTAAAACATGAAATATATATACACAAATACATATTACAATGTTTTTCTAATAAAAATTAAAACGTCAGCCTGAAAATAAAAATAAAAATGATCCACAAAACAGTGGGTAGATAAAGGTCTACGGACTGGAGTTCAATCCCCAGCACCCATGAAAAGGTAGGAGAATAAATTTTAAGTGTTAAAAATCAAATTGAAAAAACAAACCCAATCCAGTTAAAATTCTGACCCCTCCCCTTAA
>NW_022196903.1:109428587-109447321 GCF_008632895.1 Mastomys coucha | reverse complement strand
CAGGCTGGCCTCGAACTCAGAAACCTGCTTGCCTCTGCCTCCCAAGTGCAGGGATTAAAGGCATGTGCCACCACTGCCCAACTCCCCTTAACTTCTTAGCTATACATCAGTTTTCTCGCAGAACTCTGATCATGGGCGCTCACATAAATGCCTCCTCTCCCACAGACTAGAAACCTTCCAGGAGGAGGAAGTATGCCCTGCAACTTTTACTTACCTTGTACCCCTGAAATGCTCAGTGTGTCAAGGCTCTCAGAAGGGGTCAACTTGGGAATGCTAATAACATACATAGCCCATGCCTTACATACCCTGTGCCCAGCAAAGTAGTCAAGACATCATCATACTTGAACTGAATGCTTTACCTTTGGTTCTAGGATCAGTTCTACCCGCTCATTGGCATCATCCTCTTCAGAGTCCGAATTCCCTGCTTTGATGTCAAGTTGCTCAAATGCACTATCCAGGACCTGCAACCCATAGTTCACAGCCTCCTGGACTTTAGGAATCAGATCTATTTCTTTTTGTTCCCGAGTCTTCTCCTACAAACAAAATAACTTCAGTGTGTGTCTCCAATATACCAACTCTAAAGTCATGCCCTCCCCAAAAAATTTTAATTCAAAACGTCAACAGAGTCATGCTCTACTGAATGCCTTTGAAGTCAATATACAAGCTTTAAATCTTAGTTTTGTTACTTTCTGGGCATCAATCAAATGACCTAAACTCTAGAATTCCAATTTTTTCATCTGGAAGATTAGATGAATTAGAAAGCAAAACTGAGCCAGGCAGCAGTGACACAGGCCTTTAATCCCAGCACTCGGGAGGCAGAGGCAGGGGGATCTCTGTTCCAGGGTAGCCAGGGCTGTTACACAAAGAAACCCTGTCTCAGAGAAGAAAAAAGAAGAGAAACAAACAAACCAAAACCGAGTCTGTAAAAACACCTGTGTGGATGAGTGTGCTCAATGACTCGATCCTACCTTTAGCTTTGAAGGATGGAACCAGGCTCTGACATCTAGTCCTATAGCATTCAGAAAACATTTCACTATATCCTAACCAACTGTAAATGTAATATTGGTTTTATAGAACAATAACATTCATTTGGCTGAGTAGCAAATGCATGAGTACTATTAATGAGAATTTACTTCCTAAAAATGCTGGAGCAGAAAGAGCCATAGTTGGTTTCCTGGTTTCTAATATCCTAATCAACAGCTTCACTATCAACCTTTTCACGTGACTTCCACAAATATACAGACAACCTGCTATTCTTTCCTGAATGTGAGGGCAGTACTTGCTAGAGGACAGGAAAGTGAGTAAGGCCCAGAATCTCTTTCTTGGGTGTGGACTCCAAAGTGAGATAAGCAAGGATGTGTATGCAGAGGTCACATGGGAAGCCTCGGGAACCAGGGAACTGCTGTCCCTCATCCCTTGGCCTACTTTCCAAAGCACATAGCACTCATCAACTTTCTTCCTTTCCCCTCTTTTCTGACCTCCACTATCTTCCACAAACCTAGTCCACAGGAATGGGGATGAAGCGCAGTTGTAGAAAGCTTGCCCAATGTACATGAGGCCCTTTGTGCAACCCCAGAACACAGAACAAAGCGAGAACCTGAGGCCATGGCTTACTCTTGTTGGCCTTTTACTCGGCCAACATCTTCCTTCTTCATCTGAATAAAATCTCATCCTTGAAGCTTTTCTCAGCTAGTTTAACAGCAAAATGTCTCCTCATGTGAACTTCCAAAACACTCCCAACCATGCAATGTAGTTTAGATCAATAACCAATGGCCTCAATAGATAATGAAGCCTCTGAGAGTAAGTGACCTAATTCATCAGTTCCCTGCAGTCCCATGACAGAGTCAACAACTGCTCACTGCAGTCCATTCTGTCCTAACACATCTTGCACTCATGGGGTCCTCAAATACTCACACACTAAACCTATATTCACCGAGCTAATTTTGATGTGACAGAAACCAGAGTAAAAACAATCACAAAGAAGATGGGGAAACTGGGCCTTCAGAGAGCTCACCTCTGGTGACATTCATTTCTCAAAGCTCAGGATGCAGCCTGTTTCTGCATAAACTGAGGAAGAATGGCTGCTAGATCTTTAAAGGTGAGTGAGGAGGGAGAGGGGAAAGGGAGGAAGGAGGAGGATACGATGACGCTTCTTCCTCTGTGGCCTGTAAACCTGGATAGTTTACTCTGCTCCACATTTATGCCTGAATTCAGCTATTTCATCTCTGTACTAACAGGCTAAATTTCAGGAAAAAAAATGGAAACATTTTCTTGGGTTTCTGCCAAGGGCCGTCCTCTCATGTTCCCAGTCCTCAGCACCCTCTTTATCACTTCTCCAGGTTAGTAATTCAAAGAAAGAAGGATTTAATACAATTACCTGCTCTGTTTTTTCTGCCTCCACCTTGAGCACCTGCTCCTCCACTTCTTCATCATACACCCGCTAAGTATGGAAGCAAATCCATTGTAAATAATTAAGCAGTGGAATGGAATCACAGGTAAAAGCTCAATACAAAGAACTTCAAAAAGACAAATACCAAAAGCATACACAAGCTGACCCCAGGTCCACCACACATCTGTACAGATATGCAGCTAGGCTTTCCTACTGGTCCCAAACAACTGGAGTGGGGCTCTCCTTAAAGCTGTTATCTGTCTGTGGAATACATCCCTAACTGGACTGCCTTATCTGGCCTCAGTGGGATAGAATGGGGCTAGCCCTGCAAAGACTTGATGTGCCAGGGTGAGAGGATACCGAGGAGGGACTCCACCCTCTCAGAGGAGAAGGGTGGCTATGAGGGAAGACTTTGGGAGGGGTGCCTGGGAAGATGCAGCAATTGGTTGTAAAGTGAATAAAAAAAATGGAAAATGGCTTTTTGGGAAACAATAGGAACCACATCAGTGGGTCATGAACAAATAACAAAATAGTAATTTACCTGAAGTTAAATTGTAGAAAAAGACATGAATGACTTAAAAACACAAGGAACTATCTGGCTGATCAAAGAGTTCCTAAAACACTACAATCCCAACTATACATACTCACTTAACCAACCCATGATTCTAACAGGGCAAACAGTACAGGTAGGTACCTTTACTTACGGCCGTTGATAATATCAATGGGTATAAATCACCAACTAGATAAATAACAACTAGAGCAAGAAAAATAATAAGGGTAAATGTACTTTCTGTTGCTTAAAATGGTTGCAAATTTTGTATACTTATCCCATATAAATCAAAGAAAAAAGGTAAAACACATCAACAACTTGCCAAGAGATACAAGGCCACAGAAGAACCTTTTTTACAAGACACATGTGTCATTCTTGAAACTCGCTAAAATTTTTTCAAAAAACTAGAGTGTAACATATTTGTTATAAAAAGTTGGTATAACTGTAGGTATGATGGCTAACCTTGGTCACTTTGACTATATCGGACCCTTGGAAGACTCTTCTTGAGCATATCATTTGAAGCAGGAAAACCCAGCCAGAATCTGGACCACACTTTCTTGTGGAAGCCCAGATAAAACGTCATGGAAGAAGGAAAATTTGCTTTTGCCCTCTTGTGCACGTTCTTGCTGGCAAGTTCATCTATCTTGTTGCTAAGGCATTCCTTTGCTGATACTACAATCAACTTCTTCAGGATTCTAGTGGAGACTGAAGGTCAGTGCTCTTCAGCAATCCTCCAGCCCTCCAGCACAGATGGGGACTTCTGGGATAAGCAGGCTCCTGGATGAACAACCACTGCACTCCCAAGCCACTGTTGGTTGTGGTATATATGTGTATGTCTGTGTGAGGCTATCAAATCTTAGAGTTACAGACAATTGTGAGCTGCCATGCGGGTGCTGGGACTTGAGCCCAGGTCCTCTGGAAGAGCAGTTAGGTGCTCCTACCTAACTCTCTCTAGCCATCTTTCTAGCCCCTCATTCTTAATTTTCCTTCTTAACTGTCCTATACCAAACATTTCCAATATGAGAACAACAACAATAAAAATACACGAACTTTTAAGAGGGATTTTAAGATAGGACAGTTACTGGAGTCATTTCAAATTTGTATGGCAAGTCCTCTAACCTGAAAAGGCTGACTTTCTGGCTAATGTCTAAAACCATCAATACTGAGCATTTCCCCCATCACTAAAATCTACCCCTCAAGATGTCAGCATCTGGGGGTAAGTCCAGGATGACATCTAAAACACCAACCAGTTTAGGAAGACCTAAAGGCTATGAGACTTTGAGGGTGGAGTACCCAGTAACTGCAGCTAATCACTGCTAAATAACATCCTCACTCTTCCCGGGATGACCTCACAGCTTTATTTCATGAGCATTCAGTTGGGTATATAATAGAATTGGCAAATACCAAAGGTAGGACAAACTTTTCCTCATTTGGAGAAGTAGGTTACATGACCTGAGGAGCAAGTGAAAATGATAAGGATGGATTTCTACAACTACACACAGCTCTGGTCCTTTTCAGTTATATGTTTTCTCATTCAGTTATTCAAGTATCCAGGGTGTCTGTGTATCCAGATTATGCCAAGTCCTATGACTATGTTTAGCTAGATGCTAGATGCTGAGCAGGGCAGTGGTGGAGCACGCCTTTAATCCCAGCACTTGGGAGGCAGAGGCAGGTGGATTTCTGAGTTCAAGGCCAGCCTGGTGTACAGAGTGAGTTCCGGGACAGTCAGAGCTACAGAGAAACCCTGTTGCAAAAAACCAAAAAAAATTTAAAATAAAATTAGGATTGATAACATGTAATGTGCACTTATATGAAAATATCATATAACATCACATATAATGCACATATAGGATGAAAACTTTTTTAAAAATTAAGACTTCTGTGGCTGGAGAAATGGCTCAGTGGTTAAGAGCATTTGTGGCTTCTCCTTTAGAGGACTGGGGTTCGATTCCTAGCACCCACATAGACACTCAGAATTGTCTCCAACTCCAGTTCTAGGGGATCTATCTCACCAGGCATTCATGTGGTACACATATCTGTGCATGGCAAAATACCCATATGTAGGGAGCTGCTTGGATACAATCGTCAGCTGCAGCCGCTTAGACGATTGTATCCAAGATGGCGGATGTCTGTCAGACACAGGCTGTTTTTTTTACGGGGCTGAAGCGGGGATGAGCAGGGCTCCAAACAGCCTTAATTCTTTCCCCTTGCCCTAGGTGAGCATGCCCTGTGCCTCCCTGTAGGCAGCCACGCAGATACGATCGTCAGCTGCTTAGATCTTAAGTGGCCACCGCTGACGATCGTATCCAAGATGGCGCTGGTTCCTGATACACTGTAGCAACAGACTATTCTGCGCATGCGCCCTCCTGAGTGTGTATATACTGCGCATGCGTCCCTCCTGAGCAGGTGTATGCTAATGAGGGTTTGACAGGGAACCAATCCTGAAGGACTTGGTGGCTCAGGCTCAGGTATATAAGGAGCTGTCTCCAGACAGTCGGGGCCACTCCACAGAAGCAAGCAGACCTGCAGCACCTAGGAAGAAAAAAAAGCAGAAGAAGAAGAAGAAGAAGAAGAAGAAGAAGAAGAAGAAGAAGAAGAAGAAGAAGAAGGAGAAGAAGAAGAAGCAGCAGCAGCAGCAGCAATATTAAGAAGAACCGTGCCATCAAGGAGAGCTGACACTTAACCTAGGAGAGCTGTAATACCTAGGTACCTTAAAGAGCTGTAACACCTGGGTACCTAGAAGAGCTGTAACAAAAGAATATTCCTGAGTAAACCGTCGAGAGAAGAAGTCCAGGTGTTCGGTCGTTATTGCTACAGATAAGGAAGAAGAAGTGCGCCGCACCCATACACATAAAAAGTTATAAACATTCTTTAAAAAAAAATTAAGACTGCTAGACTGTTAGCAAATGGCATGAGGACTAAGGATGAAGCCTTATGCCTGTAATCCCAGTATCCAGGGAGGCAAAGGCAAGCAGATCTCCATGAAATCAAGGCCAGCCAATCTATATATAAAGTTCCAGACCAACTAGGCTAATGGTGAAACCCTGTCTCAAGGGGTACTGCCTAGCACAGAGGCTCAGGGTGGATCTGGCAAAGATAATGAAGGGCATACAGAGAAAAAAAAAAAAAAAGCCTGGCAGCAAAACAAGTTCCAAAGCATTGGAGGATCCTTTGTCAAAAGTAAAGCAAAGCACTCTGTGAAAATAAAGCAGGCTGGTGGAAGGAGATAGTATTCGGAGGGAATGATAGACTGACAAAGTTCTGAACTTTAACCCCACATCGTTGATTCTCTATGACACTTTAGTAATGACATCTGTTTCCTTAAAAAAGGGATGGGGGCTGAAAAGGAAGAAAATGATGAAAGCATAGTTTTTATAATTGACCCTGGAAATCTTTTTAATTTTTTTTCCACAAAGCTAAAAATTCTTTCATTGGCTTTAAAAAAATTCCTTATGGTTTTTTTTTAAATTATTTTATATATACAGGCAGGTGTTTTGCCTACATTTATAACTGTGTACCACATGCCAGAAGAAGCCAATAGATCCCCTAGAACTGGAGTTCCAGGTGGTTGTGAGTTGCCTTGTAGGTACTAAGAATTGAACCCAGGTCCTCTGGAAAAGCAGCCAGTGCTACTTAACCTCTGAGCCATCCACCCCTCGAGCTTCCTATGTTCTTTTAACAAACTAAAGTCATTAACTAGGACTGCTGAGTCTGAGGCCAGCCTCTGCTACAGAATGAAACTCTGTCTCAAGGGAAAAGCAAAAAAGGCAAGGGGTGGCACCTTAAGAACTGGGTCCCTTTCTGCTTAGAATGTAAAACATAGGCCAACACTAATCAGCCGTTCTCTCTCAGGAGTCCCTCTTGAGCCCTTACTAATGATTCCATGTAACTTCCATTGCCCTCAAAAGTCCTTACTGTTCTACTGCCCTAGAAAGTCCAGCTTGCTTCACTAATTCTAAAATGTAGTTTGCAATTTTGGGGATGCCTCTGAGACCAACAAAACCCAACTGACTTTAAATAATCTCTCAAATGAATTTCCACAAACCTAAATAGCTACAGCATCCTAGCCCGAAGTATAATTCATGAGAATCCGTGTCAGAGTTTGAAGAAAATACACAGGCAAGCAGACAGATCCAATAGGCACTTTTGTAAGGTTGATTTTTTCCCCCAGTTTTCTGAAGCACTAGCTATTCCCCAAACCTCATCAGCTGCTCCTCCACAATGGGAGGAAACTGTATGTACCACGTGGCACTGTAAAAGGTCTTGGAAGCAGTTACATTTAGTGTGGCACCAGCACATGTCTGAAGGATCCTGACGGCAGACTGGGGGAGGAATAAGGCCTTATCATTAAGGGGACAAAGACATAAATGGAAATACAGAATCCACAGAAATAGACATAGAGAACAATTTTAAAAAGCTTTCACAAAACCTAAGCTATGGGAAATTTTAAGAAAACTTTGCCAGAAAACGCTAGAAGACGTAGACTATCTACTTAAAATCTATGATCAGAAAATGAAGTTTCTCATGCATCCTCCAGGATCTGGTACAGATACATGGAGTACAAAAGAAAGCTGCCCAAATCTGTCCCTTGCCCAATCTCCAGCTACAACATTAACTACAAGAAGAGCTGAGCATCACACATAGCAAGAAAGGTGCACAATAAGAACTGCACATAAGAACAGCACAGGAGAGATGGCTCCGTGGTTAAGAGCACTGGCTGCTCTTCCAAAGGTCCTGAGTTCAATTCCCACCAACCACATGGTGGCTCATAACCATCTATGAAGGGATCTTCTGGCATGACTCCTACACTTAAAAAATAAACAAATAAATAAAATTTAAAAAACACAAAATTAAAAAACAAAAAAACAAAACAAAACAAAAAGAACAGTTCATAAAACCATCCAATCCAGCTTGATGAGAAATGGTGGGGGCTGCAGTCATCAACAAAGGAGAGTACAGTCCCCTAACTGACCCTTCCAGGGAGATAAGCGCTCAGGTTGACCAGCCAGGTTCTCTGCACATCAGAAAATGTCCTCAGGTTGAACATGCCAATCCAAAACCCTGAAATCTAAAACTTTCTGAGCACTGGCATGACATTCAAAAGTTTGGACATGGGGCTGTCTGAACTTAATGATGCTGAACCTGTAAGTTCTCTGTAGACTCTACATCTTAAAAACCCAAAATCTGAACAACTTCTAGTCCCAAGTATCACAGACATTTGTACATACATCTGTATTGGGTTTACTTAAATTCATGTTACATTTCAAACCCAATAGTTTCTCTTTGCCATTAAAGAAAATAATTGGTGGCCTAGTCAGTTCAATGAGCCAGGCAGTCTGGCACCTGCAGTAGTGAACAAAGAACCCTCATAAAACCCCATGTCTCAAACTAGATGAAATGTGAGGTATGTCACTTCAGCCTGCACTATTAAATTATGCAAACAAACAAAGGCAACACCCCAAATACTGGTAGTTTTATAACCCCAAATCATGGGATTATGATCTTCACCATTTATGAAATTCTGTTTAATAATCTTCATCTAACAATTTCAGGATGCTGTGTACTTGAGTAATCTCTTCTCACTGCTGGGTGTAGTAAGGCTATAAGCCTGTAATCTTAGAGGTGAGAATTTCTCCCCAAAATCAAGGCCAGCTTGGTCTACATAGTTCTACACTAGTCAGAACTAATGCTGAGCTAAAAACAAACAAAAAAACAACTCCCCCCAAAAAACTGCCTTTCCACAAATTAATTCAGAAAGACATTCTTTGATCAGATGTACTGCACTCCCTCCCCATTCTCAATACATTCCCTTCCCTTTGCTAGATGGCTCCAGGAATGCCTGCTTTTTTTCTATTGTAGTCTTCCCAAGATAATTTATCTGTGTGTTCCTAGCAGCCCGCAGGAACTCACTACAAAAAAATAAAATTCACATATGCTTTAGTTAAAGGTCAGCAACCTTTTTACTGGTGATTCTGTGTCATATATTCATCCAAGTTGAGAAAACTGGTGCAGTGGTGGCCCACACCTTAAATCCCAGCACTTGGGAGGCAGAGGCAGGTGGATTTCTGTAAGTTCATGGCCAGCCTGGTCTACAGAGAGAGTTCCAGGACAACCACGGCTATACAGAGAAACCCTGTCTCAAAAAAACAGAAGGAGAAAAAGAAAAGGAAGAAAAAGAAAACTGGAGTTGATAAAATGCAAGGCAGACATCTGCATTCACTTCTACAATTGATGGAAACATAATGGACCTACGGAAAGTCTACAGGGACTGAAGGCAAAAGTGTGGCACAAAAGCCAGGCACATATCTGATCATACCAAATGAGCACAGTAGCTTTTTTGAGAGGCACAGGATTCTACTCAAATGGTAACTGCCCTCAAAACTAAAAACAGAAAAGCCAGTATGAGGCAAACCTTATTATTAGATTTTTTTTAAGGTTTGTAAAACCCACAAACTTTACTAATAAAAGACATTGATTTCAGAGAGAAGAACTTCAGTTACCAAGAACCAATCTATCCACCAAAACTTAGAAGGAAACCTAATTATCATTATAAATTACAATAGCTCTCACTCCCCAGAAGGATTATCTGGAAAGTCAGATCCCATAAAACAACTCACATTCTCAATGAACTGGGTATTAGACAGCATGAGGAAGTCATTGAACACATTGTGCAGACGACAATGTGTGGCTTTGGTCTCCTGAATTAATCCATCCACCTGCTTCTTGATTTCATGAGTCCTGGAGGTAGTCTGCTGTGAGAATTCCTGTAGAAACTGTAGGAGCTATTTTGAAAAGAAACATACAGAAGTGTCAACACTACATGTGGTCCAAAACAAAAAAGAACCCCTTCCCTTTCGCCCAGACGTTAATTAAAAGGGATGATACTTTTGATCTGGGGTCAAGTGACCCTGGAAAGCTTTAAGAAAGCTCATCAGATAAGCTTGTCTAGTGCACAAAACCAGTATCAAATTTCTAGAGGGATTTAAACCCGTTTGACTGTCACTCTCCAGAGACCAGATAGTGTGAAAAAACATCCCCCAAATTCTACTTATATGAAACTTCTTGAGCTCTTAGGTTCCTGAAGTGAGTACTTCTCAAAAATATGTGCTGCCCCATTTAGCTCAAGTTCTAATATAGAAGGGCCTCCACAGAGACAGAGCAATCCTTGAAGAGGGCAGAAACAATTCAGCACAGCAGGATGGCTCGGAGGGCAAGGTTGAAAAGCCTCTGCACGGAAGGAAACCCGCGTCTGCGCGGCAGAGTGCTGGGTAGAAGCCCACAGGGCCACCCTCCGCGGTGTCTGAGATTGCGCCTTTGAATACTGGAGGAAATGTGTCCCCGAGAAGGAGTAACCACAACTCTGTCCTTCCCTTAGCCCCGGGTCCCCCGCTCACCCCGGCGTCAGCCGCCAGAGACCAATTCTGACTGCTGCGGCGGATCTCCTCCACCGACCAGGGCCGTTCCCACACGGGCTCGGCTGCCGGAGGCCGCTCCGAGTCGGGGCTCGTCCGGTTCATCTACAGGGAGAAGGACAATAAGAAGAGCTGAGTTTGGGGCGAAGGATCCAGCCCTGCCCTGCCCTCCCGGGGCGCGCCATCCTCACCACGATGACACTCAGCAAGCGCCAGTGACTGCCGGAGCCACTGCCACACCACCCATCCAGCGGTGTGGTAATCACGTGTCCCAGGTCACGTGATGACGTCCTCACGTGACCTGGGGCGCAGCCTCCAAGAGTGAGCTGTGGGTAATCCCGGTTTGTGTTTGGCTAGAGAGAAGGTGCTTAAGCGGCCAGCTCTGGGAGTGAGAAAGAGGTGGATGGCACCAGTGGGGCCCTTGCGAGGAGTCTTGTGGCCTAGCAGGTGGGAGGCCGAAGAGGAAGGGAAGCAGAGGACGACTTCCCGGACGCGCAGCGGCTTGGTTGATTACGCATGTGGTGTGAGACTGGCCCAGAGACTCGGTGACCCTCAGGTGTTGTACATCTGCTAACCGGCTTGGTTTCAATTCAGTGTGGATCCGCTTGAAATTCTTTACCCTCAGCTGAGATTCAAGGCCGATTTCCACACTGCTGCAGGCAGGGAAAAAAAGGGGGTTGGGGGATAGAAATCCAAAGCTCTTCTGGCTATCCACTATCACTTCCTTGTGTACAGACCCCTTTCTGAGTGGTTCTTGCCCAGACTGACGTTTAGAAATAACCTCGTATCTTTCTTTCCTTTTTGTGTGCCCGTGAACAAGTTACTTAGCTTCAATAAGCTTTCCTCTGCATATAGGAGAAGCGATAATCGGTGTAAAATAGATAGTACCTGGTATATGTATGGTGAGTGCTCGCTCACCTTAGATCTTATCATTTCGCCTGTGCAGGTTATTTTTCCAACTTTCAAATTTTGCTTTGTGGCCACTTCTGTTGGCACCTCATTAAAGATTTCTCTTTGGTATACAACTAAGACAAATGAAAACCTGCTCAGATAAAAAAAAAAAAACCTGTGCAAGAATGTTCACTGTAGTGTTGATCCATACCCAGAAAGCAGAAGCAATCTAAATGTCCATCAGGTGATGAATGGATAAACAAAATGCAAAGCCACACACAATTCATCAAAAGAAATAAAGTGCTGATATATGATAGGGCATGAATTAACCTAGAAATACATTAACTGAAAGAGGTCAGTCATATACATGAGCACAGATTTATATGAAATATCCTGAATGATCAATCCAGAGAGAGGAAGTAGTGGTGGTTGCCAGGGATTAAAGAAAGAAGGGAATGGGGAGTTAACTGCTTGTGAGCATGGGTTCCTTGCCCAGTAGTCAGCAGTGAAGTACTAAAGCTAGGGTAAAGGCTAGGGTTACTTTAGCATTAGTATAATGATAACAGTGTTACTGTTAGGGTTAGCATTAAGATCAGGGTTAGGTCTAGTGTTAGAGTGTTGCTTGGGTTAAGTTTTGATCACAGCAGAACTCACATTAATTTTAGGGCTAGGGATAAAGCAAGTGTTACAGATAGACAGATTTAGGGTTTCAATTAATATTATGGTTATGGTGATATTTAGGGGGTTAGGGTTAAGGTGGCTGTCTTAGTTACTTTTCTGTTGTTATAATAAAAATTACCTCAGAAGCAATTCATAAAAGGAAGGGTTATAGTTAGGATTTAGTGTTACGGTTAATGCTGAAATGGTTGTGAGTTATGGTTAGTCTTAGGGTGAGTGTAACAGATGGAGGTTTAATTAGGGTTAGGCTTAGGGCAGCCTTAATATTCACTATACAGTTGGGTACAGTAGCGCACAATTCCTTATTCCAACCCTGAAGAGGCATTTCTAAACAGATCATGTTTGTGTGAAGCCTGGTCTGACAGTAGGATTAGTGTTAGGGCAGGGTGTTTGCTAAGATTAGCTTCAGAGTAGTTTTAATAAAGTTTAGAATACAGTTTGAGGTAATCAAATCACTTGAGAACTAATACTTGGGAAGCAGAGGTAGACAGATTATCTGTGAGTTTGAGCTCCAGCTTCTCTACATAGGGAGTTTCAGTCCAGTCAGAACTACATAGTGGTATGATGTCTCAAAAGAAGGTTAGGGTTAGAACTAGAATTATAGTTAGGCTTAGGGTTAAGGGTCAGGATCAGGTTTGGGTTAGGGATTATGGTTAGAGTTAAAGGCTAGTTAGGGTTAAATATAGTGGTAAACTTTATACATAATCCTAACCCCTAAATATAAACCTAACTATAGTCCCTAACCAGAACCCTAATACTAACTCTAACTGCATTCCTAATTCTAACTCTACCCTAACCCTAACCCTATTGCTAAATCTAATCTTAACCCTAACCATCATCCTAAACCATAGTGATAAATTGTAACCTTAATCAGAACACTATACATAAAATTAACCATAATCTTGTTAATCTTAACCCTAACCTAAACCAAATACTAACCCTTAATTATAACCTTAAACCTAAGTTACTGTCTTAATTAGAGTTACTGTTGCTGTGATGAAACACCATGATCAAAAGCAACTTGGGGAGGAAAGAGTTTATTTTACTCACAGTTCCATTTAACAGTTCATCAAAAGCAGTGAGGGGAGGAGCTCAAGCAGGATAGAAACCTGGAGGCAGGAGCTGATGCAGAGGCCATAAAGGAGTGCTGTTTACTGGCTTGCTCTTCATGGCTTACTAGGCTTGCTTTCTGAAAAAACGAGAACCATCAGTCCAGGGGTGGCACCGCTCACAATAGGCTGAGCCCTCTCCCATGGATCTCTAAGAAAATGCCCCATGGTCCGGCCTACCACCCAATCTTACGGATTCATTTTCTAAATTGAAGCTCCCCTCTCTCTGAAGACTCTAGTTTGTGTCAAGTTGTCATAAAACTAGCCAGCACACTTACCCTAATAATAATTATTACACTAACATGATCCAAAAATCTAACCCTAACATTAACCTTAGACATAATCCTAAACTGAACCCTAATCAAAACCATGAGCCTAACCCTAAATTTATATGTAACAGCAAAACAACACTCATATTATTCATAACTAACAAACCCCTTCCTCTAATGTAACTGTAAGACTAACTCTAGGCATAGCTCCAACTAAACTAAAACCATGGCCATGACCTTAATACTGACCCTAACAATGACTAACCGAACCCTTGTGATAACCTAGACCCCAGCACAAACCCTATCCCTAACCCTAACTCTAAACCTCATGTAACTCTAGACCTAAATCTACATCTTATAGTAATTAGAACCAGAAAAGTCAGAGTAACCATAATTATAACCAGAATCCTAATGCTAGCCTACTATAAGAATCCTAATCTTGAACCCTAACCCCAAAATTAACCCTAACCTCTAACATCCAAAACAATAAACCAACCCTAACTTCTAACCCTAGTCCCTAACCTAGCTCTCTCATAGGCTATATGTGCAACTTTATAAACACATGTGTGTCCTAGCTCTGTAACAGATAGGTGTATATGTGTAGGTTCACATGTACCTGTATTCCCTAGCTCTCTTCTAAGTACAAATGTGTCCTCTGGCTCATATACGTATATGTATTTCCCAGTTTTGTTACAGGTCAGCCTGTATGCACATTCAAACGCATGTAGTTTTTAAGCATGGTCATATATTGGCATGAATGTGCATGTTCACAGGCATGAATTATCTATGCATAGTCACATGTCAGTGTATACACATATATTCCCACACATGCAATTTCTAAGCCCTGTCATACATTGTCGTACTTTTGTGTATTCTGCCTATGTCTGTACTGTATCTGATCATTCTCTTATGGCAGCATGCGCATGAATGTTCACACTCATGCAGTTTCTGAGCATTGTCATTTGATCTACATACTGGGTTTCACAAAAGCCACGCTACATAGTGAGATTCTGTCAAAAAAAAGGGGGGGGGCGGTCCCAGGACAGCCAAGGCTATACAGAAAATCCCTGGCTCAAAAAAACAAAAAACAAACAAAAAGGGGGGGGGAGAGAAAGAAAGAAAAAATTGGGGCCTGAAAATGAAGATGTTGCAAACTTCATAGAAGGTTTGCACTGCATACATGAGACCCTAGAATTGATCCTTCACACCGAATAAACCAGGTATGGTGTTGGCATATACTTGTAATGCTAGCACTGGAGAGGTAGACAGGAGGACCATGAATTCAAGGTCATCCTTGTTGACATACTAAGTTAAGGCCAGCCTGAGCTACATGAAATTCTGTTTCAAATTTTTTCAAGTTTTGGGTGTTAAAGGCATTATCAAGAGAATAAAAAGGCAACCACAGTTTGGAAGAAAATGTTTGTACATCAGATATCTGATAAGAAACATGCATTGAGCAGGGGGACATCAAATTTGAGACCAGTTGGGGATATATACTGAGTGTCAGGCCAGCCAAGAGCTAGGCAGCAAGATGGAAAACAAAAATGAAAATTAATAAAAAAAAGAACAGGAACTAGAGATATGTTTCAGTGGTAAAGAACACGAAGTATCTACAGTATGACATAATCAATAAGCATAGTGTTGACTCTGTACAGTACAAAATTAACCTCACTAGTGGGAGGCAGCCATATGTCACTTCTACTACATGTGATCTCCCAAAAGGATCACAGCAGCAATTCCAGTGTCCTCAATGCAGTGTAAGTTTTCACTTAGATATGAAGAGACATCAGACAAACCCACCTTGAGAAGATTCTACTAGATAAATGGTCTGTGCTCTTTACGAATATCAGTGTCATGCAAGATGAAGAAAGACCCAGGAGCTGCTGAAGACCAAAGGGGTTTAAAGACTCGGTGCAGCCCAACTCTAAGGAAAAGAAAAATCCAGAAGGACACTGACACAATGGCAGCACTGTGTATGAACTCTTGAATACATAAACATGGTTTGAGGATGTGACTCAGTTGGTAGAGCAATTGCTTAGTTTGCACAGATCCTGGATTGAACCCCAGTATTAAATAGACCAAGTACCATGGTTCACACTTGCAATCACAGCACTGAGGATTAGAATTTCAAGGTCAGTCAGAGCTACAAAGCAAATTTGAAAAATGGAAGAGATGACTCAGTAGTTAAGAGCATCGGCTGTTCCCCAAGAGGACCCAAACTCTGGTTCCTGACACCTACATGAAGGCTCACAGTTATTTGTAAGTCCAGCTCCGGGAGATTTGACTCTTGTGGCCTTTATGGGCACTCATCCACATGTTATTAAATAAATAAATAAATAATTTTAAAAAGTGAACTTGAGGGCACCCTAAGATACTCAAGACTCTGCCTTTTTAAAGCATTGTTCTCAATGTTAGATTTGTTGAACTTGTTAATCTAGTTTGCTTTCTTCTCTGTGATGAAACACTGACCAAAACCAACTTGGGGAGGAAAGAGTTTATTTGGCTTACAGGTTGCAGTCCATCATTGAGGAAAGCTAAGGCAGGAACCTGGAGGCAAGGACTGAGGTAGATACCATGGAGGAACACTTCTCACTGGCCTACTTCCCATGGCTTGCTCACACTGCTATCTTATTCAGCCCAGGAATACAAGTCCTAGGGTATCACTGCACACTGTCAGCTGAGCCCATCCACACCAATCAGCAATCAAGAAAAAGCCTACAATACAATTTAATGGGGCTGTTTTCTCAAGTAAGCTTCCCTCTTCCCAGAGACTCTAGTTTTGTTTCAAGTTGACAACACTAACCAGAACAATGGCTATGATGGTAATGGAAGATAGACCCTGCTCTTAGGAACAAAACTGGAAAAAGAATACATGTGATGGTCAGGCAGTGGTGGCGCACACCTTTAATCCCAGCACTTGGGAGGCAGAGGCAAGCAGATTTCTGAGTTCAAGGCCAACCTGGTCTACAGAGTGAGTTCCAGGACAGCAAGGGCTACACAGAGAAACCCTGTCTCAAAAAACAACAACAACAAAAGAATGCATGTGATGTGACACATTCGCTGTACTCTCAGGTGTTTGAGGTGAGAGAAGGGAGGGGAAGAATGACTAAAGAGACATGGCTACCTGCTAGAAATCTCTAAATCTCAGGAAAGGCTCTACAGGAGTTCTCTGGATTACTCTTTCAAATAAGCTGTGAATCTGCAATTATTTTCTAAATAAAACAATGGTCCTCAAGAGCAGGCAGCTTCTGTGGGTAGAACTGAAATTTAGTTCAAGATCCTATTGTCTAAGTAGGTAGTCTGATTGCTTCCTTTTGACAGACGGGGACACTGAAAGCCAGAGAAGAAATGGGGTTTGCGGTGGATCCCAGCCTGTGTTGGCTGGGGCCCGATTTCAAGGACCCTACTCTTTCTCTGATGTCTCTGCCAACTCCTTGCTCAACTGACTGGATCTCCATGCCAAGCCTCACTTCTGGGTCACTAGGAATTAAAGGCTGAGAGGTTTCATCAGAGGCTAGCAGACTGGATGACATAGACTTAGTTCATTCCTCATTTCTTTAATTATCATGGTATCTGTTACAATATCTGTCCTACTTAATGCCTATTCTTCTTTGGGAACCTGCTCCATTTGTGGGAGTGTGGGTGCAACTATGTGATTCTGGGAGATCACAATGGGCCATTCTTGTGGCCACAGTAACTTGGGTTAAGGATAGACACAAACTTACAAGGAGACAATATGAGAGTCCTTTGGATGGATTTAAAAGAAGGTAGGACACAGGCCATGCTGTGACAAGCTCTGATGTGAGGCTCAGGAACCAGATAACCACTTTCCCAGTCAGGAGGAAGCTGGTTGGACAGAAGAAAGCTAAGAAAAGCAAGGATGAGATCAAATAGCCTCAGTTCCAGGTGTTTCTCACACCCCCACTGTGTTCTATAAATATGTCAGTCTTCTTCCAGGAATTGCTCTTATTTTGTGTCAGTTTCTCAGCTGTGCACACCTGTTACTTGAAAACAAAATCAATATACCTGGACCCCTGGTCACTAGATGTGTCACTTGCAGGCCCACCAGACTAGGATAAGAGTGGGGACAAAGGAGGTGCTGTAGAGGCTGTCCTACTGCCTCCAGATGTTGTGGAGGGCACTGGTCTTAGCAACTGTGAACAAGGTTGTTAGTGTTCCCACCTCCATCTTGCCTGATGTGATGGCTATTTTTGGTTATCAACTTGACTATCTAGACTGGGCTACAATCCAGAAATGGGAGCCACACCTGATCCAGATCTTGAGGTTGGAAGACATATGCTTTTGATCCAGATCTTGAGATGGGATGACACAGTCTCCTCCTTGCTGCCTTCAAGATGTAGAACTCTTAGCTCCTCCAGCACCAGGTTTGCTTGGACACTGCCATGCTTCCCACCATAATAATGAGCTAAACTTCTAAAACCGTAAGCCAGCCCCAATTAAATGTTTTTATAAGAGTTGTTGTACTGGCTGGTTTTGTGTGTCAACTTGACACAGGCTGGAGTTATCACAGAGAAGAGAGTTTCAGTTGGGGAAGTGCCTCCATGAGATCCAGCTGTGGGGCATTTTCTCAATTGCCACTTGTGGGTGGTGCCATCCCTGGGCTGGAGGTCTTGGGTTCTATAAGGGAGCAGGCTGAGCAAGCCAGGAGAAGCAAGCCAGTAAGGAACATCCCTCCATGGCCTCTGCATCAGCTCCTGCTTCCTGACCTGCTTGAGTTCCAGTCCTGACTTCCTTTGGTGATAGCAGCAATGTGGAAGTAAGCCAAATAAACCCTTTCCTCCCCAACTTGCTTCTTGGTCATGATGTTGTGCAGGAATAGAAAACCTGACTAAGACAGTTGTCTTAGTGATGGTGTCTCTTCATAGCAATGAAATCCTAAGATACCTGTTAAGCCTTCTGGAACATGGCCATGTCCTTCTCCTTTCAAGTAAGATCAGGCCATCAGACAAAATCTGTGATTTATTGAGTATCATCAAAAATAAACAAGGAGATGAGGCCTCCCACCTTTCCTTAGAGGTCCTCAGTGGCAGTTAGAGAAGAAGCTGGAGGGAGGTTTGCACTGACATAAAAGGAGTGGCTACCATCCTTTTCACCTCTTCATCTACCTCCACCCACATTTTGATGCTGGGGATGGGATACAGGACCTTATGTATGCTAGGCAAACAGCCACAGAGCTAGCTCAACCTAGCCCTAAGTGCACAAACCTAAAGAATGCATTTCTGTACACACAGTCATCTGCACGATCACTACCAAGATCAATAGACTGGAACATCTCAAGGTCTAACACCCAAGACATCTGCATACTGGTTCCTAGTCACCTTACCGCTGTTCCAACCTATCTCTGTCATCTGTGGTTAAAGGTCATAGGACCACATAGCACATGCTCTTTATGTCTAGATCCTTTCACAAAAAAAA
>NW_022196903.1:109424504-109427370 GCF_008632895.1 Mastomys coucha | reverse complement strand
ACCTGGATGACAACATTTCAGCCTCTGTCTTCACATTTCCTGTCCCAGACTTGAGATCAGCCATTTCTTTAGTGTGTGGTAGGAGGGTATGTGGAGGGCAGGTGTGTGGAGGTCAGAGGACATCTTGAGGGAGTCACTTCTCTTCTTCCACGAGGTGGGATCCAGGGATTGAACTCGGGTCTTGGTTCAAGCACCTTCCGGAATGTTGACTTTTTACAAAAGATTTATTTTTAAAAATTCAATATGTATGAGTGTTTTTCTGTTTTGTTTCCTATATGCCTGTCTGTGCACAGGCCTGAAGAGGGAGTAAGATCCCCTGGAACTGGAGTTATATGTGACTGAGAGATATGGTTTGGGTTCTAGGAACCAAACCTAGGTCCTCTACAAGAGTAGTCATTTCCTTTAAACACAGCCCTCATGGTGACTTTTTACTGCTGGCCCAGATGCTCATGACCCCTTTTCTTACCACTTCTGTGCAGTGCTCACACAGGCCAGAAGTGGACACCAGATTCCCTCAGAACTGGAGTTATCGACGGCTCTGAACCACCAAGTGTGTGCATGGAACCGAACCTGGTTAAAAGAATCAGGAGCTTCTGAACATGTGAGCCATCTTCTCCAGTCCTAGGTCCTCTGCTGCTCATGGCACTCTGACAGCAATCCCCATTTCTTCATCTTTTCTGCCCCTTAGATACTCTGTTCACTGTACTACATTACAAGAGCAACAGTTTAGAAAACCGGGACCACTCCTTTTGGTTTCACATAATGTTTTGTGTTAAGTTACTACAGATAGACTGAGCAAGTTTTGGTTTTGTGTTTGGTTGGTTGTTTTGTTTTTCCTAGGTAGGGTTTATTTATGTAGTTCTGACTGTTTTGTATTTGCAGTGTAGACCAGGCTGGCCTCAAATTCACAGTTCCACCTGCCTCTGTCTCCAAGTGCTGGAATTAAAGGTGTGCACCATCACCATCTGGGTGTTTATTTGAGTTTTTTTTTTTTAACAAGCATTCCAACAGATATGATTCAGGATTGACTAATACTCTTAGCTTTTAAAAAAAAAAAAAAAATCAGGCAGTCTTTGCCCCAAGAGTAATCCACAGAATTAGTTGGAAAACAGCAATGTGCTGGTGCAGATACCTGCTGGGCCAGCATGTGTTCTTACGTTGTCCCAGCAACCATGCCTACAGAAACCTCTTTGCTTCTAAGAGAAAGGATAAAGTCAGGGTATACCATTTCTGGCCTTCTGATGGGCTGAGCCACTGTGGTGTAGTGAATGGCATGATGTGATGGGCCACTGTATATAGAGGCTATGCTACGGATGCCTTGCTGGGCATGCCAGCTTGGCTGAGGGCAGACACCTCTCTTAGAGAATATGTCTATCTAGAAAGGGGAAGAGCAATTGGGCACATGGCCTTGTTGATGGGGGCACAGGACTGTTTTACGGCATACCAGAAGTGTAGCCTGTTTAGAAGGTACACTTTGTCCCAAAGCATATTGGAATAGATGAGAGAAAGCCACTGTAGCGGTGTGGCCTGAGTGGCCAGTAAACACTGCCCTGAGCTAGCTTACAAGACAGCTTAGATGAAAACTGATCTGTCCCTCTGCCACCTTCCAAGGTCCCCACACTTGTCACCAAGACACACTAATTCCTTTCAGGGTTATTAATTTTCAGCTTAAAGTTCATAATCAAGATCAGGACCACTGTAGAAGCAGATGGCACTGAGGTTATTACTGTCCAAGACACCAGGTAGAGTAGCAATATTTGTAGAGGAAAAGCAGATCATCCATTTCTATTCCATGCTAGTCTCTAAGGGGCAAGAGGTCCTAAAATGCATTTTCAGGACTGAAAGAAGCTAAATAAGTATATTTAAAACTTTGGTGGTGCAAATGAGACGATAGAAAAATGTGCTAAAAAGAAAGGGGAGGGGCTGGAGAATGGCTTAGTGGTTTAGAATGCTGTCCGCTCTAGATGACTGGGTAGGCTTACACTGCCTGTACCTCCAGTTCTGGGGGTACCTGCTGCCCTCTTCTGGTCCCTAAAAGTATCAGCACAGACACATAATTTAAGATTCAGCCAAACATAAGGAGCTATTTAAATAGAATAGATTCATCATTCACTCATTTGATAATTCCCTGCCAAGATCTGCAGAGGGCCAGGGGGGGTCACAACAGCTGAAAGTTCCCCAGGTTTCTAGAGTTCACCATCCAGAGATGTGTAAGGGGGAAGTTACATGTGTGCTAGGCCCAGAAAGGGGAAGTTCAGGGATGTTTTGAGAATACTTTGTGGAAGAAGCTGACCTGCTCTGTGGGGTCAGCAAAAAGTTCTCTGAAGAAGCAACATTTAAGGTGAGGCCTCAGGTTATCCCTTAAGAGAGAAAGCTGTACTGGGTACATGGAGTGTGTGTGAGTAGACTCTGAGGTGGGAGAGAAAAACTTGCACAATAGTTGGAAATTCAGAGTTATTAGCATATGGTAAATTTCTTGACTCTATAGAAATACATTTTTCACAGTTTCTTTTGTAAAGTTTTTCTTTTAAATTTGAGTGGTTTTACCTGCATGTATGTATTGCAACATATGTATACAGTGCCCTCAGAGGTCAGAAGGTGCCAGATTCCTTGGACCTGGATGGTTGTAAGGTACCACATGGGGTTGGAAGCTAAACTCAAACCCTCTGCAAGAGCAACAAGTTCTCTTAATCCCTAAGCCATCTCTGCAGCACCGCCCCACCCCCAATTTTTATTTATTATTATTGTGTATGTATATGACTCACAGTGCATGTGTGGAGAGAGGTCAGATATAACTTTTAGGAATTAGTTCTCTCCTTCCAAGGTTAATAAAATAATTAATCCCTTCCAAGCAGAACCATTGTTC
>NW_022196903.1:109423570-109423729 GCF_008632895.1 Mastomys coucha | reverse complement strand
CTGTTAAATTGATTGTTGTTTTATATCAAACAACTTTTATAATACTTATTTTTATTGTTATAATAATTGTATAAATTTTAAGGAATATGATAAAAGATATTGTAGGTATTGAAGGGGGGTCTATAGGAGGAGCAGTGGTACAAAAGGGAAACAAGAATG
>NW_022196903.1:109401435-109423470 GCF_008632895.1 Mastomys coucha | reverse complement strand
AAATTCAGATAAATTGAAATCATGTAACTTTTCTCATCATAATGCAATAAAAGTTTAAAAAAAATTAATCCTTTCATTGTAACCACAAATTGCTGCCTGCCAGTAAGAGAAACTGGCTGAGAAAACTACCTTGCTTGCTCACACTTTGTTAATCTATAACAACTGGCTTCTTTACGAATATACGTGGGTTTTTAGGAATAATTTACTTTCTTTACCTGCACTACATAATGCTATATCTTCTACAGATATTGGGGAACATACTGTTTTATCAGAGTCAGTCACTAGAAAGAAAATAGAATGTAATCCCATCGTGATTTTATAGTGCTTGAAAATTTTGCAAGAATATATAAGCTATGGGAGAAAAAAATAAAGTTGTTGTAACTTCGTTCCATCCATAAAATCTGTATATATGTATATGTATAACGCTTGTGTCAATGTGTGTTGGAGCTTGTTCTACCCATCATGTTTGTGTGTATATATGTACATGAGAAATGTTTGGAGCCTGCTTTTTGGAACTTTGTTCCATCCACTCACCAGGTGTGTGTGTGTGTGTGTGTGTGTGTGTGTGTGTGTGTGTGTGTGTTGTGAAATGCCTGGAGCCCGCTTGTTGGAACTTTGTTCGATCCATTCAATGTGTGTATGTATACACATCTGTCCATCTATCTGTAGGTCTGCATGCATGCATGCATATATGAAGTTATTGGAGTTTGCCTTTTGCTTCATCCACTCAGTGTGTGTGTGTGTGTGTGTGTGTGTGTGTGTGTGTGTGTGTGTGTGTGAATTTTCTCTCCTTTTCTTTCTCATCAGACCCTAAGAGTTAAAAGAGTTCAGAGGTTTTTCGCTGGACACAGGGAGTGACAGCCTCAGTGCACAAAGCTTTGTTCCCTCAGAGGAAAGTCAGCTGAGCAGTTTCTTTAATCTCTGGCTGGCTGCGACAAGCAGCAGCCTCCATCAGTCGCTATCTGGACCAACCCGTCAGCCCCTTTTAGTGCTGCTTTCAGCACTGACCCCATCACTGATGCCAGGCCTCTCTGCCTGCCTCGGTTTACCTTAGGTGTCAAAGCTGGTCTTTGACATATCTATAACTCTAGTTCCAGGAAATACAATGCCCTCCTTTGGCCTCTATAGGCAAAAGGCATGCACAGGGTGCACATACATATATGCAGGCAAAGACTCATACATATAACTAATTCCTCTTATAAAATTACCCAGAGTAGTGTACCCAGATTTTGCCATGATTTAGTAAAAGTTCTTTTTTTTTTTTTTTTTTGGTTTTTCGAGACAGGGTTTCTCTGTGTAGCCCCAGCTGTCCTGGAACTCACTCTGTAGACCAGGCTGGCCTCGAACTCAAAAATTCGCCTGCCTCTGCCTCCGAAGTGCTAGGATTAAAGGCGTACACCACCACCGCCCAGCTTAGTAAAAGTTCTAACAGATGTGAGCAATAACTTAAGCGTTTAGTTTCTCCATGTTTATTTCCTATAAAGTATTATTAAATAATATTTGCTAGTCAACTTTGACTATACTTTTTTTTTTTTCCTCTTTTGAGACCTGGCCTCCAGGTTCTCCTAGCATCTCTCAGTCCCTACCTGGCATACCCTGCCCCAACCCTGAACTTTCCAGCCCAGGGGCCAGGCTGCCCTTCTTGCTGAGGCTCCTCCCTATAAAATCCAGACATTTTAGTCTCCTATTTCTCTCATTCTCCTTCTCTTATCTCTTGGCTTTTTCTCTCTTTCTCTTCCACTTCCCATGGCGACTCCCTAGCCTCAGTCCTTGGGGCCAGTGAACTCACCAGAGACTAGCTTCCCAATAAAACTACGTTTAATATACTCTAATCTGGCTTGAATTGGTTCATTTCCCTGGGTGAGGAGAATAACTTATCAAATACTATCTTAAGAGCTTTGTAAATTGGTGCTGAGGGTGTGATGGTGCATGGCTTTGACCTCGGCACTTTTGAGAGGCAGAGGCAAGTGGATCTCTGCGAGATCCAGAACAGCCGGGGCTACATGAGGAGTTCTCTGATAAGACTAAAGATGCTAATGATCCTGTTTCCAGTAAATACAGAGAGGATTGGGGAAACTGGTAGTCTACAGCATGATAAGCCATTGGATATTCCTAATTAAATGCTGGCAGTAAGGAGGTCTTGAATGAATGGCCCTGGACTTGTTAGACCATTAAGGGAAACAAAGGCGCAGAGTGGCTTTGGTTATCTGCTCCTAATTGCACAGAGGTCATAGATTAAAAGTCCAAATTTAAGCTATGCTTAGATGACTGGAAACTCTGAGATCTGCCCTGAAAGAAACACTCACTATCAAGATTTCTGAAAAACCAACTAGAGCTTCAGTGTAAGGGGGCTGATGAAAATGTTTAGAATGGCAGGCCCATGAGGGAAACTGCAGTGTGGATTCTTTGAATGTAAGAGCAAAGCCTTCTCCTCCTCTGTGGATATACACTCTCCCCTTGAGAGATACCTCAGGCTTGGTGAGCACTGTTAAGACACTGGATACTGACCCACAGAACAGCTAATTACAATGCTCCCTGAGCTTAAAGTCAGTGTTAGCCAATCCAGTGATAAAGCTGTAAACACACAGCAGCACAAATGGGCTTTGAAGGTCTAAGTTGCACAAGGAAGTGTCTCCTATGCCTCGACTCTAGCAGCCTGTATCTATTTCCTATGAACAGTTAACTGTGGAGGACAACAATCAGCCTGGGTCTAATTCCTAGTGTACAGTAGTTTTGAATCATGCACAGGCACCAGATGAAGACAGACAACTGCTTCAGGGCTGGGACTGAAGGGTAATGGTAGCCAGTAGACCAAGAAGGGTCCCATGACTACTGATTTCATCTGGAAGGAGCAATGGCCAGCTCTTCTGGTCCCAGGGTCTTGGTTACAACAGGAGACACTGGGTCACTTTTGCCATCTCAGCGGGTAAAAAACCAGTCCTGTGGAGGCTGCAATGACTAATCATTATTATTTAAGGAAAATGAAGTTGCTATGGCACAAAGAAGACATGCCTAAGTTAACTTTGTACCATAGTATTGATGCTTTCATCTTGCAGTTATCAAAGGTGGGGGGAGAAGATGATTTGAGGACTCTGCATTCTCTTCTGAGGAAAGCATGGCTGGTTTTTTCATTATATCATGTTAATTGGAAGCATGACTGACTGTGGTATGTTAAATGAGAATGGCCCCCAAATACTCATGTTTGATGGTTAGTAACACTACTTGGGAAGGATTCAGAGGTATATCTTTGTTGAAGTAGGTGTGGCCTTGTTGGAGGAAGTCTCTCTCTCTCTCTCTCTCTCTCTCTCTCTCAGGCAGGCTTTTTGTTTTTTTTTTAAGAGTCCACGTCAGGCCCAGTAGCTTTATTTCTTTCTGCTGCCTGTAGATCCAGCTGTAGAACTCACTCTCAGCTACTTCTCCAGCACCATGTCTGCCTGCTACCTGCTTTGCTGATAGTGTGCTAAACCTCAGAAACAGTAAGCAAACCTAAAAGACTTTCTTTTCTTAGAATTGTTTTGGTCATGGTATCTCTTCACTAAGATATTTAGCTTTTTATTTCTTTTCTTTTGTTTTTAAAAATTAAGTATGGCTAAGGAGAGGAATGTAACAGGTAGGTCACCAGTCTTTAATTTTTGGGTTGTTTGTCATATTGTTTAGGGCAGGGGAGGTAACTGTGTAGTTCAGCACTTACTTAGCAGGCTAGATCAGTCCTCACCACTGAAAGAGAAGGTCTTACATACCCTGGAGACAAGACTTTCACTGGATATATTCTACTTCTGAGTTCATCTCTCATCAATAATTTGCTTTTGTAATTACTCAAATGTTTAAAAACAACATCAATTTTGATAAAATTTAACTTACCAAATGCCATGGTTCATGCCTTTAAAATAAATCTTTGCCTAACTCAGGGATATAAAGAATTTTCTATATTTTCTTCTTTCAGTTTTATTTTTAGGTTTATCATTCATTTTTTAAAATTAAGCTTTCTTTTACAATGGCATACATGCTTATCCTTCACTTTCTGATCTCTTTCCTTAGTAGCTTCATTCATGCTGTCCCAAACATCTGCAAGCTCATCCTTACCACCCTCAAATCTGAGTCAACCGTCCCACCTCCTTCTCCTTCACCTTTCCTTCAACTTATCAAAACTTAATCCATTTTAACCCCCAATGTTTTTCTCTATGACCACACTCTCTCCTTGCCTTAACCATCTTGCCAGTTGCATCTTGAATGATCTCCCTCACCCAGGCTACTTTTCACATGCCTGCGTAATAATTTAAAATCAGACATAATAATCAAGTTCCTAGCCCTGCAGCCATGGCTGTAGAAAAGCTCAAAGGCTTCCTGAAACTCAGAAACCCCAAACCTGTCCCTCCCCTTGCTTACCTACCTCTTTTCACGTGCAGCCTAAGTCACGACTGCACCCTGACCCATGTCCTCACCCAGCGCACTCTTTGCAACTTAAGGATTGTTAAGTTGGATTGTAGCAGCTCCATCATCCCCAACTACATTTCGCCCATTTGGGTGTCCACCAGCTTTCAAACTTCACGAGGCCAGGGACTCTGTTTATTCCTCCAACAAGGGAAGAAGCTTCCCCATCTGAGTGATGGACGACTGAGTTAGAGCCATCCAGATAATTAAACGGATGGGCTGGGAGCTACTAAGGGTTTCTTCATTGGTGATATCTGACCTAAAGCCAGCCCGCTAGGTGGAAGTCCCTGGGAGTCAAGGTAGAGAGAAGATTGTGCGACTCAGGGGAGTGGGCTCTAGAAATTAACCTTAGCCTGTATAGCAGGGCAGCTGGCCTGAGTTACTGAGGCTCTGAGGCACCCGAAAAGCAGAGAAAGGGGCTGAGGATACGTGGGGCTCAGAGGCGGAAGAGCCCACGGTCCGAGGGGTTGAGAGGCCAAGCGACGACAAGCCGAGGGGTCGAAGAGCCGCGATACTAAAGAGCATCAGCTTCTGAACTCACGCAGAGGACGCCGCACCACCTGCAGCGCCTCCGCTTACTTGACCTGCGCCCGCGTGGGTGGGCGGGCCTGAGGCGTGGCTACAACTCTGGGTCGCCAGCCACGCCCCCCCGCGGCGTGCGCGTGCCCGCTCTGCACCGCCTCGCGCATGCGCGGTCGGCGGGAGGTGGAGGTTGTGGGCGGCCGTGGCGACGGGGCGCGCGCTCCCGTTCTCGCCGTCGTTCCCTCGCCCGCTGGTTCGCGCTCGCGCGCCGGGGCCGTGGCGGCGGCGGCGGCGGCGGCGGCGGAGGCGGCGGCGGCGGCTGAGGCGGCGCGGGGGGCGGGCCGGGAGGGGGGGTGGTCGGGGTGGGGATGGACCGGGCGCGGCGGCGGCAGCAGCTGCAGGAGCCGGCGCTGGAGACCGAGCCGCGGCGCTGGCGGAGACGCCGGCTGTCCGTCTCTCCACCGGTGAGTGACTGGCCCAGGCCGTGGGTGGGGGACGGGCCGTCTCTTTAGCGCGGCTCGTCGCGGCGGCGGGGCCTCCTCGAGGCCTGGCGCGGCTCAGACCTTCGGCCGCTCTGGCGGTGCCGAAGCCCCGGGCCTCCGGCCGGACCCAGCGTCTCCGGGCCTTCTGCCTGTCATTGGGACAACCCCCGCCCCCGCCCCCGCTCACTCTCCCCAGATCCCCTTTGGGCCCAGCTGAGCGAGGGGCGTGTGAGGACTCGCGCCCAGGCCCAAGGCCTCCGGGCTAGCCGAGGTCTTAGAGCCTTCGCTCGTCCAGCCCTGCGGTACCCATAAGTTGGCCGCCGAAAGTCAGCCCTTGCCACCTGAAACCAGTCTTGCACCTTTTGTTTTGATTTTGAACTTGTGGTTTAACTTGGAAGAGGAAACCCGCTGTCCTGCGAAGAATAGGTGAGGTGGGAGGCAAGGTGGCCCGAGCTTGGCCCTAGGCTGCCCTTTTTTAACCCTTTTTGTGGAGAGCAGGGGCCCGCAGTGAGATGCGTTTCGCTACAGAACCTGAGATTTCAGCCTCAGCCAAAGTGGGGATGGTGTTGGTCCAGTGATTTCAGTGTCCGTCCCATTCCATCCCTGGACAGCGTTGATGGAGATTCCCCTAGTGAATCTGCTGCTGGGGCTTCTGGAGGGAGGCCACTTGAGCTGTTGGAGAATATACTTCTTTGCTTTGGTGTCACGTTTTACCTTAGCCTTCGTAGATGGTAACCAATGTCCAGGCTTAGGTTTTATTGAAGAAAAAAAAAAAAGACGACCATGTACCCCATCTAAAATGGTTGTTGTAAGCCTGACATAGTTGTCAAAAGATCCATGTGTACATGCGTCTCTGGAATTCCTAAATTGGCTTTTCTTTTAAGGAGAAAAAAGTAAAAACTCCCAAGATTTGAAAAAGCAGGTAACAACTTTAAAATGTAGCACAAGTTTGATTTGTTCCTCTCTCTGTCCAGTATCTTAAATTTTAGTAATTAAACAAAACCTTTGTCTTTGAGTATATAGAATTTGTGTATAGAAATTGTCACAACTCTTGGAGGAAAAGAACCTCAATGGAAACGTTAAGACATAAAATTCCTTCAGGACACGGGGTCTTATCCCCTCACCTCACCTTCATTTACATATTAGAAGATTGAGACTGAAATTGTGGGTGGGTGGTAGTTATACTAGTTTTGTGTAACAGAGATACTTAGAGGTGGGATTTTAGCTCAACAGTACTTTGCCCTCCATCAACAGAGTTGGTTGGTGTGTTTTGTGAACTCACACACCCACTCTCTGGCTAGTAGAGAAAGATTAAAAAGCTGCTTCTGGTTTGTGGGTGGTAACCTTTTAATTTCTAAAGAATTTTCATCTGCTTACAAACTAGATAGTTGATGAGTCCCATAGGAAAATTCTAGATATTAAAAATTCATTAGCACATGATCTAGATCTCTTGTAATTATGGATGTTTATTAAAGATTTAATATGTCAGTGCTGTGTATTCTGTATGGGAAATTAGATTTCTCAGAGTATTTTCGTCTTAAGATAAACAGAAGCACAAACAGCTGACAGTGTTATGTCACCTGGCAGTTGTCGAGTCTTTCATGAGCATAAAAATCCTGGAGTTTCAGGATTCAGGATTCTTGCACTAGCTGGTGAACACCAGTAATTTGAACTGTTTGGCTTATCTCTACTAGAATAGTACTCCTTTTCTGTAGGAGAAAGCATAAACTCAGTAACATTTATGAACCATTCACTTATTCACCAGATACTAACTGAGCCTTTACTTTGGCCCAGAATACTTTCTAGATTATAATAAAGGAGCAAAACAGGCTTCTGCCTCAGTAAGCTGCGTTGTGGGTGTAGGGCCGAGCAGTAGACAACAAATCCGAAGGCATGGCCATTTCAGGGGCTGTAAGACAGTAGGCAGTGAGCTCAGGCATGGCCATTTCAGGGGCTGTAAGACAGTAGGCAGTGAGCTCTTTGGGTTTGTTGTTGTTGTGTTTGTTTGTTTGTTTGTTTGTGAAGAAGAAAGTAAATATTTTAACAGGGCACACAGCCTCTGTTGTAGCCATGCAGTTATTCTTTCAGTATGTGCAGCAACAGACAGAAAATAAACTGCCATGTCTATTTTCCAGTTAAATTTGGACACTGAAGTTTGAAATTCACCCAGTTTTCACATATCATGAAATGCTCTTTCTTTCCTCCTTCATCTATTTAAATATGTAAAACTAATCTTAGTTTACAAGCCACTTAGAAACCTGGGGCAGGCTGAAACTGGATTTGTATAGAAAAAGTTTGCTGGTCCCTAATGGGGACTATGATTTAAAGAAAAAAAAAGCTAGTATGACAAGTAAGTGGGGGCTAGGTGGAAGATTCCTGCATTGAACTTCCCCATACACCATGCCATTCTTGCTTTTGTGCCTGTATTTATTTATTTATTTATTTATTTATTTATTTATTCCATGTATATCATGGCATGTGTGGAGATCAGAGGATGACTTGTGAGAGTTGGTTCTCTTACCAAGCTTTGCAGTAAGTACCTTTATTCCCTCAGCCATCTCACTGGCCCAACCTTTGGGTCTTATTTCATCCTGTTACATTCAACTAGCTTATTGCTGTTCCCCATCAAATGTAAAAAATCTTGTTAAAGAATTTTTTTTTTTTTTTGAGTCAGGGTTTCTCTCTGTAGCCTTGGCTGTTCTAGAGTTATGTGGACCAGGCTAGCCTTGAAGAGCTCAGAGATCTGTCTGCCTGTGGACCACCATGCCTAGTTATTATAAAATCTTAAGAGTTGAAAGAAAATTAATTCTCACTTAGTTACTTTCTTTAAATGTTCAGAGTGGTTTTCTAGCCTGTATATGAACAGCTTTAATGACAAGAAATTCATGACTTCCAGGTAGTCTATGCTGTTTATAAATGTAATTATTAGAAGGTTCGTTCTGTGAGATTTGATCTTTTTGCCTGGGAGGGAGCCTGCAAGTGATTGCACCCCATTCCAGGCTTAGGGTCTAACATTGGTGTGTGGACAAAAATCACTCACAAAAAGTGCAAATTGTACTTGACAACCCTCTAAACTGCTCAGAAAATAGTGTGCATTTTTTGTATATATAATCATTTAGAGTTTTTATGCACATTAAAGACAAGGAGAAACTGAGCTTCACTGGATGAAGAAACAAGAGAAAGGAATTTTTATGCAGATATGCCTCCAAACCCTTTGCTTTAAAAATAGTTACCTAATCTCTAGCAGAGTGTGGGAGATGGAGAATTCCGATGGGTTGCTAGCTTCATTCAGACTTTAATTCTATTGTTACATTAAGTCTACATCACATTAATAAATGCTTATAGCTTACTGTGAATGTTAAGGTGGCTTGTAAGTAAGGACATGCATGGGACAGAAAGTAGCCAATATATGTATGTACCTGGTCCTGTGAAAAGTTGTTGAGAAAAACTTGGCCACCTGCTTCCTGTCTTTCCCTGTTGGTATTTCCTGTTATGGCTCTAGGGAACAGCTGTCACTTTCTTTGCCCTTGAATATTGGTCACATCTTACCAGAAGTCAGTTGATATGTTAAAGGGGTGCATGATGATTATTTTGCCACATGGCTCTAAAAGTATTTGAGTATTGCCATTGTATTGCCATTCAACTTTTTACATTTTAGGGATGCTTTTTGTTTGTTTTTTTATCAAAGGGAGATGTTTTTACATTTTCTTTTTTTGTTTGTTTGTTTGTTTCTGTTTGCCTTTTTCTAGTTCCTTTACCATAAGGATTGTTCTTATATATGTTTCTGTTTATCACTTCTTTACTTTGTTGCCCTGAAGTACATGTTATGATGCAAACTCAAGTTTGAGCTCCTTCCTGAAGCCTTCACTTACAACTCAGACCTTTATATTCCTACCCCTTCTCAGACTTTATGTTTCTCCACTGTCACTTCTACCCTTTAATGCTTTCTTATATTCTGTTTCATGTGCACTATCACTGCTTCACAGTAAGACCTTCATGAAGGCAAAGATCATATTTTAGACATTTTTCTTTTCTTTTGTGGTTTGGGGGATCGCACCCAGAGCCTTGTATATGCTGGGCAAGTATTCTACTACCAAGTAACATTTATAGCTTTTGGGGGGGGTGTGTTTGTCTGTCTGTCTGTCTGTCTGTCTGTCTGTCTCTCTCTCTCTCTCTCTCTCCCTGTCTCTGTCTCTGTCTCTCTCTTTCTCTGTGACTGTGTATGTGTGTCTGTCTCTGTGTTTGTGTGTCCCAGGCACATATTCTATCACAAAGTATTGGGTTTTTTTAAATTCTTTAAAATTAAACTTATTTTAAGGATACTATTGGATTTCCAGAAGTATTGTGAAGCCAGGACTGAGAATTCTTGTCTCTCTTGTAACTGTTTTCCCTTTTATCAACATCTTACATTAATGTGCTTTTGTTACGCTTAATGAACCACTATCAATAGATTATTACTAAATCCACTCTTTTCAGCCCTTTTCCTAATGCCCTTTTCTCATCCCTAGATCCCACCAAGGATACTTCATTACACTCAGTAGTTCTTCCATCACCCCTCTTCTTTTGCTTGGGATAATTTCCCAGACATTCCTTATACTTTTGAAATGACTGCTCAGATGTTTTTGTAGCATGCCTTTCAATTAGGGTTTGTCTGTTTCTGTCATGGTTAGACAGGTGTATAATGTGGCTTTGGAAGGGAGATCACAGAGGTTAAATGTAATTTTTTAGAAGGACTTATTTGTATGTGTTTGGGTTTGGGTATATCCACTTGAGTGCATTTGCCTGTGGAGGCCAGAAGTAGGCATCAGACTCTCTGAAGCTAGAGTTACAGGCAGTTAGTTGGATGTCAGTCTTCTACTAAGTGCTCTTAACCACTTAGTCATCTTTCTAAACACCTAGAATATTATTCTTACCATCTGTCAGGACTATAGCTTATCAGTGTTGATGTTAACCTGCATTACCTGCCTGGGAAAAAGTCACTATGCCCAGGCTACATAGGAGTGAAAAGTTCTATCTCGCTGGGCAGTGGTGGTGCATGCCTTTAATCACAGCACATGGGAGGCAGAGGCAGGCGGATTTTTGAGTTCGAGGCCAGCTGGTCTACAGAGTGAGATCCAGGACAGCCAGGGCTACACAGAGAAACCCTGTCTCGGAAAAAAAAAAAATTCTATCTCACTTATTTTTGTTTGTTGACTGTTTGAGCTTCTTTTGCTCAGCTTCTTTACATGTCCTACTGTTGTTATATATATACGTGTGTGTGTGTGTGTGTGTGTGTGTGTGTGTGTGTGTGTGTGTGTTTCGTTTCTTATTTTCCTACAGTATGAGATGTCCGAGACTGTTTTCTAGTCCAGTCCTATAAATTAGTTGCCTTGATCCTTTCCCTTGGAAAGGATCATTGGAAGCCATGGTCTGGGTGTTGGGTGTGCTTATTTGCTCCTGGAAAGTTGTTGCTCCCAGGCTCTCTCAGATGATGGAGAAAGGAGTTGATGCAGCATGCAAAATCTCTGACACTGTGTTATCACTAAGTATTTGTATGTATAATTGCCTGTGACTCTATTAAAGCAAACAGAAAGGCCCAATATCCCTAACTCCTAATATATTACCATATTCTCCCCCTTGTTAAATGAATATTCATTCATTCATTTATTTATTTGTGTATGGGTGTTTAATCTGCATGTCACAAGTGTACAGTGTCTCTGGTGGCCAAAAGAGGGCATTGGATTCACCTGGGATATTATAGATGATTTTCAGCCATGATGTGGGTGGTGGAAATGGAACCTGGGTTTTATATTGATTTGGCAACTATTGTGAAAAATAACAAACCCAAGGATTGGCTAGGAGACCATTGGCTGTCAGCAGCCCTTTCTTCTTAAGTTATAGGTTGGAATGACACATTAAATTCTATTCTTGGTTTTTCAAAGGGGCTTGGGAAAGCCTTTTGTGTTATTTCTGTTCATTCTCAATTAGAGACTTCATACTCAAGTATCCAGTGTATGTGGCTTCTTTAGTCAGATAAGCTTGTATAGATAAGCAAAGTGGACAGGAGTGGCTAGCTCCAGCTTGGTATAAGCCTTTATGGAAAACTACTTATTCTTTCTTCATTTATTTATTTAAAGGTACTGTTGAGTACTCTAATATCTGGTGGTTCTGTTCTAGGTTTTTAAGATCTAATGTGTAAAAATTTGTGTCTTATTAGAGTTTATGTTCTAGTGGCTATGCAGTAGCAGATTGAGGCCAAAACTAGTTTGTAGACTTTGGCTAGTACTGTCATAATGCAGTGGGTTTCAGAAAGCCCTGGGAAGGTTGTTGTAAGTTCCTTTCACAGACATTGTGGGGAAAACAGGAAGCAATTGAGAAGTTTCCTGACAGACATGATTGTGCAGGGAAATTAAGGTCACCAAAGTTTATTCTCGCCTTTTTAAGATTCTTCTGTGCAGTGGCAGTTTATGAGAGTGATCCTATGGCAGTTCAAATCAGCAGCAAGACATCATAGGCAAGACACTATGTCAGATGATAGTATTTAGAAAATAATACTTAAGGATCCACTTGACAGGTCTTTCTAATGCATAATGTAATTCCTAAAGTGGTTTTGTCTATTTTTTTATACAATTATTTTATGTATAGACATGAATGTACCTGTGTGTGTGCCTCGTCCCCACAGAAGTCATCTTGGGTCCTCTGGGAAAGCAGCAACTGTTGCATCATTTCTCCAACCCCCTGGTTTGAATTTTTCTTAAACTATACTTTCTTTAATGTAAGTATGTCTTGAGTAGGGCATGTGCATCTATCTGGAGGGCAAAAGACAGCCTACAGGAGTTGGTTCTTTCCTTTTACCATGTGAGTTCTGGGTACTAAGCTCAGGTCATTGGCAAGTACCTCTATGTGCTGAGGCATCATGCTGGTTATTTTTTTTTACTTCTAACTATGATTTGAGTAGGCATACCAAAATTTTGAAACAGTTCAGAAATGACACCTTTAATCTTCCTTTAACCTCTAATTCCCAACACAATTTTAAACCAGTGCTTGTGTCTTCCATATATTTTATGTACACACACATCTGTATTTATATTTTACCTTAAAAACAAAAAAACCCAGAAGCCCACTTTGACCTTTTGAGGGTTGTTGGGTTTTGTTGTTGTTTTATTTTGCTTTTATTAAGATAGATTACTACTGACAAATTTAATCATCTTTTTAAACAGCTGTGTACTGTATCATGTTATACATTTATATGATTTTGTCTCTCTTTAACTTATATGTGTCTCAGTCAGTGTTTTATTGCTGTGAAGAGATACTCCATAACCAAAGCGAGTCTTTTTTGCTTGTTTTGTTTTGTTTTGTTTTTGAAGACAGAATTTTTAAGTGTAACCTTGGCTCTCCTGGGACTCACTCTGTAGACTAGACTGGCCTCAAACTCAGAGATCCTCCTGCCTCTGCCTCCTGAGTGCAGGGATTAGAAGGATATGATGCTACCATCCCCCGGCATGACCCAAGGCAACTCTTTTTTTTTTTTTTTTAAGATTTATTTATTTATTATATGTAAGTACACTTTAGCTGTCTTCAGACGCACCGGAAGAGGGTGTCAGATCTCATTATGGATGGTTGTGAGCTACCATGTGGTTGCTGAGATTTGAACTCAGGACCTTCTGAAGAGCAGTCAGTGCTCTTAACCACTGAGCCATCTCTCCAGCCCCAACTTTTATATAAAAGAAAAATTTTAATTAGGGTCTGCTAACAGTTTCAGAGGTTTAATATATTTTCTTTTTTTTTTTTTTTTTCCGAGACAGGGTTTCTCTGTATAGCCCTGGCTGTCCTGGAGCTCATGCTGTAGACCAGGCTGACCTCTAACTCAGAAATCCGCCTGCCTCTGCCTCTGCCTCTCAAGCGCTGTGATTAAAGGTGTGTGCCACCACCGCCCGGCTGGTTTAATACATTTTCATCATGACAGGAAAATGGCTCATCATGAGTCAAAGGCAGGCATGTTACAGAAGTAGCTAAGAGTTCTATATCCATATCCACAGGCAGCAGGAAGAGAGAAACCCTAGGCTTAGTATGGGCCCTTAAGACCCTAGAGCCCTCCCCTAGTGACACACTTACTCCAACAAAGCTAGACCTCCTATTCTCTCTCAAGTGCCGCTTCTTGATGATCAAGCATTCAAATATATGAGCCTATGGGAAACATTTGTATTCCAACCACCACAATATATATGTCCCTATAAAAGTTTATGTGCACCAGGCTCATGCAGGACCCAGCGTTAGAGCCAGTTGTGAGGTTCCGGATGTAGATGCTGGGAATCAAACCTAGGTCTGAAAGAATATATAGAGTGCTTAATAAGTACTTTTTTTTTTTTTTGGTTTTGTTTTTTTCAAGACAGGGTTTCTCTGTGTAGCCCTGGCTGTCCTGGAACTTACTCTGTAGACCAGGCTGGCCTTGAACTCAGAAATCCACCTGCCTCTTCCTCCCAAGTGCTGGGATTAAAGGTGTGTGCTACCACTGCCCGGCTTAATAAGTACTCTTAATCTATGATCCTTCTTTCTAGTCACCAAGATTTTATTTCTTACAGTTTTTCATAAACAATATATTTTTGTCTTTTTTCCTTGTTTTTGTTTTTTAAATTAACATCATGAAATAAATTTTCTGTAAATTAGGTTATTCTTAATGAGGGAACCATACTCCATTTAAGGAAATTCTACCTTTTGCTAATTTTTTTTCAGATAACTAAACATATCTAATACCTACTTTTTAAGTATAAAGTGGGATTTTTTTCTGCTAGCCTTTTAAAAAAGGTGTGCATGCACATGTGTGTACATGTATTTATGAATGAGTGTGCACATGTCGTGGTGCACATTTGGAGGCCAGAGGACAGCTTGCAGGAGGAGTCAGTGGGCTCCTGGGGATCTAACTCAGGTTATCAGGTTTCTTGGCAAGCACCTTTACTTGCTGAACCATCTTGCTGGCCCATTTCTGCTATTCTTTAGATCACTTACAAATCTTGGTACCAACCTAATCTGCTTCACTGGAACTGCTGTTCTATTGATTTCCATCAATAAGAGTGTATTGCCCCAGAGAAGGGGCAGACTCAGGATACGTATAACTATCTTTTGAGGAGTAACAGCAGAGTGTACCACTTAGAATATACTCAATAGTAAACAGTCACAGCAAACTAAATTCCGTTACTGACTGAAACAGTGATGTCATAAGAGCAGGTGCAAGAAGACAGGTAATTCAGAACTAGCTTACTGTCTTAATAATGGATAGGATTTAGATACTGTATTTGCCTTTTATCCTGGTCTCAGCTCCATGCTGGCTTTGCAGCAGCCCCATATCACCATATGTTTGTAAAATGGTTGTCTCATCTCTACTTATCATAGCTAATAGCATTTAATGCAGGAAATGGAGGGCAAAATAGTTTTCTGCTTAGAAAATGATTTCAATATAAATGAAGAGAAAGCAATTTCTAGAAGTCTCTCAAACAGTACTCTGTGAACTCCAGTGTTAAAAACTCAAATTCAGGGTATCTTGAGTTTGGAATAGGCCTTAAGAATTTGTATTTCTATCATATTCCCATGAGATCCTAATGTTATGGACCAGCAACCATGCTTTGAGTTTGAGTTTAGTAAGTTATACACTACCCTGTATATCTCCTACCTTTCCTTGGGGGTTGCATTATAGTTCCTGACTCTGAGTGTGTCTGGAAAATCAACAACCATGAACAAAATGTAAGTTCTTACTAATAAGCTAAGAAATGACAATATTTCTATTTTAGTAATAATGCTTCCATGAATATCCATGAAGAGCCAAAGAAAAGATAGATGTAGTTAATATTTTTAAATTTTATTTAGTTATATTTTGTGTATGAGTGTTTTTGTCTGTTGTATGTCTGTGTACCATTTGCATGCCCAGAGCCTGTGGAGACCAGAAGAGGCATAGGAGCCCCTGGGAGTTACAGATGGTTGTGAGATATTATGTGAGTGCTGAGAATCAAAACTGGGGCCTCTGGAAGAGCAGCAAGTGCTCTTAACTACTAAGCCATTGTGTAGTTAGACCTTCCTTCCTTCCTCTCTTCCTTCTTCCCTCCCTTCTTCCCTCCCTCCCTCCCTTCCTTCCTTCCTTTCTTTCAAACTTTTTTTGAGAAAGGGTTTATTACTTGCTTGTACAGTGAAAAATATATGAGATGTAATTTCCCCTCTGCTATTGGGGGTAGGATCAGGTGTTTAGAGTTTTGTAGTTCTGGCTGTCCTGGAATTTGCTATGCTAGCCTCAAACACAGAGAGATCTTTTTGCCTCTGCCTCCTGAGTGATGAAATTAAAGTATATATCACCATGCCCAGCTATAGTTAGATTGGTTTTGTTTTGTTTTGGTTTGGTTTGGTTTTTCGAGACAGGGTTTCTCTGTGTAGTCCTAGCTGTCCTGAAGTTCACTCTGTAGACCAGGCTGGCCTCGAACTCAGAAATCCACCTGCCTCTGCCTCCCAAGTGCTGGGATTAAAGGCGTGCGATACCACTGCCTGGCAGATTTTTTAATAAATATTTTCAAATGGTTTTGTAAACAAGTGAAAACATTTTGTAATTGGCCATCTCCAAGAGCTCTTATTTCATATTACTTTTACAAAATCAAATATTTTACCAAACATGTTAGTTTTTGCCATCTTGCTTAGAAACATGGTCGAGTTTTGTGTGTGCTGGAGATTTGCCCCAAGTCTTGAAGGTGTTGGACAGGTGCTTTCTCACTGAGATACACCTTCAGTTAATGTTCATTATTTTCTTAATTGAGGTTGCAGATCTTTCCTCCCACATGAAAAGGGTGACTTAGTCTTTCCTTTTTTGTCAACTGGCTATTGTTTGTTTCTTTTTTCATAATTAGTCACTTGTTTGGTTTTTTTCTTGAGAATTTGTAGAAATCAACCTATTACTAAGGGTGTTGCTTGTATCTTTGTTTGCTAATCATTGACATAGTTTGCTGTTGAGTTTGATTGAGATTATATATACTGGATGTAAACTCTGCTGATCTAGATCTGTAGATCTAGATCTTAAATGACAGTAAGTATGCTTGCCAAAGATTTGCAAACACTACTCAAACAGGGAGAATTAGCTAAGTGTTTAGTATGTAAGGGTTGTTGCAGAGACCTTCTGGCTCAGAGTGAATTGGTATGCCATAAAAATGAAATTTATGTGCCAAACATTTAAATTCTGCAGTGTGACTTGACAAAAACATCACTTTTCTGATAGGAATAAGATTCATTTCTCTTTTAAAATAAAAATTACATTTATTTATTATGTGTGTCTGTATGTGTGGGGATGCATGTGCCTCAGTATACATGCACGTGGAGGTTTCAGAGGACAATTTGTGAGAGTTAGGCCCTGTCCTCTATCATGTGATTATCAGGTCTTCAGGCTTGGCAAAAAGTGTCCTTAGCCACTGAACCATCTCTCTAGCTATTATTATTGCTCAAATAGGTCTTTTTTAAAATTTAAAGCTACAAATCTTAAGGTAAATTGTATGATGCCACTGTGAAAAGGGCAAATGTGATGGACATTTACAGGTGCACGGAACTAGATAAAGAGATGGTATGACCATGGTCCGTGCACATGGCTTTTCCAGTTTAATTGGACAGTGATAACAAGACAGAATGACAAGAGCTCTGAGTAGTGTATCCAATGAACATTTGAGGAATTAGAAAACCTAACTAAATATATTTAAAACAAGAGGGTGAGTCCTCTCCAGAGAACTGACAGTAGGCAGAAGCTTCTGCAGAGATTGCAGTCGTCCCACTGTGGGAAAGAGCTTTCTCCTAGTAACAGTATGCCAATCTACCTTTCTGCCTAGCTGGGATGTTACCAATATAGTGCTCAGTCCCAGTCCAAGTTCCTCAGGGTGAGAAACAGCAAGATCTGGGTTGGATGTTGTGGTTCTCAGTCCCCTGTGTTTCCAGACACCACTGGGGGCTGTGAGGATTTGAGAATAGTAGTTTCCAGCTCCTGTGTACTCAGACACTGCTTGAGGAACAGGGGTCTGCAGGCCCCTACTTTTATGCGCCAGGCAGTTCCAAGTAAGTGCTGAAAATATGAAGGGGCTGGAAGAGAGGCCTTCCCCAGGAGTTTTAGGTATGCCTGTTTATAAAGCTGCTCCTCCAGCGGCTATCTTTGATGAAGGAAATGGTCTTTGCTTGTTCATACTGCTTTATTTATGGTGGGGATAAATGTACACATCTTACTCAGGGTGAACCCGGAAGGAATGCCCAGGAAGGGAAGCTCATTGGCTAAACACTCAGAGCCTATCTAGATAACAACCTCAGTAGCATGGAGAAATCTAGGTTTTATGCTACGTGACCAGTTGTCATGGTCTCTTAGTGGGATGTCATGGATACATGTTTCAGGATAGGTAGAGCCTGGCAGGGAGCTGCCTGCTGTCCTCAATTATGAGATTTACCAGCATTTTGAACCTACTTCAACCTTACCAGTTCTTCTGTCTGGTGGCACAGTCCATAATTGTATACCAAGCCCTGTGGTCTCTGCTTTAGGCCCAGTGACTGTGTTGTGATAATACTGTGAAAGGTGTCCTACAGGAACATAGGCTACACCATAGCTCCTCTCCCCCTCAGCTCTTAAGATTTTCTGATCTTTCTCAGTGGTGTCTCTTTTTAGTGCTCATACTGATAGTGATGAGAAACTAATGGAAGTCTTACTGACTTTAGTTCCTTGGTAACTGGGGACAAAAGAAACTGAAATTTTCAATTACTTTAAACAAAAAGGCAGTTTAAAAAAAAATAGGGTCTATAGAGATACTCAGTGTTGTGTGTAATTTTGAAAACAGGTTGTGTGTAATTTTGAAAACATGCTTCTTACTTTCCTGGGAGCTCAGCCTCGCTCTGACCTACCCAGTTCCCTTTGCTCCACCTGGCTTAGCCCAGGATCAAACACAACTATCCCCCAACCCAGGAAAGCCAGGAGCTGCTGTCCACTCTCCACTAGCTCCATCAACTTCTCTTTCATTCCTTCCAGCAAGCCATTAGCTACCACTCTGGCTTCTCTCCATCTCTGCCCACCTTTGCTCCTCAGAAAAGAAACATTCAGACAGCTTCATTATCTTCGAATCTGCCAGATAGCACAATTGTTGGGTGCAGAATCTCCTGTCCTAAACTTATCAGCTAACCAGTATCAGCCAGCTTCAGCTGACCTACTTGGTTAACCGTGGTGGTGGTGGTGGTGGTAGAGGCTGCTGATTCTAGTTTCCCCAAGGTCTTACATGACTGCTGTTTTCTACTCATTCCAAAGCCTGGCCACTTCCCTTTCCTCAAATCTTTTCCTCCTGGGAACCGGAAGTCCCACTTTTACCCCTTGCCCAACAATTGGCTCCCACCTTCTTTATTGACACAATCAAGAACCAATTAGGGAATCAGCACCTCCCCCTACAACTCAGTTGTTAAGAGACCTTGCTGCTCTTACAAAGGACTTGAGTTCAGTCCCAAGCACTCAAATTGGCAACACATAGCTGCCTGTAAATCCATCTTGAGAGGTTGTGAGGCCTTTTTCTGGTCTTCTTGGGCACTGGGATGGTTTGAATATGCTTGGCCCAGGGACTGGCACTATTAATGTGTAAGAGTTACCCTGGTGGTACTGGTTTTGAAGGTATGAAGGGGTCATGGAGAGCAACTGAGGCTTGGCACTGTGACAGGCTAGGGAAAACCATTGGTAAAGGTGCAGCCTCAGTTGCAGCTGACAGCCCAGGACTGAAGGGGTCGTGCAAAGAAGTGTGGCTTGGCACCATAAAGAGAGCCTATAAGAGGCTTATTGGTGAAGCCTAGTTGCAGTGGAAGACCCCAGTGTACTGGAGATGCCAGTACCATAGGATGAACAGCAGTGAGGTAGAGTCAACAAGAGCCTAGAGTTCTACAGCGGGCAGGACTAGAGAAATGATGCAATCCCTTTGGAGGAGCCCAGAACATCCCAGACATTGCACCAAGCAACTGTAACATTGAAGTTGCCTTGGAGATCCAAGATATTTGAGATGCCAGAGCTATGGGATACCTGTCTTGGAAAGCTGCTAACAGGAAGTAGAACCAGCCCAGGAAAAGAAGTTTCTTCCAGTCAACAAGATGAAAAGGAGTTGGAGATCTGAAGACTGTTTTGACATCAGACATGAAAATGCAGAGTTTCCCAGCTAGTTTCTTGTCTTGCTTTGGGTATTATAGTTAAGTGATTGGATGGATGTCAGAAGAGACTCAGAACTTAGGACTTTCAACATTGTTGAGACTGCTATAGATTATAGGGACTTTGGAAGTTGGACTAAATATTTTTTATTATGCTGTTGCTAGGTGTGGCCCCTATAGACTCATATGTTTAAACAAGCCTATGGGGGCAAGAGAGTAGAATGTTGTGGTTTGAGTAGGTTTGGTCCAGGGATTGGCACTATTTGTAGATGTGGCCTTGTTGGAGGAAGTGTGTCACTGTGGATGTGGGCTTTAAAACCTTCCTCCTAACCATGTGGGAGTCAGTCTTCTCCTAGTGGCCTTCAGATGAAGATGTAGAACTCTCAGCTCCTCCTACACTATGCCTGCCTGGACACTGCTATGCTCCTGCCTTGATAATAACAGACTGAACCTCTGAACTTGTAAGTCAGCCCCCAATTAAATGCTGTCCTTGTAAGGATTGCCTTAGTCATAGTGTCTGTTCACAGCAGTGAAACCCTAAGACAGCTGGCTTCTTGGTGCTCAAGGAGTTAACACACCTTCTGCCATGGCCTAAAACTCTTGGTCCCTCTTCAGTCCCATGAGGTGAAATATGAGGTCTGTACATGAAATTTCATTTTATTTTTTATTTCTATGATTTTTATGACATAATCTCTGAAAACTAGTCTTCCATAGGCACATTTTAGGATATATTATGCTTAGTAATCATTAGAATTTATAATCCTATACTATATTATAAAAATGAAGGCTACTATAATATAGACAGATGCAGGGATTAAAACTGAATTTAGTTCCCACTTCTGTTACTTGCTTGTACAGTAAAAAAAAATAATGAAGTTAATTTCTCCTCTGTTATTGAGGATGGAATTGGATTTTTAGAGTTTTACACACAATTTTGCACATAATTTATGTTAAACTTAATGGTTGGCACATTATGGCGTAGAGTTAATACCACCTCCTTTTAGTAGCAGCTGTTCTCATAGCATTACTTACATTCTTTGGGCTTTCTATTTGCAAATGATGCAGCAAGGTGAGCTAGGAGGTTATATCAACAAATCCATTTGTGTCTCTAAGCTTCACAAGTGTAAGTTAGAAATTGCTAGAAAAAAATAATTTTTTTCCTCACAGATCATTACTGATTCTTTTCATTATTCATTGTTTACTGAATACCTCAAGATTCCTTCAGTTGTTACACTGTCTGCCTGGAGTTACCATCAGATTCTTTCAAAGTATAAGGACAGTTCCACAAGACTGTTCTACTCCAGCTGCCAGTAACAAGTTCATGACCACCCATATTTTTGTTCAACTTGGCTGCAGATTCTGAGGTTCCCATTAGTCTTTCCTCACATTCATTAATTTGCTAGTGACTCATAGAACATTGGAAAACATGTTACTTAAATTTGATGGTTTACTTTAAAAAAGTGGCAGGCAGGTGGAAGGGAGAACAGGCCACGCTGGTGGTGGGGGGTCGGGGGTCCTGCAGAGCTTATGTGCACATCTTGTAGCTACCTCCTTGTCTTCATCTATTTACAAACTCTCCATATTCCATCAATTAGTTCCTTTCCAGTCCCTCTCCTTTCTACCTAGATAGAGGTGTTAAGTCCCATATATAGATTTCCAGCCCTATCCTGAAGCTGTCTGAAGGCCCACCTAATTAGCAAGCATAAACTCCAATAAGGGTTAAAGGAGCTGATATTTGTAGAGATTACCCTCTTTATTGCCAGCTTGCCTAGATTTGGAATTATCTGAGAGACACCCCTTTGAGTGTGCTTGAAGACTTTTCCAGAAAACTCTAAGGAAGAAAGATCCACTCTGAATGTGGGTGACCCTGTCCCTTTGGCTGAGATTCATACTAAGTGAAGGGGGGAAAGGAGGAAGCCAGATGAGTGCCAGCATCCATTTTGCTCTGCTTGCTGACTTTAAATGTAATCTGATGAACTGCTAGCTCCTACCACCTTGCCTTCATGTGTCAGGACAGACTGCCTCTTCTCAAACCACGAGCCAAAATAATCCCTTGTTTTTGTCAAAGTAATCAAACATAGCAGTGGGAAAAGTACCTAATACAGTACCAAAGATAGTCTTTTCACTCAGAAAACGTATCAAGGGGTTTTAGGAAATCTAGTCATGAAGTAGGAAAAACCCCGCATATATCATACCATGCTTTCTTCTATAAAACTAAATCTTTTTTCAAGGGCACAGAGCTGGTTTTCAGAACATCAATATTACATTCTTTTAGGTCACTATATGTTCCTTGGCCTTGGAATGACCGCTTTGATTCTTGGTCATGTAATAACATTTGTTTTGAGCTCCTTGGATAAAGATAGCATTGAAACAGATTCCCAAGAGATGAATCACATTCTAGCTTCTCTCTCTCTCTCTCTCTCTCTCTCTCTCTCTTTCTCTCTCTCTCTCT
>NW_022196903.1:109385453-109401361 GCF_008632895.1 Mastomys coucha | reverse complement strand
CCCCCCTCCCTCTCTCTTTCCCTTTCCCTCCCTCTCTCCCTCTCCTCCCTCCCTCACTCCCTCCCTCCCTCCTGCCTTCCTTTCTTTCTTTCCTTCTTTCTTTCTTTCTTTCTTTCTTTTTTTCTTCCTTTCTTTTTTGCAGACTTATCCTCAGATGACTGCACTCTAGTTCTCAGACAAAGTTGATTCTATAGTGTGATATGACCAAATATATCATTTTTCTGACAAGAATAAGCCTTATTTTTTTGTGAAATTTGGGTAGAAGTTTCTTTTCACAGTTTTAATCTCCTTTATGACAAACAATAACATGTGCCTTTTCACACACAGAAGAAATTGTTTGAGTTGAATTCTTAATGGCATGGATGCTTCCCCTCTTCATTCTCCTCCTTTTACCTCTCCTTGTTCATTTTAATGTTGCTTGTTAAGAGATGAGGGCATAATTTTAGCTAAATACAGGAGTTTCCTTAGGATGTAATTCTTAAAAAAAAAAAGATTTGTGTATGTATGTAGTTTAAGTATATAGATGTTTGTTGATGGATATTGTCCCACACTGTGAACCCTAAGATTGTGTTATTTACTTAAAAAAAAAAAAAGACTGTTTCTAGTTGTTCTGTGACTTAGCCTTAGCACACACTTTTAATCCCTCTGGTTGGAATACAGACAAGCCCTTAGTACACTCCTTTAATCCTAAGCAATGTAAGTAAAGTTAGTTTGTAGAAGAAAGCACCCATGTTTGAAAGTGATATCTAATTGAGTAGCAGACAAAGTGAAGAGTCAGAGAAAGATTTGACAGAATAAGATATGCCCAACTCTCATGAGAAGTGAGAGGTAAGAGAGTCAACATAAGAGGGAACAGTGCAGAAGAAAAAGAGAAGGGAGTTTTACCAGGAGAGTTTTACAGACAGGTTGGAGAGAGAACAAGCTAGACACAGGTGAAAACAGAATGAGCCAGAGAATGAGAAGGATCCAGAAGATTGAAACAGATTGCCAGTTAGTATGAGGCCAAGTAGAGCAATTAAGGAGAAGCTCAGAGAAGGCAGACTGAATCATTTATTGTGGAGAAGAGTTTTATGCCAGAACAGCTAAGTGGAATCAGCCAGCCAAAGATCAGAAAGAACTAGGAAGGGTGAGCTTATTAGGAAGCTGGAAAACATTTTAAGCCTAGATACAACTGAATGGAAGCTAGAACCTTCCAAGACTAGGCCTAGGTTAGCAGCAGATGGCTGTAAACCTCAAGACAACAGTTATTACGGGAGAATAAAAAATACTTTTTACAGGTGTTTTGTCAGTATGTGCATCTGCACACTAGCAGAGGGCATCGGATTCCATGGTGATACAGTTACAATTATAAGCCACCATGTAGGCGCTGGAAATTGAATTCAGCCTTTGGTAGAACAGTTAGCTGCTGAACCATCTCTCCGTCCCCAGACTGTAAGTCTTAAAGTAAGATCATAAGTGGTTTTGAACAACAGTAGGAAATGAATTAAGAACAAGTGTGGAATAGCCTGGTGCCTGGCAAAAATTCTCGTGTTACATATAGGTGTGTGCACCTATCCCTACCTTGTTAGTCTTTCTATCACTTAGGGTTTCTCATTGCTCTGACCAAATACCTGAGAAGTAAGAAAGGAGAGATTTATTTTGGCTCATAGTTTAGAGTTTAGAGAATATAGTCCATCATGGTAGGAAAAGTTGGCAGGCGGACGCTTCCATGATTACAAAATCGTGAAACAGCTGCTTGCTCACATCTCAGCAAGCAGAGAGACAGGAGCTAGACCATCAACTTCAAGGCCTGACCCCCAGTGCGTTAGTTCCATCAGCTGGGAACCAAGTGTTGAAACACATAAGCCTGCAGAGACTTTCTACACTCAGATTTTAGCAGTCTTTATTTTTAATAATTCTACCCATGGTGACTTTGAGGTGTTTTAAAAACAGACTGAGGCAGTCACCAGGCAGTGACCTGTAACACATGGGATTGGGATAACCTGCTCTCCATAGCTTTAGTTTCCAGCTTGCCTCCTTGTTTAAGAGTTACTTTGTGTTTCTACCCATATCATGCTGGATCTAAATATTTACCAAATAAGAGTTTTTAGGACTACCTTAAAAGGATAGAAATATGAGCATCATATAATGACTATAGACTTTTTTCTAGTTATTTGTCTCTAGCTTGTACTGTGTGCAGGATGGCTGATATCTAGAGAAACACTGAATTTTTTTTTGCTTGTTTGTTTAATTTGGAGAACCTGTGCTAGGCTTTGCACCTGGAATCTTACAATTGACTAGGCAAGTATTTCTTAATCTAGGTTTGATGAAACTCTTTCAAATTTTTTACGTTTTCCCATGTTTTCAGTACATCAGTCAGTGACTCTTACGTATTAAGAAGTAGTGTGATGATTGCCAACTTTTTGTGTTTATTTGTTTGTATATATATGTCTGTAGTTTGCTTGCATGGGTGGGGTCCATATACATATGTATATGTAGAGGTCAGAAATTGACATTGCATATCTTTTAATTGTTTTCCACCTTATTTCTTAAGACAAACTTTCTCACTAGAACTGTTTACTGATTGCAATAGTCTGGCTATCCAGCTTGACTGAGCTTTTGTTGAGTGCTGAGATTACAGGTATCTCATCATTTACGTGTGTGCTAGAGATCTGAACTCCGGTTCTCATGCTTGTGCAACAGTTGCTTTATGGACTGGGCCATATCCCCAGCCTTTTGTCTGTTTTTTCCCCACCTTTCAAAAATCTTAGTCGGGTGGTGGTGGCTCACGCCTTTAATCCTAGCACTTGGGAGGCAGAGGCAGGCGGATTTCTGAGTTCTGAGTTCGAAGCCAGCCTGGTCTACGGAGTGAGTTCCAGGACAGCCAGGGCTACACAGAGAAACCCTGTCTCGAAAAACCAAAAAACCCAAAAAACCAAAAATCTTTTTATCTTGATAGTTAGGCTCTTTGTTGTGGCCTAAATGAGACAGCAGATGTGACCATTTAAAAATTAGAATTCATCTAAAATAGTTAAAGAAGAGGATTCTTCCCTTCCCTAAAGTGAAATACATTTAAATTCAAGATTTATATCACTGGGCTGGCGAGATGGCTCAACAGATAAGATCACTGACTGCTCTCCGAAGGTCCTGAGTTTGAATCCCAGCAACCACATGGTAGCTCACAACAACCTGTAATGAGATCTGACGCCCATTTCTGGTATGTCCGAAATCAGCTACAATGTACTTATGTAAAGTAATAAATCTTTTGGCTGGAGTGAGCAGGGTTGACCAGAACGAGCAGGGCCAACTGGAATGAGCAGAGGTCCTAAAATTCAATTCCCAACAACCACATGAAAGCTCACAACCATCTGTACAGCTACAGTGTATTCACATACATTAAATAAATAAATAAATAAATAAATCTTTAAAAAAAAAATTGATGTCACTGACTATTGCCCCAGACATAAGCATCCTCAAAGATCTAGTATCTGCTAGTAAAATGAAAAACAAAACAAAAACTTCCTTCTGGTATTGGGGCAGTGAAAGAGATTCAGACTCTTCTGAAAATGGGATTGTGTGTGCTAAGCAAATGGAAATAGGCAGACTCACAGGAGAAAAGGCTTACAAATGCCCAGGTGCTGCATAAACATGAAACTCAAAGAGGATTAATTGGTGAAGGTTTAAACATCATCTACATAGGGAGGGCAGTTGGCAACTTGAGGGAGGTAGTAAATGTTTTTTAGGGGTGAAGAATACCCCTGGAGAGCAAACAGCAGCTGGGACAAAATCTTTCTGGATTAAGTGTGGTGTTTTATTTTCTGTCTCTCTGAGACACCAGTTCAGGCTGGTTTGGGTAGTGGCTTTTCAGCAGGGCTTAAAAGTAGTTTTGATCCTTGTGGCAGATCTTGACCTTAAGTAGGTAAAGGAACTTCAAGGACAGACCTTGATGTTCCCCATATGCTCTCAGATTGAAGTCTGAAGCAGCATATTTTGGGTATTGTTTTGTGAGCTCCATTAGCAGTGTAGAGGTGAGGAGGATTAGGAGGCCTAACCTTATCTAGATTTAGACCTGGCATTGAGTAGGTAAGTGCTTAGAGAATGCCAACTCAGGCTCAAATTTTTGAATTTGGATTTGGTTCTTTGGATTTGGATTGGATTGGATTTTTTCCAGGAAGCTTCACTCCAAGACTGGGATATCTTAGTATTAGACCATGCTCAAGGCCCTAGGTTTGATTCCAGAACTGCTGAAGCCAAAATGACAACAAAAACTCTTATTCTAGTGGTGGAAGAGGAATATATGGCTAAATAGTGGCTAAGACCTTTGTTTGCACTAGGTGAACTCTAGAGAAGGAACATGTAGGTGTTGGATTGCTTTTTGAGAATGTTTCAGGACTATTTGATTAACAACAATATGTGAAGACAGTAGTCTTACAAGAGCATTCTGCACTTTTAGAGGAACTTCACTTGCTGATCTTTTATTAGAGTCAAAGCTTAATATTGAGTAAGGTTAATTTAAGATCCAAAGTATAGAATTTGAGAATTGAGTTGAAACAAACCAAACAAGTTTTGTTCATCTATTTTCATTCAGAGGTGGAATGAAGTAGAAGAGCAGAGAAATGTGCTGAGTTGGAAGTTATTAAAATAAATTGTAAGAGATATTAAGAACCTATGACAATATTGTTTATTGACAAAGGTTGCGCTCTCAGGCCAGTTGCAGTGATGCATGTTTGTAGCCTCAGCTACCTGAGAGTCTGAAATGGGATAGGATCTATAGTCTAGACAGACAAGGTAAGTTATCTGTCTGTTCAAAAGCATTTCAGGTTTCAAGCTGGAGTTTAAAAATATCATTAGCATGCAATAAGCTATTATTTTGTGTCTTTCTGATAATTGAGGCCAAATGTATTAAATTTGTGGTTTTCCCTTCTACTGTGGCCTGTGTACTCTGTAGCAAACAGTGAAAATGTCAGATAGAAAGCATAGCTGTGGGCATTTGTGTATCACAAGAAGGCAGACAAGAAACAGACTACTATGCAGAGATTGTGTTTATTTCATAACCTAAGTTTAGAAATGAGTGGGGTCAAGGTCTCATTAGGGTGTCCAGAATAGTATATAGTGTTGTCCTGCATTTCATTACCTCTTCTCCTTCTGGTTAAGTGCATTGGTAAAACTTATTAGATACTGCACATGGCAGTAAGGCAGCTCAGCTTTCTGATGGAGGCTTTTTTGGGATTATACTCTTGAATCTGAACTTTCACCCTCTATTTCTTAGTGCTTGTGGACTCCCTACTTGGTGCTCTGGTGAGTCCAAAACTTAGTGTCTTTAAGCATTTTCTGTGTCCTTGGGGTGCTGCAGGTCTCTGGGAGGCCTTCAGGCTGTGGGGTCTTCACAGGCGCAGATAAGCTGATGATCTGCCCAGGCGGAAGGTGCAGGCCAGAGGGGAGGTGGAGTTCAAGTGGAGGGGATGGGTCCTAAATCTGCTGAGCTCCTCGCTGAGGTCCCAGCTGAACAGTAATTCTCTTCTTTCATAATCTTGACATGGTTGGTGATCAAGAATGAATTTATGAAACTTCCCATTAAGCATTAACACAGAATTATTCAACCTTCATGATTATGAAGATATGTATTAATTTTTCTCTCCTATGGCACAATTGGATGAATACCTTTTAATCTAGCAACCACTGATGACAACTGAAGAAAAAAAAACTACTAAAGAGGACTTAAGGACAGGACTTCAGGACATAAAGCAAAGAAGCAACAATTACTAATAGGCAACCCAATCTACAATATAGCTAGTAGTTTTTAAGATTCATATGATACTTTGAAGAACTAACTGGTCTTCATTAAGAAACCACCACCATGGGGACAGTGAGATTGCTGAGCAGAAAAAAACTCTTACTACCAACTTGACTATTTTAAGTTCAAACTCCTGGACCCACATAATAGAAAGACAACCAACTTCCTGCATATTGTCCTCTAACCTTTGTGTGCCAGAACATGTGCATGGATGTTCTGCACATGCACACATGCACATCCATGCACACACACAAATAAATAAAAATAAATTTCAGGAGAAAGAAGGAAAGAAACAAAGCAAGAAAGACAGACAGACAGACAGACAGCCTTGGGACTAGAGAGATGGTTTCAGCAGTTAAAAGCATCTGCTGATCTTGCAGAAGACCCACTTTCAGGTGCTAGCACCTATTGAGAGGCTTCACAAGTCCTATAACTATGAAAGAAAAGGAGACAAAGGCAAAGAAAGAGATGTTACAAAGTTGTTGATTGGGAAAATAGCTAGATAAATGTATATCTAATTTTCAATCACCAGTATTTCAGGAGTATAAAACTTTGGGCAAAGTTTTCAACTTTGTGTGACCGTGTGTATTATTTCTTTTCTTCAAAGTATGCATTATGCTCACCCCCATAAACTGAGGATGTCTATAATAGTCCAATGGGGATGAAAAAATGATGAGAGCCTGGACTGTATAGTCTGAAAGAAGGAACTCCTGTTGTATTCACTTCTACCCACTTACCTTATGCAATCAGTATCTGGTACAGAATAGAGTTCAGTACAGGTAGCCAAATCAATGAAAGTATGAATGAGTAAGCAATTCCTTCTAAAGGCTCAATGGGAAAATGAAGATAAAATAAATCAGAAAATAAATCCAAATTTTGTGGACTTATTGAGACATTAATCAATAGAAGTAAAGCTTTAATTAATATAGGTATTTGATGGCAAAGCGATCAGATCAGTACAAAATGTTCAAAGACACTAAGTTTTAGATTTACCAGAGCACCAAGTGGAGAGTCCAGAAGCACTAAGAAATAGAGGGTGAAGGTTTAGATTCAAGAGTATAATCCTGAGAAAGCCTCCATCAGAAAGCTGAGCTGCCTTACTGTCAATTCCTTAGTGAGTTGTTTGTATCCTCCTTAAAAGACTCAGAAAGCAGGCTCCAGAGAGAGACACCCAAGCTAGTTAACACCAGAGATAACCAGATGGTGAGAGGCAAGCGCAAGACCATAAGCAACAGAAGCCAATATACTTCAGCACCATCAAAACCGAGTTCTCCCACCACAGCAAGCCCTAATACCCCAACACACTTGAAAACCATGATGCTGACCTAAAATCCTGTCTCACTGAAAAAAATATAGGAAAATATAGGTAAACAGGTAGAAGCCCTTAAAGAGGAAACAAGTAAATCCCTTAAAGAAATACAGGAAAATACAATCAAACAGATGAGGAATTGAACAAAGCAGTCCAAGACCTAAAAATGGAAGTAGAAATAATAAAAAAAAATCACAAATGGAGGCAACCCTGGATATGGAAAATCTAGGAAAGAGGTCAGGAGCTACAGATGCAAGTATCAACAACAGAATACAAGAGATAGAAGAGAGAATCTTAGGCATAGAAGACACTCTAGAAGATATTGACACAATAGTCAAAGAAAATACAAAACATAAAAAATCCTAACCCAAAAAATCCAGGAAATCTAGGACACAATGAAAAGATCAAACCTAAGTACAATAGGAATAAAAGAGAGTGAAGATTCCTAGCTCAAAGGACCAGAAAATGTCTTCAACAAAGTCATAGAAGAAAACTTCCCAACCTAAAGAAAGAGATGGCCATAAATTTATAAAAAGCCTACAGAACACCAAATAGATTGGACCAGAAAAGAAAATCCTCCCATCACATAATAAAACACTAAATGCACAGAACAAAGAATGAATATTAAAAGCTGTAAGTGAAAAAAGACCAAGTAACATATGAAGGCACACTTCTCAACAGAGCCCCTAAAAGCCTGGATAGAGGTCATGCAGACCCTAAGAGAACACAAATGCCAGGCCAGGCTACTATACCTTGCAAAGCTTTAAATCATAAATGGAGAAACCAAAATATTCCATGACAAAAACCAAATTTAAACAATATCTATCTACCAATCCTGCCCTACAGTGGATTCTAGAAGGAAAACTCCAACACAAGGAGGGTACCTACACCAAAGAAAAAGCAAGAAATTAATCATCTCACAACAAAACCAAAAGGAGAGAATCACATATATACAATGCCACCTACAATAACAAACATAACAGGAACTAACAATCATCTGTCTTTAATATCTCTTAATATCAACACACTCGATTTCCCAATTTATTTCCCAGTAAAAAGACATAAGCTATCAGACTGAATTTTGCAAGCAGGATCCAGCATTTTGCTGCATACAAGAACACGTCTCAATGAAAAAGACAGATACTACTTCAGAGTAAAAGGCTGGGAAAAAAAAGGTCTTCCAAGCACATGGTCCCAAGAAACAAGCAAGAGTTGCCATTCTAATACCCAAGAAAACAGACTTTCAACCAAAAGTTATCAAAAAAGATAAGGAAGGACACTTCATATTCATCAAAGGAGAAATCTACCAAGAGAGTCTCAATTCTGAACATCTATGCCCCAAATGCAAGGGTACCCACATTCATAAAAAACTTTACAAAGTTCAAAACACACATTAACTCCACACACAATAGTGGGAGACTTCACCCCACTCTCAATAGACAAATCATTGAAACAAACTAAACAGAGACACAGTTAAATTAATAGAGGTTATGAACCAAATGAATTTAACAGATATATAGAGAACAATTCACCCTAAAACAAAAGAATGTATCTTCTTCTCAGCACCTTAGGGTACCTTCTCCAAAATTGACCATATAATCAATCATAAAGCAAGCCTCAACAGATACAAGAAGATTGAAATAATCCCATGCATCCTATCAAATCACTACGGACTAAGGTTAGACTTTAATAACAACAAAAACAACAGAAAACCCACATACCCATGGAAACTGAACAACTCTCTACTCAATGACAACTCGGTTAGGGAAGAAATAAAAAAATAAAGACTTCCTGGAATTCAGTGACAATGATGACATAGCATATCCAAACTTATGGGACACAATGAAAGCAGTGCTAAGAGGAAAGTTCATAGCAGTAAATGCCCTTTGTAGAGATATTGGAGAGTTCCTACACTAGCAACTTAACAGCACACCTGAAAGCCCTAGAACAGAAAGAGGCAAACACACCCCAGAAAATGGCAGGAAATAGTCAAATGAAATCAACCAAATAGAAACAAAGAGAACTATACAAAGAATCAACAGAAACTGGTTCTTTGAGAAAATCAACAAGATAGATAAACCCCTAGCCAAACTAACTAAAGGGTACAGAGACAGTATCCAAATTAACAGTCAGAAATGAAAAGGGAGACAACAACAGAAGCTGAGGAAATTCAAAAAATCATCAGATCCTACTACAAAAGCCTATACTCAACAAAACTGGAAAATCTAGATGAAATGGATAATTTTCTAGAGAGATACCATGTACTTAAGTTAAATCAAGAGCAGGTAAACTATCTAAACAGGCCCATATACCCTAAGGAAATAGAAGAATTCATTAAAAATCTCCCAACCAAAAGAAGCCCAGGGCCAGATGGCTTTAGTGCAGAATTTTACCAGACCTTCAAAGAAGATCTAATGACAACACTCCTCAAACTATTCCTTAAAATAGAAACAGAAGGAACACTACTACCTAATTCATTCTATGAAGCCACAATTACTCTGATACCTAAACCACACAAAGACCCAAAATTTCAGACCAATTTTGCTTATAAATATCGAAGTAAAAATACTCAATAAAATTCTAGCAAACCTAATCCAAGAACACATCAAAACTGTCATTCACCATGATCAAGTAGGCTTCATCTTAAAGATGCAAGGATCCTTCAGTATATGAAAATCTATTAATGCAATCCACTAAACAAAATCAAAGGAAAAAAATCACATGATCATCTCATTAGATGCTGAAAAAGCATTTGACAAAGCACAACACCCCTTCATGTTAAAAGTATTTGGAGAGATCAGGAATTCAAAGTCCATACCTAAGCATAATAAAAGCAATATACAGCAAAACAACAGCCAATATCAAATTAAATGGAGAGATATTTGAAGCAATCCCACTAAAATCAGGGACAAGGTGGTGCTGTAGAGGCTGCCCACTTTCCCCATATCTATTCAGTATAGTACTTGAGCTGGGGAGTGGTGGCACATGCCTTTAATCCCAGCACTTGGAAGGCAGAGGCAGGCGGATTTTTGAGTTCGAGAACCAGCCTGGTCTACAGAGGGAGTTCCAGGACAGCCAGGGCTATACAGAGAAACCCTGTCTCGAAAAAACAAACAAACAAAAAAATAGTACTCGAAGGTCTAGTTAGGACAGTGAGACAACAAAAGGAGATTATGAGGATAAACTGGAAAAGAAGGAGTCAGGGTATGCAGATGATATGATAGTGTACATAAGTGACCCCAAAAATTCTACAAGAGAACTTCTACAGCTGATAAACAACTTCAGCAAAGTGACTGGATATAAAATTAACTCCAACAAATCAGTAGCCTTCCTTTATACACATGATAAAAGGGTTGAGAAAGGAAATAGGGAAACAGCACCCTTCACAGTAGTCACAACTAATATAAAATATTTTGAGGTAATTCTAATCAAACAAGTGAAAGATCTATATGACAAGAACTTCAAGTTTCTCAAGAAAGATGTTGAAGAAGACCTCATAAAATGGGAAGATCACCAATGCTCTTGGATTGGTAGGATTAACATAGTAAAAATGGCCATACTTCTGTCTTAGTTATGGTATTACTGCTGTGAACAGACACCATGACCAAGGCAAGTCTTATAAAGGCCTTTAATTGACTGGCTTACAGGTTCAGAGGTTCAGTCCATCATCAAGGTGGGAGCAGAGCAGCGTCCAGGCAGGCATGATGCAGGCAGAGCTAAGAATTCTTCATCTGAAGGCTACTAGTAGAAGACTGGCTTCCAGGCAGTTAGGATGAGGGTCTTAAAACCTACACCCACAGTGACACACCTACTCCCACAAGACCACCCCTTCTATTAGTGCCACTCCTTGGGCTGAGCATATACAAACTATTAACACCTACCAAAAGCAATCTACAGATTCAGTGCAATCCCCATTAAAATTCCAACACAATTCTTCATAGACATGGAAAGACCAGTTCTCAGTTTCATATGGAAAAACAGAAAACCCAGGATAGCAGAGCAATTGTTAACAATAAAAGAACTTCTGGAAGCAGCACCAAGCTGTACTACAAAGCAGTAGTGATAAAAACTGCATTATATTGATATAGAGACAGGTCAATCAGTGGAATAGAATTGAAGACCTAGAAATAACTAGAAGACCTAGAATAAGTAGAAGTCTACATACTTACGGACTCTTGATCTTTGAGAAAGAAGCCAAAAATACACAGTGAAAAAAAGAAAGCATCTTCAATAAATGGTTCTGGTTTAAATGACAGTATGTAGAAAAATGAATATAGAGCCATATTTGTCATCTTGCACAAAGCTCAAGTCCAGGTAGATCAAGGACCTGAACATAAAACCAGATATAGTGAATGAATCTAATAGAAGAGAAGGTGAGAAAGAGCCTCAAACTCATTGGCATGGGATGGGGAAGTGGAATTTCCTAAACAGAACTCCAATGGCTCACACTCTAAGATCAAGAATTGATGCCAGGTAGTGGTGGCACATGCCTTTAATCCCAGCACTTGGGAGGCAGAGGCAGGCGGATTTCTGAGTTCAAGGCCAGCCTGGTCTACAGGGTGAGTTTCAGGACAGCCAGGGCTGTACAGAGAAACCCTGTTTCGGGGAAAAAAATGTAAGGCAAAAGGCATAATCAATAGGACAAATCCGAACCTACAGATTGGGAAAAGATTTTCACTAACCCTACATCCAATAAAGGGCTAATACCCAAAACATAAACTCAAGAAGCTAACCTCCCAAAAAAACAACAACCCAATCAGAAAATGAAGTATAGAGAATTCTCAACAGAGGAATCTCAAATGTCTGAGAAGCACATAAAGGAATGTTCAAAGTCCTTAGTCATCAGGGCAAATGCAAATCAAAATGACCCTGAGATTCTACCTTACACCAATCAGAATGGCTAAGATCAAAAACTCGGGTAACAGCACATGTTGTCAAGAATGTGGAGAAAGAGGAACACTACTCAATTGCTGGTGGGACTGCAAACTGGTACAACCACTCTGAAAATCAACCTGGAGGTTCCTCAGAAAATTGGAAATAGATCTACCTGAAGACCCAGCTATGCCATTCTTGGGCATATACCCCAAAGATGCACCGTCACAGGGGCACATGCTCCACTATGTTCAAAGTAGTGGCCTTATCTGTGATAGCCAGAAGGTGGAAACAACAGAAGAATGGATACAGAAAATGTGGTTCATTTACACAGTGGAATACTATTCAGCTATTAAGAATGAGGACATCATGAATTTTGCAGGCAAATGGATGGAACTAGAAAATAATCATCCTGATTGAGGTATCTCAGACCCCAAAGGACATGCATGGTGTGTACTCACAAGTAAGTTGATATCAGCCAAAAAAATGTACAGAATACCCAGGATACAATTCACAGAACTCAAGAAGGTTTACAAGCAGAAGGGCCCAAGTAAGGATGCTTCAATCCCACTTGGGAGGGAGAAGAAAACAATCACAGGGGGCAGAGGGAAGGATGGGAGAGGGGAGGGTGAAGGGAAAAGGGGAACATGATCAGGTATAGGGTAGGACAGAAGAGAAGCCCTGAGACCAGCAGAATGAATGGAAATATGCATCCTCGAGGGGTGGGAGGTAGGGGGAACCTGCTAGAAAGTACCAGAGACCTTGGAGGTGAGAGACTCTTAGGACTGAAAGGGAAGGACCTTAGATGAAAGTAGGGAGAGGGAACTCAGATTCTACCTCCAGTAGAAAGACAGGGCATCAAGTAGAGGGGTTGCCATCTCACAGTCAAAAACCCTGACCCAGAATTGTTCCTGTCTAAAAGAACTGCAGGGACAAAAATGGAGAAGAGACTGAGGGAAAGGCAATCCAGTGATCGCTCAAGTTGAGATTCATCTTAAGAGGATGCTCCAAGGTCTGAAACTATTACTGATGCTATGGTGTGCTTACAAACAAGAGCCTAGAGTAGCTGTTGTTGCTTTGTGAGATTGAGAAGAAATAATGAAAAATTTGAATATATAGTATCACTCCATTGTATGTTAATCATGTATATAAGATTATATGATAATAGGTTGCTTTATGTGTGTACACATGTATGTGCAGGTACATGTAGAAGCTAGAAGTCAACATTGCATGCCTTCCTCAATCACTCTTCACATTATTTTCTGAGACAGTCTTTCACTGGACAGAGTTCACTGCTTTTCAGCTAGATTGGCTAGCCAGCAAGCCCAAGGGATTCCTTTGTCTCTGGCTCCCATCACCCCACAGTGCCGAATTCCAAGTACATGCTTTTTATATGAGTGCTGACAATCTGAACTCAGGTCCTCATGCTTACATGACAAACAGTTTATTGACAACCACCTTCCCAGCCCCCAATGTAAGGTTACTTAAAGTAAATGGTACTTTAAAATGTTGGAAGAAAGTTTAAAATTGATTTATATCTATTAATTAGAAAGGGTTTGTATGTTTTAATTATTTTTTCTCAGCTTCTAGATCTTCCTACATACTTTGTAGATGTTAAAATGTGAGAATATTGTTAAGAATTTTGAAGGGTTGTATTACTAAATATATTTACTTCTTATAAGAAAAAATGTAAAATAAGAGATGATACAAATGACCCTGACAGTCCTATAGTTTATAATTCTGTGGTTGATCTCACCATTTCAGTGTGGGAATACTGTTCACTAATTTGCTCAGTGGACAGTGTTCAGAAATTGTTAGCAGCCTAAAACTTCCCCCATTTAGAGAGACGGCTGCAGTAATACTGGAGATAGAAGCTCCTGCTTTCTCCTAGCTGCCTTTGTAACTTTCACCATGTCATGTAGGCCTCATTTGCCTGTGGAATGCGTGAGACCCCAGCCAGTACCTCACAGCATTGTGAGGATCAAGTGAGGTAGTGTTAAGAGGCCCTGGGAAACTGCATGCACTGAGTGTGCTAGAAGGCTCCAGACTTGAACAGAAGAACAGCAGTTTCTTACTCTTCTTTTTCAATTATTGATCTTTTTTTTTTTCTTTTTCCCACACTGTTGCAGTATGTGTGTGGGTGTGGGTGTGTCTCTGTGTGTGTTTTCCTGCTTTCTACAAATTATTTATAATTAGATTCAGTTGGTGGTTTCTTTTTTTGTTACCAGGTTGAGCAGAGAATGGTGTGAGTGGCAAGAACCTCCTACATGGAAGTTGAAGGTGTCAGGGCCAGAGTGATGAGAAGCAGCTGCTGCCACGCTGGGAAGGAGGTGGGGTGCAGACACTACAGACACTGGGCCATTCTGATCACAGCCAAGCCCTGTTCTGGATATTTTCTGTCCAGTCCTCCTAGTGGCTGTGAAGTGCCATGAAATAAGGTGTCATATTACTCCTGGTGGTTAATACTACAGTCTTGAAACTTTTTCTTAATGGCTGAGCCTAGACTTCCTGTCCTAATTAACACCAGGAAAACACTATTATAAATTTTACCTTTAATTACTTCTAGAATACAAGATAGATCTGAGGATAAATTTCAGAAATAGTATTTTGGTTAAATTCTAAATTAAACAAAAATTAAAACAATTGGTGAGTGTTGATTAGGCATGCTAGTAGTGCTTCATAAATACCTGTTTTCTCATTTGTCAGAGGTGTACTGTTTTGCATTTTAACATTCTGAAATTGTATACATTTATTATGGTAACATTTCTCCTTAAAAACCCAGTGAAGAGATGGCTCAGCAGTTCAGAGCATGTACTGCTCTTCTAGTGGACCCAAGTTCAGTTTCCAGCACCCACATTGGGTGACACAAAATGACCTGTAATTCCATCTCCAGGGAGTACAGTGTTCCCTTCTAGCCTTTGTTAGCACTTCACTAAAGTGCACATACCCATACACACACACATACACACACACACACACACACACACAGGAATGGAGGTAGGAGAGAAAGAGAACAAATCTTTTAAAAAGCCATTAAAAGGTTTTCCTCAATCAGTTTATGAGATCTAAGATAAATTACAGTAAATCCTTTTTGACTATTTTGGCTAACATCCATTTGAGGGGCAAGACTTGGCCACCATACAAACCCATCCATACTGATAGCTAGATGTTCTTCTAGCCAGCTAAGAGTGATGTTGGCACAGACTCTGTAACTTGACTTTGTACTCTTTTCACAGCACTTCATCTACATGTTTTTGCTGATTTACAAAAGCAGCTAGTTGAGGGGATATCTCATGGAAGCCTGGCCAGAGTAAAAGTCCAATGCTGCTTAATCTTTGGTGAATAAATTCATGGTATTATACAACATTGGTTTATTTTGGGAAACAACATCTCTCAAGTGTTGTTTTTCTGTTCCTCATCAATGAGTGAAATCATACTTGAAATTTACTGTATTGTTTGATGCTTCATAGTTTTCGATTTGGTGCCTAGAAAACCTGAATTGCACTGTTAGTGTTAGCAATGAGAAGGCAGAGATACAGCTTCATACTGCCATCCTTTAGGGATTGTCACTTATGTCAAACTGAGATAAATGGCTTCAGTGCAGAAAAGGATTTCAGGCCTAGCCGACTTGAAGCAGAGTTAGAGATTTTAATGTAGGCATGGACATAAGGACCCAATTCTCCCACCATAGCAAGTCCTGGACACACCATTACACCGGAAAAGCAAGATTCAGATATAAAGTCACTTCTCATGGTGATAATACAGGACTTTAAGAAAGACATAAATAGCACCCTCAAAGAAATACAGGAAAACACAGGTAAACAGCTAGAAGCTGTTCAAGAGGAAACATAAAAATCCCTTAAAGAACTACAGGAAAACACAATCGAACAGGTAAAGGAAATGAACAAAACCATCCAGAATCTAAAAATGGAAATAGAAACAATAAAGAAATCA
>NW_022196903.1:109384885-109385098 GCF_008632895.1 Mastomys coucha | reverse complement strand
TAGAAGATCCTGGGCAGATGTCATACAGACCCTATAAGAACACAAATGCCAGCCCAGACTACTATACCGAGCAAAACTCTCAATTACTGTAGATGGAGAAAACAAGATATTCCATGATAAAACAAAATTTACACAATATCTTTCTACATATCCAGCCCTACAAAGGATAATAGATGGAAAACATCAACATAAGGAGCAAAACTACACCCTAGA
>NW_022196903.1:109382361-109383999 GCF_008632895.1 Mastomys coucha | reverse complement strand
TCTCTGTGGGCTGAGAATGAAGTCACTCACTCAAGTCAAATAGCTTTGACCATAGCAGGAAGTCTGTGCCTATATCCAGAAATCGTGCCTACAATTCATTTCTTGGTGCAGCAGAACTATCAACTCTCAGCTTAGCTACGATGGAGGTAAAATCCTTTGGTGATGTGAGGGCCATTGAAGTACAGCCTTATTACAATGAAACCCAGTGTCTAAAAATTGTTCTTATTTTGGTCTTGTACTACAGTAAGAGCCAAGATTTTAAACTCTAGTAAATACAAAACAAACAAACAAACAAAAAAAGCTAGTGGGTATGAGCAGCCACGTGGGTGCTGTTAGTTGAACCAGAGTACTCTGAAAGAGTAGCCAGTACTCCTGAATTGCTGATCCATCTCTGCAGTCCCCTTTACTCTCTTTTGGTAAGTGAGAATACATGTCCTTTTTCTTGTATATGGCGACCTAGAAAACTTAAAGGTTTATAGCTGGAAGAGGAAGCCCTTTTGGTAGCCTTTGTTAACTGAGCTAGAAGTTTTGCTTTTCTTGTAAGAGGCTTCAGCTAGACTTCCAGGTGAGGGGTTCCTCTTCTCATGTCTCCATAAATTACCTTGTTTCTATTAGCTGCTTCATTTCCAGTGTTGTTAACATCAGAGCCTGGGCTCTGGAATTCTGAACAAGCAATGCTTAGCCACACATACTCAATAGGCCAATTCAAGAAACACATGATAGTGAAAAGCAGAAAAAGGAGATTCATTCATGGCTACATTGTGAAGAGCAAATAATGAGATTTTGTGGACATTCCCTTTCCTCAAACACAACCCTACTTTATCTTCTAGGATCCTGACATGAAGTTTAGATTTAAACAGAGGACAAGAGGCATGTATAACTAAGCAGTTATGGTCAGGGTGTGTGGTCTTGCCCATCATTGATCCATTATTCTCTGGGCTCTAGTCTTCTGTAAGATGGTCTGACAAGTTGTTAGAACTGTGAAGTCTTTTCCTGGGAGACTCTCCTTTTGTTAGCACTGGCTTTAGCCTTTTCCTTCTTGCATGAGATTACCAGGGAAACTCTCCATTTGATCAGGACCCCACTGCCATCCCAACCCTGTAGTCTGTTAGTCAAAAGGAAGGGCACAAATGTCTCTTTAGAATATCTTCATATCTGCTTGAAGTACTTCTTAATGGTATGGGTTTTAATTTATTTTGTTTTGAGATAGACTCTCGCCATAAAGCCCTACCTATATTCAACTTTGCTGTCGTCCTAGCTCAAGTCTCCAAGTGCTGGGATAACAGCCACTTCGCCTAGGCATTTGCTTTTATTTTTTTAATAGGATGTTTTGATAGTAAAACCTCAAAGTAAAGCAATTTAGATGATATTAGGGGTCAGTGTAGTGTCTATAGGTTACAGGCTGTCTTAGCTAGGGTTACTATTGCTATAATGAAAAAACATAACCAAAAGCAAATTGGAGAGTAAAGGGTTTATTGTCTGTCATTTCCACATTACTGTTCATCATAGAAGGAAGTCAGGATAGGAACTCAAACATGGCAGGAACCCAGAAGCAGAAGCTGATGGAGAGGCCATGGAGGAGTGCTGCTTACCAGCTTATTTCTCATTGTTTGCTGTTTTTTTTTTTTTTTTTTTTTT
>NW_022196903.1:109371687-109382332 GCF_008632895.1 Mastomys coucha | reverse complement strand
TCTGCCTCCCAGGTGCTGGGATTTAAGGTATGCATCACCATTGCCTGGCTCAGCCTGCTTTTTTATAGAACCTAGAACCACCATCCCACATCAATCCCTAAGAAATTGCCCTACAGGCTTGTACACAGTACAGTTTTATAGAGGCATGTTCTCAGTCGAGGTTCTTTCCTCTCTGGTAACTGTCGTGTATCAAGTGGACATAAAATTAACCAGAATAGAGGTGCAGTTGCCACTAACACTGTCTTTATCTCAAATATCAGCCACAAGTTTAGGGGTCTGGACAATACCAGACTACAAATTCAGGAGTTGCCACAAAATGCTTTGGTTTGATAATTCTTGAGAATGACTCTCAAAACCCAAGAAAGGGCTACTTAGAATTACAGCTTGGGTATCTTGAATGATGTGAGTGCTTTCCACTAATATTTTAAAGAAGTTTTGAGTTTGAAATTATTGTAGATTTCATAGAAAGTTTCAGAATTAGTACATAAAGAGTTTATTAAGAAAGAAAAGGAAAAGGCACTACTGAAAGTAGACGAGAGCTAGAGATCTGGGACAGATCCAGGACTTAAAAGCATTTTAGAGGTCATTTAACAAAGTACCACCTTAACCCACACCAGGATATCAGGGCAAATGTAATCTTACAATGTGAATCTTTTCTGATTAACTTAAAAGTTCACTAAGCATCATGCACTTGGTCCATTAAAGTTGTCCAATTTGTATATTGGCAGTTCTTCCCTTTTATTCATTTATTTAGGAATGGCCATGCTGTAAATATATCAAAGTTTGTCTAAACATTGACGTATTCAGGTACATTTCTGTTCTCTTAGTTTTGGGTATTGATAGTATGAAGATTCGTGGTTTTATGTGATTATGTTTCCATTTCTCTGGAGTTATCACCAAGAGTACAATTGCTAGGGTACATATTTAATTTCATTGGTACTCCTAGACTTGTTTGGAACAACAGTGTCATTCACTTTGCCACTGGCAGCATGAGGACACAGGTATTCTCTTACAGCTTATTATTCTCTTTGTAAGCATGTAAATGTGGAGTAACAAATTTTTTAACATTTATTTATTTATTTATTTATTTATTTAATAAATATACGAGTGTTCTGTCTACATCTGCACCTGTATGCCAGAAGAGGACATCAGATCCCTTTATAGATGGTTGTGAGCCACCATGTGGCTGCCAGCACATGAACTCAGGACCTCTTGGAAGAGCAGCCAGTGCTCTTAACTGAGCCATTTCACCAGCCCCAAATTTAAGAGACAGTTCTGTGGGCTAAAGAGATGGCTCAGTGGTTAAGAGGACTGGATGATCTTGTGGAGGACCCAGGTTCAGTTCCCAGCACCTATATGGCAGCTGACAACCATTTGTAATTCCAGTTCTAGGGGACCTGTTGCCTACCTCTGACTTCCACAGGCACCAGTCATGCATGGTGTACATAAATATGCACAGGCAAATCATTCATACACCTAAAATAAATTATAAATATAAAAATTATAAATGTAAGTAAAACAAGAGCTCCATTCACTGGCAGTTGCTTTCATATTGGTCTCAGCCACTCAGGAGAACAAAATCAAGGGTAGGTAGTTTGCTCTGGAAGAGATTAATTGCTGAAGAATAGGATATGTCATTTTTTAAAGGTTTATCTTATTCCTTTATGAGTGTTTGCCTGCATATGCCTGTGCACTTGACTGTTAGAAGAGGACATCAGAACCCCTTGAATCTGATGTAAGCTGCCATATTGATTGGTACTGGGAACTGATATTTGCACTGGGTACTGGTATGTTTCCCTATTCAGCAATCCCCTCTTCTTTCATAGTGTTTTGTATTTCTTCTAGAACCATTCCAAATATTAAAAGTTTAAATGATCCTATTGTTCAGAAACCTGTTATCTGATGGAGCTGGCATGGTCAGAAAGATAAAAATTAAAAAGGAAAATAAATGTCATTTGCTTTGAACTAGCACACACCTTTCCTTCTCTCCTTTTCTTCCTTCCTTTCTTTTTTGGTGTTTTGAGACAGAGTCAAACTTTGTACCCTTGGTAGATCTCCAGATCTACCTGTGTAGACCAGACTGGCCTCAGACTCACAGAGATGTCCTTCCTGTTGTCTCCCTAGTAAAGAGATTTAAAAGCATGTGCTACTGCGCCTGACTTGCTGTGTATGTGTGTGTGACATGCCATGTGTATATGGGTGCCCATGAAGACTAGAAAGGATGTAGATTCCTTATAGCTAGAGTTATGGGCAGTTATGAGCTGCCTGATGTAGCTGTTGCCAGCTGAATTTGGGTCCACTGAAAGAACAGTTAGTACTCTTAACTGCTGAATCACCTCTCTAGCCTGATTTTATCTTATTTTTAAATTATATATATATATATGTATATATATATGTGTGTGTGTGTGTGTTTGAGTATGGGAATATGAATACAGTTGTGTGTGAAGGCCAGAAGGCATGTGGAATCCCATGGAAATGGAATTAGAGGCAGTTGTGAACCACTACACATGGGTATTAGGAACCAAACTCTAGTCTTCTGCAAGAGCAGTACTCACTCTTAACCTCTGAGCCATTTTCCAGCCCTCAAATCTACCTTCTTAGCCATTTTTAATTTTAAAAACTTAGGTCATCTATGTGTGTGTTTATGTATGTTCAAAGACATGTGGAGCCTAATGGTCAAGAGTCTTCCTCAGTCACTTTCCACCTTACTTTGATAGGGTCTCTCACTGAACCTGCAGCTCATTGATTCAGCAAGACTAACTGAGCTCCAAGGATCTTTTTGTCTCTGCTTTCCTTGTACTAACTAACTATAATTACAAGAGTATCACCACAGGCCTAGCTTTTATGTGATGTTAGAGACTGCAAACTCAGTTCTTCATGCTGGTTTAGGAAGTGCTTTGCTGACTGGTCCATCTCTCTAGTCCCTTCTTAACCATTTTTAAGTGTGCAGTTCAGTGTTTAAACAAATCCACACTTGATCCAGGTGTTTTGTTCCTATGTCTCACTACTCAGAAATCAGGAAGATTTTGAGTTTGTTGCCAATCTGAGCTACATACCAAGAATCTGTTTCTATACAAAATCACTCATATGTAGTGTACATCCATTATTACTTTCCATCTCTATAGTTTTTTTGTCTTCAAAACTAAAGTATTAATCTCATTACAGAGTAAGTAACTCCTGTTTTTTTCCATTCCTGCCATTCTTAATCCCTAACAACCACTGTTAAACTGCCTGACTCCTAAGTGCTTCATGTGCAAGAATTATACAGTGTTATCTTTTTGTGATTGGCTTATATCAGTTGGCAGTGTCTCTGTTAGTATATTGCAGTTTTCCATTCCTCCTTTTTTTTCTTCTTATATATAAGTTCCTGTGTGCCTCAGTGTATATGTGGATGTCAGAGGAGGTCAGAGTTGAGCCATTTCATTCTCTTCTTCTATCTTGGGAGTCCCAGGAATTGAACTCACATGGTCAGGCTTTAGCATCAAGTGCCCCCTACCCACTGAGCAATCCTGTTAGTCCCAGATTTTTATTTTTGAGGTGGCATGCAGTCCATTGTATGTGTATACTGCATTTATCCTTCACCAAACTCTTGTGCTGCTTCTGCAATTTAGTTATGAATAGTATTGCTATGAACATGGGTATACAGATCCCTGAGACCATACTTAATTCTTTTGGTTTTGTTGTTGATTAGTCATTTTATGAGACATTGTTTCTCTGTGTAGCCTTAGCTGTCCTGGAATTTGCTTTGTAGACCAGGCTGGCCTCATACTCAGATCTGTCTGCCTCTACCTCCCAAGTGATGCTGGGATCTGCTACCATACCTGGCCCTTTTGTTCTTAGAAGTAGAATTGCTGGATCATATGGTAATTTGATCTTTATTTAGTTTGTTTTTGAAGAATCTGCTGTACCATCCATTTTATTTTTCACTAACAGTTTACAAGGATGCCAGTTTATTCTTTACGTGTTTCTGGTATATGTGTACATATAAGGGTGTAGTGCATTTGAGTGTGCTTCTGGGTTTCTGGTTATGTGTGCCATGGTCTGTATGTGAATATGTGGTAGTCAGAAGATGACTTTTTACCCCTTCAGCTTCCGCATTGTTTGTATGTATTAAACTCACTGCCAGGCTTCCATAACAGGCACCTTTATTCTTGAGGCCATCTCACTGGCCCATGGGTTCTAATTCTCCATATCTTTAACAGTACTTATTTCTGTGGTTTTGTTGTTGTTATGTTCTGATTTGTTGTTTGTTTTTGTAGTATCTTAATAAATGTTTGTGATAGGTAAACATATGTAAACACTTTTAGCTGAGATCAAAGGCATGATGAACCATTTACATCCCTATAGGCACTTTCTAAATCCTTTTATCCTTCAAGAAATTAAAATTCACCTGCTCCTGTGTGGGCTTTGCTTCGGGGAGTCCCACATGCTGAAGTGCGGATGCTTGGATCTCTTCAAAAAAATGCTATTGCATATAACCAACATAATGCATACATGCATTATGCATGCATAATACAAGTATACATTCTACATACTTGAAGTCCTCTCAGGCCTACTTACAGTGTCAGTTCACAACAGAAAGGCTGTTGAAAGAGTTAAGACAAGGAAATGCCATTCACAGTCAGGTCAGATGCTATTCCCTTCAAACATACTTGATCCCAGGCTGGCTGAATTTGCAGAGGTAGAATCCATGAATTTGGAATATCCACTGTTTCTGGGATTTTTGTCATGCTGCCTTTTATAGCTTAGCATTTCTGCTAAGCAGATGTTTAGTATGGTTTATATAACAAATAGCTTTTTCTTTATAAGAAGCAACTTTTTCTTTTTACCCTGTTAGAAGGTTGAGCCACACAACTGACAGTTTTATTTTTATTTTTGCTTCAAAATCTAAAACTAGACCAGGGAGGAAAAAAAGAACATTTGCTAGAGCTAACTGGGATGTACATGGGCCTGTGTGGAGCACACATTCAGAAGCTTTGCAACTGGCTGGCCTGGATCTGTCAAAACAATGTGTGGATGGTTCTGGTTTTCTGCACACTGTCTTACTTAGATGCTTCAGAGTAGTGATCCTGGGACTGAGTGGATTATAAGTATTATTTCAAAAGTAATTGTCAAGACTGCTCAAGGAGTAAAATAAACAAACGCTAATGCTGAAAAGGTCTTTAATCTCCTATGACTCCTGTTCAAGGATTAATCTTTGGCGCAGAGGTTAATATTTTCTCAAGTCATTCTCCCTTCACAAAGGGGAATCTGTGATAGGAAGGTAAAATATGAAATTAAATGTATTCTTTAGGTCTGGCCTAAATATATACTAGATTGTTTTTTTAAGCCCAGGATCAACTAAGCACAGAACCTCAGTTTCACCACCTAAGTGAGTGCTATGGGGTAAGTGCAAAGTGTCTCTCATTTCTGTCAACCCAGTAGAATAATGCAGTATGTTACCTTTTAAGGCACTCATACATTTGTTTATTTGAATTATGTGAAAAGTTAGGCATATAGGACAGTCCTTGCTTTTGAACAGTGTAGGTATAGGAACATAAGCTGATAGAGCTGTGGTAGTCTTCTACACTTTTTTCTATCATGATTTAGACTGTTACAGATTTTGTGTATGTTGTTAGAAAAGCAGAACTTTAAATAAAATATAAACAATTATGATAACAAGTATCTAATCTAAATGTTAAAGTCTTGTGTCAAATGTAATTTTCCTAATGGGTATACATACACACATACATATGTACTCGCATATATGTATAGCCACATATATGTGTATTCTTATCATTAATAATGTAAGACTATTTGGTATATTATAAAATTAGATGCATTAAGAAAAGTCTTTGTGCCAGGCAGTGGTGGCACACTCCTTTAATCCCAGCACTTGGGAGGCAGAGGCAGGCGGATTTCTGAGTTCGAGGCCAGCCTGGTCTACAGAGTGAGTTCCAGGACAACCAGGGCTACACAGAGAAGAAACCCTGTCTCGAAAAACCAAAAAAAAAAAAAAAAAAAAAAAAAAAAAAAAAAAAAAAAAAAAAAAAAAAAAAAAAAAAAAAAAAAAGAAAAGAAAAGAAAAGTCTCTGTAAAGTGTTGTTAAAGTTACTTCACAATCCTGGTTCATGGTTTATTTGTAGTAAAAGTAATGACAGAAGTATCACTTACTGGGAGAGTTGGCTGGCTTTGTACCAGGCTGGGGATCAAGTGCCTTCCATGTGTACATTGTCTCAGTTATTGTTGTCAGCAATGCAATGGGATAAGAAGTAGTTGTATCTCCCTTTGGTGGTCCAGGATCTATCTGTCTGTTAGCCAGCTGTTTTAATGACACAGGGTTGAGTGGAAGAGTGGCTGTTAGTTTGAAGAAAGAAGAGTGAAATAATCCCAAGGGTTAGGAGAGTGACTGGACTGGAGACATGCAGTAGGATTATAGAACAGCAACAGTGCTCATTCTGTGTTAGAAGCATGAATCTCAGTTGTCTTTGGTCAGCACAGATCTCTGAGCCCCTCCCCCCTTGTCATTTTTGGCTGGAAGAATTTACTTAAGGAATAGATGGATAGTTGGATTTTTGTAGGATTGGGGCTTGGGCAATTGTTGGAAGGAAGAAGGTGGACAGGAAAGTGGAGAGAGTGTAGACAGGACTGTTTAGAGTTACTGGAGGCTGGGTGGCTTATAGAGGAAGGGTTGAATAGAGAGGGTGAAGCTGGTTTTCCATGAAGAACCATTCTTCTCAACAAATAGTACTAGACCAACTGGAGAGCCATGTACACCAAGTGTTCTTAACTTTGACCTACCTTGGAAGACTTTATAATACACATGCACAGAAATTAACTTCAAATAAGCATAGGCCTAGATGGAAGAGGTAAGGTTGTAAAAACCACAAAAAGACAGGGGGAAAAATTTAGTGATCTTGGAACTACCCCCCCCCCCAAAAAGGGCAGGAAACAGTAGCTGAAGGGGCTTGTCACAGTAAAAATCTTTGATATTTAGAGCACACCATTAGAAAGGTGTGCCAAGACTTAAACTGGGAGAAGACTTATTCATTGAAAAGTCATATGTTGGCAAGGATGGAAATTGTCTGTAAGTCTCCGTTGCTGGTGGGAAGGAAAAAGGAATGACTGCTTTGAACAGTTGAGCAGAGCTTTTAAAACAGTGTAAATGCGGTGGCTGGTAAGATGGCTCAGCCATTAAGAGGTCACCGACTGCTCTTCCAAAGATCCTGAGTTCAAGTCTCAGAAACCACATGGTGGTGGCTCACAACCATGTGGAATGGGAATTGGTGCCCTCTTCTGGGGTGTCTGAAAACAACTACAGTGTACTCAAATAAATAAAATAAATACGTCTTTAAAAAAATGTAAATTCGGGCTGGTGAGATGGCTCAGTGGGGAAGAGCACCGACTGCTCTTCAGAAGGTCATGAGTTCAAATCCCGGCAGCCACATGGTGGCTCACAACCACCCGTAATGAGATCTGATGCCCTCTTCTGGTGTGTCTGAAGACAGCTACAGTGTACTTACATATAATAAATAAATAAATCTTTAAAAAAAATTTTTATTTTAAAAAAAAAATGTAAATTCATGCACATCAAAATGACCCACCCATTCCATTTCTAAGTCTTTCTCCAGGACAAACTAAAGCATATAGTCACATGAGAACACATACTCTTAGCAGATTTATTGATAGCCAAGTACATCTAACTATCTGAATGTCAGTCACAAGTCTATGAATAAAGAAATTGTGTCCTATTTGCAGAATGAAATATTACTTAGCAATGAAAACTATTGATGTTCTCCACAGCATAAACAGACCTTAAAATAATTAGGCTTAGTGAAAGAAGATAGACTGAAGGAAAGTATACTGTATGTTTTACTGTGTTTGTCAGAAAGCAGATAGTGCTTACAGGGAGAAGGAGCTAAGAAAGGCTTTAGGAAACTTGGGCAATCATGGAAATGTTTGTCATCTTGAATATGGTAATAGTAATGTTAATGCATCAAATTGTATGTGTGAAATCAATTAGTTTGTATCAGTTAATAGTTCATAGCTGTGAACAGGCTGGGTAGGATAGTTAGGAGTTGGAGGGAGAGTGAAAGAGGGAGAGGGGTGTGTGTGTGTGTGTGTGTGCATGTAAAGGGGTGGGGGAGAATACAAGGGTGTGTGTATATATATATATATATATATATATATATATATACAGAGAGAGAGAGAGAGAGAGAGAGAGAGAGAGAGAGAGAGAGATCAAAGGACAACTCCCATATCAATCTTTGTCTTCTGCCTTTCTTTGAGAAAAGGTCTCTTTCTGCTGTGAACACCTGTCTGTACCAGGAGCTTCTAGGATTGCCTGCCATCTCCTGCCTGCCCATCTCAGGAGCACTGGGATTGCAGACACATACAATATGCATCCAGCTTTTTTTGTGGGTGCAAATTCAGGTCCTTATGCTAATGGAACAAGCCATTGGGCTATTTCCTGAACCCCACTTTTAAATATAATCTTTATCTAATTTTCTTTAAGTGGTTTCTTTATTGCCATTGTTCTTTTCCTGTTAGATTTTTTTTTTCAGGTTCTTGCATCCACTGTTTTATTTTCTTGGTAAGAACGTTATTTTTCTTGACATTGTGACTATACAGCAAACTAATGTTAAAAAAAAAAGGTTAACTTTAGTTGACATAATTTGCAGCTAAAATTTCTTTTTTAAAGAGATGTAAGTGTTGATTATATCCAATTTCTTTTTACATTTTTGTTTTCTTACTATACTTATTTACTTGGGAGAGTGGGAGTATGTGCCATGGTGCTCACGTGGAAGTCATCTATGGGGTTAGGAGATTAAACTCAGCTTGTTAGGCTTACTTGGCAAGAGCCATTACGTGCTGAGCCATTATATCAGCCTATTGAAACTAAAATTCTGTATATGTGTGTGTGTTGGAAACAGTTTTATTTTGGACATTTAGAACGTGCCACATTGGCTCTTGAAAGTGTGTTTGCCTGAATGTTCTTACCTTGGTACTAACCTCCACAGTTCACTGAGTGCACAAATATAAGATCTCTCTCTCACAGACACTCTTTGGGTACATTTTTGTGGGAGACTCCTTATGTCATTATCATCCTTGCCTTAATGTCCTGTAATTTGCAATTTTTTGTGCTTCCTTCTCTCAAAAGTCATTAGCTACTTTTCTACATAAGAAACTAGGCATAATTTCAAGATTATTTTCTCTAGTGTTTCAGGACTTCTATCTTCACAGACACTTAGGCTTTTTAGAGACATTTCTGTGGGATGACTCTAATGTTATTACAGTTCTTGCCAGAGTGCCCTCTAACCTGTAACTGAAAATTGAGGTTAGCAAATGCTGTTAGCAAAAAGGAGTTTACCTCCTTTTTGTTGATATGAATGTGACTGGTCTGGCTTCAACTTTATAATCCTCCTGCCTTTGCTTCCTGAGTATTGCAATTGCAGATATTCACTACTGTTGGGTGATACTATTCCTAGGGATATGTGAACAAGCATCTCACTACTGAACAAAGTAAGGATACTACTGAAGTCCATGTGGTGAGCCAGAGAATGTATTGGGGTTATATACAGGACAAGTATGGATTAGGAGTCGCTAACTTACAAGAGAAGAAATGATTCAGAGATACCTACATTACCAAAACCTACCCATGGGTGACAGTTCACAAAAAAAACTGGAAACTTGGAGTGGCAGTGCACAACCAGCAGGCAGTTCAACAAGGGTCTCTTTGGGTAGCTCATCTTGTCTGAGAGTATTATTCAGAAGTCCTTACTGCTTATAAATGTATGGTGGTGATGATGGGGTGCCTAGTGAATCTTGTCAATTTCAGGAGCTTCCTGAAACCTCTGAGTCCTGAACTCAAAGAGTTTCCCTAGAGGATAGACTGCTTTACTTACCATTTAGTAAGTCTTGTGCCTTAAGGATGCCTTCCCTCTAAAATGGAATGTTTTATTTAAAAAGAAATTGTTACACATTAGCCACCATTCCTGACTATTTGCTTTGAAAAGATTAATACTATTTATACTTTAACAATGGTCTTAATTTCAAAAAAGGATTTGAAGATTATAGACTCCAAGGAAAACTGGTGTCTTCCCTTTATTATGGGACGTAACTACTCATGGGAATGAAAGAGCAGTTGTAGAAATATCTGCCGACAAGAAATCAAAGACTTTCTAGAGTTTAGTGAAAATGAAGCTACACATACCCAAACTTATGGGACACAATGAAAGCAGTCCTAAGAGGAAAGCTTTAAGTGCCTCCAAAAAGAAACAGGAGAGAGCATACACCAGCAATTTGACAGAACATCCGAAAGCTCTAGAACAAAAAGAAGTAAATTCACCCAAGAGGAGTTGAAGGTAGGAAATAATCAAACTAAGGGCTGAAATCAATCAAATGGAAACAAAAGGAGCTCTACAAAAAAAATCAACCAAACCAGAAGCTGGTTCTTTGAGAAAATCAACAAAGTAGATAAACCCTTAGCCGGACTAACTAGAGGGCAGAGAGACAGTATCCTAATTAACATGATCAGAAATGAAAAGGGAGGTATAGCAACAGACACTGAGGAAATTCAAAATATCATGAGATCCTAGTACAAAAGCCTATACTCAACAAAACTGGAAAACCTGGATAAAATGGACAATTTTCTAGACAGATACCA
>NW_022196903.1:109338549-109371494 GCF_008632895.1 Mastomys coucha | reverse complement strand
AGAAAACCAGTAGCCAACATCAAACTAAATGGAGAGAAACTTGAAGCAATCCTACTAAAATCAGGAACAAGGCTGCCCACTCTCTCCCTACCTATTCAGTATCATACTTGAAGTCCTAGCCAGAGCAATTAGACAACAAAAGGAGATCAAAGGGATACGAATTGGAAAGAAGTCAAATTATCACTATCTGCTGATAATATGATAGTATACTTAAGTGACCCCAAAAATTCCACCAGAGAGCTCCTAAACCTGACAAACAACTTCAGCAAAGTAGCTGGATATAAAATTAACTCAAGCAAATCAATGGCCTTCCTCTACACAAAGGATAAACAGGCTGAGAAATAAATTAGGGAAACAGTATCCTTCACAGTAGTCACAAAGAATATAAAATACCTTGGTATGACTCTGCTTAAGCAAGTAAAAGATCTGTATGACAAGAACTTCAAGTCTCTGAAGAAGGAAATCGAAGAAGATCTCAGAAGATGGAAAGATCTCCCATGTTTGTGGATTGGCAGGATTAGTATAGTAAAAATGGCCACTTGCCAAAAGCAATCTACAGATTCAATGCAATCCCCATCAAAATTCCAACTCAATTCTTCACAGACTTAGAGCAATTTGCAAATTCATCTGGAATAACAAAAAACCTAGGGTAGCGAAAACTAATCTCAACAATAAAAGAACCTCTGGTGGAATCGCCATCCTGGACCTTAAGCTGTACTACAGAGCAATTGTGATAAAAACTGCATGCCACTGGTACAGTGACAGGCAGGTGGATCAATGGAATAGAATTGAAGACCCAGAAATGAACCCACACACCTATAGTCACTCGATCTTTGAAAAGGAGCTAAAACAATCCAGTGGAAAAAAGACAGCATTTTCAACAAATGGTGCTGGCTCAACTGGTGGTTAGCATGTAGAAGAATGCAAATCAATCCATTCCTATCTCCTTGTACAAAGCTCAAGTCCAAGTGGATCAAGAACCTCCACATAAAACCAGATACACTAAAACTAATAGAAAAAAAAGTGAAGAAGAGCCTCGAGCACATAGGCACAGGTGAAAATTTCCTGAACAGAACACCAGTAGCTTATGATCTAAGATCAAGAATCAAAAAATGGGACCTCATAAAATTGCAAAGCTTCTGTAAGGCAAAAGATACTGTCGATAGGACAAAACGGCAGCCAACAAATTGGGAAAAGATCTTTACCAATCCTATATCTGACAGAGGGCTAATATCCAATATATACAAAGAACTCAAGAAGTTAGACTCCAGAGAAACAAATAACCCCATCAAAAAATTGGGTACAGAGCTAAACAAAGAATTCTCAACTGAGGAATACCGAATGGCTCAGAAGCACCTAAAGAAATGTTCAACATCCTTAGTCATCAGGGAAATGCAAATCAAAACAACCTGAGATTCCACTTCACACCAGTCAGAATGGCTAGGCTAAAAAACTCAGGTGACAGCAGATGCTGGAGAGGTTGTGGAGAAAGAGGAACACTCCTTCATTGCTGGTGGGACTGCAAGCTGGTACAACCACTCTGAAAATTAGTTTAGCAGTTCCTCCGGAAATTGGACATAGTACTACCAGAGGACCCAGCTAGGCCACTCCTGGGCATATACCCAGAAGATGCTCCAACATGTAATAAGGACACATGCTCCACCATGTTCATAGCAGCCTTATTTATAATAGCCAGAAACTGAAAACAACCCAGATGTCCCTCAACAGAGGAATGGATACAGAAAATATGGTACATCTACACAATTGAGCACTACTCAGTGATTTTAAAAAATGAATTTACGAAGTGGGTGGATCTGGAGAATATCATCCTGAGTGAGGTAACCCAATCAAAAAAGAACACACATGGTATGCATTCTCTGATAAGTGGATATTAGCCCAGAAGATCGGAATACACAAAGTACAATCCACAAACCACAGAAACTCAAGAAGAAGGAAGACTAAAGTGTGGATACTTCGTTTCTTCTCAAAAGGAGGAACAAAATACCCATGGAAGGAGTTGTAGAGACTAACTATGGAGCAGAGACTGAAGGAAGGACAATCCAGAGACTGTTCCACCTGGGAATCCTTCCCATATTCAATAATCAAATCCAGACACTATTGTTGATGCCAGCAAGCGCTGGCTGACAGGAGCCTCATATAGCTGTCTCCTGAGAGGCTCTGACAGTACCTGACTAATACAGAAGTAGAGGCTCACAGCCATTGGACTGAGTACAGGGTCCCCACTGAAGAAACTAGAGAAAGGACTAAAGGAGCTGAAGAGTTTGCAGCCCCTTAGGAGGAACAACAATATGAACTAACTAATACCCTCAGAGCTCCCTGGGACTAAACCTCCAACCAAAGAGTACAGATGGTGGGACTCATGGCTCCAGCAGCATATGTATAGCAGAGGACGGCCAAGTTGGTCATCAAGGGCAGGAGAGGTCCTTGGCCCTGTGAAGGTTCTATGCCCCAGTGTAGGGGAATGCCAGGGCCAGGAAGCAGGAGAGGGTGGGTTGGTGAGCAAGGGGAGAGGGAGAGGAAACAGGGTTTTGTTTTTTTTTTCCTTTTTTTCTTTTTTTTGGAGAGGAAACTGGGAAAGGAGATATCATATGACATGTAAATAACAAATATCTAATAAAAATAAAAAAGATCTGTCAGCAAAGAAATAATGTTACAGATTATTTTTACCCTTTTTGTCTCTAATTTTTTTCTTCTGTTAAATTACTGTTACTCACATATATACTCTCAAATTTAAAGCCTGACTTGTCATGTACCTTGGTTGCTGGACAAATAAGTCAAGCTGGAAATGGGCCAGAAACATCCTTCCTGCTGGCTATCCCTCGTAGTATTGGAAGATGCATTGTGAGAGAATTTTCAGTGAAAGTCTTACTCAAGTGGATATCCTGTGTACAATAATGCTGACCAGTCAGGCAGCAAAATGAGCTCATTGTTGTAGGGCTAGTGTGAGGATAACACACTGCTTTCTGATTCAGCTCAATGCCTGTTTTATGGTGAGGAGATTATCTCTGCTACCATAAAATTGATCAAAATTCTATGGCTGAGGTGAGTTCTAAGCCCTAATGAGGAAGCAAGTAGTGTTGCTTTGCTAAATGACATAATGTGCCTGTCAAATTGCCTTCTAAAGAACTGTTTATGCCCATACACTAGTGGTGATGTCAGCTTTGGTCAGAGAAGTTTTTGCAGAAGTTGCTGGTGAGAGATTCACAAATGGCTAACCTACAGAGACTAACTGACTGTGGAATACCTAGTTACAAATGGAACAACTATTTTACAACCTCCAGGAGTCAGAGAATGTTGTGGATTAAGGGGTGAGAAAAATGTAAGAGCCAGAGAAAAGTAGGGGGATGGTATAGAGTACTAACTCCTGGGCATGCCATGGCATGGCTGCTATGCTTTTGAACTCACACAGTTGTGAGTACCAGTCAACATTGAGCAGTGGAAGGAGGAGGATTTATACAGAATCAATGGTTCATGAAGATTCCGTGGCACAGCTTTTGGTAAGGTGTATATATATCTTCCTGTTATAAGCTGTCATTGTGCTGCTATAAACAGCTCTAGTGTGGTTCTTTTAGTTAAAAAACTAAAGGCAACAACCACAGATAAGAAAGTGTGAAAACACCAGAGGATAAGTCCCTCAAAACAGGCATAAGCACATCATGGTTAACTGAAGGGAAGCCAAAGGCCAAGAGAGCAGTTAAAAAAGGGAAAGCATGGCACATAGCAGAATAGTGCTACCTATCGAAATAAAATAGACAAACTGCCCGTGTGTTTGCTTTCAAGTAAAAGAACACCCGAAGAAGTGTGTAATGGGGTTCTTGGGTGTTTTTGAAGTTAAGATAATTCACTTTCTTTCCTTTTCATATTTTAGTTCTGTTGGCCTCTGGGGTGTTTTTATTTCCCCCCAAAGATTTGGAGTACACTGTTTCAGTATATGTGTAAGTGTCCTCTTTAACCAGGTGGTGAGTGTAAAATCCTTTAATCCCAGTAGGTTCCAGGATAGCCAGGGCTACACAGAGAAAGTTTGTCTTGAAAAACAAACAAAAACAACAAAAGAAAAAAGAAAAAGCATTTTTCTTTGGCACTGTGTTTTCAATTCTAGCACTTCCATTTGGTTTTTTATGGTTTCTATTTCTTTGTAAAATTCTCTGTCTGGTCTTACATGCTGTCTGCCTTTTCCATTGGAGCCTTTACTGAATTAGCACTGCTTAAAATTCCTTGGCTATTCCAAAATGTATGTCATGAGTCTGGGCCTGATGATTATGTTGTTTATACAAGGGGGGTTTTATTGCTACCTTTAGTATATTTGCCATATTTTTGTTCAAGGAGGTATGTGTTTTATATAATAAAATACTGAGGAAAATATCTGGATATATTGACAACAAGTTCATGTCTACTATTTGTCGGGATTTCTCTACTAGAGTGGAGATTTGTGTCATTCTACTTAGGGGTTAGCTATGTTTACTTCTGTGGGCTACTGAATTTGACATTCACTGTTGCCATGGTAACCAAAGGCTTCAATTTTTTTCTTAGTAATCTTTGTTCCCTGTGAGTCTGCCTTTTTGTGCCTGTTCTCAGAATACCATTGTTTTCTAGCTTTCTCAGTTGTGTTCCATTGTTATTTGTGTTTAGATTAGTGTTGGTAGTAGAGGGTCAGGAGAATTTTGTGATGTTCTGGGTAAGCTTCAAATTTGTGCAGAACCTGGGTCTAAGGATGTATTCATCACAATACTAAACAATCCTCTTACCCCCTTTGTTTTTCCATGACATTAGTGGCTATCCAGCAAGTGACTTTTAAACTTTTCCTTAGGTATTGCTATGAGGTAGTGCAGCTCTCCTAATTTGTTTTTATGGTTTTTCTGTAGTTTTTACTTTTTATTTTTTGTTGTCCAATTTTACATGTGAGTTTTGTAAGTAACAAAATAATTTTTTCATTAATACTTTCCGTCTTTTGGTACTTCCATACTTAATACAATTACTGATATATTTGGGTTTGCTTTAGCTTTTCATGTGTCACACCTGTTCAGTAATCTTGCTTTCTCCCCATTTGATGGTTTTTATGTTTAAATTCTGTTTTCCTTTTGTACCAGTGTAGTGGATCTTTTGCTAGGCTAATGGAATTACTAGTCACCCATCCCTCATTCAAGAATGAAATAGGTGGGCTGGAGAGATGGCTCAGTGAGTAAGAGCACTGATTGCTCTTCCGAAGGTCCTGAGTTCAAATCCCAACAACCATATGGTAGCTCACAACCATCTGTAATGAGATCTGATGCCCTCTTCTGGGGTGTCTGAAGACAGCTACAGTGTACTTATGTATAATAATAAATAAATCCTTGGGCTGGAGCAAGCAGGGACTGAGCAAACGGGGTAGGCCCGAGCGAGCAGGGCTGACCAGAGCAAGCAGAGATCCTAAAAGTCAATTCCCAACAACCAGATGAAGGCTCGAAACTATCTTACAGCTACAGTGTGTACTCATATACATAAAATAAATAAATCTTTAAAAAAAGAATGTATAAAATACTGTACACATTTAGTTTTAATGGTAGCATAACTAGCAGTTTTCTATCACTTTGGTAGTAGATTGTGGGTATGCCTATTCTTTTGGCCATAAAAGATTAATGCATCATGCTATTTTTGTTTTTTTAATATTTCCTTAAAATTTCTTCAGCCTAACCCAGGAGTTTACAACTATAAACTTTATTTTTCCTGTGTTGTTTATCTTGTATAAAACATGCTAAGCCAGGTAGTTATTCAGGTTAAGCTAAGCATATGTTAAAAGACGGAAAAGCTACAAGGAGTAGAAGAAATTGATTTTTAAATTTTTACTGAAAGGGAAGAATTTCAACACTGTAAATAAAGCTGTGACAAAGAAACAGTGGTAATAATAGGATGTTTACTGAGAACTTAATGCAAAGGAATCCCAAAGAAGTCAAGAAGAAGATAGAGTTGGATATTAAATATTTTGTGTACCATGTGTACTGTTCACTCTCTGTTGCTGTGACAAATGCTTGACAGAAGCATTTTAAGGGAACAAATATTTATTGAGACATGATTTCTAATGGTGACTGTAATAATTTTTGTTTTTCAAGACAGCATTTCTTTGTATAACAGCCCTTTCTGTCCTGGAACTCACTTTGTATACCATGCTGGCCTCAAACTCACAGAGATCCTCATGCCTCTGCCTTCCAGGTGCTGGGCTTAAAAGTGTGTGCCACCACATCTGGTGACTATAATCATTCATACTCTCTCTCCCCCTCCCTCCCTCCCTCTCTTCCCCCCATGTATGTGTGTATGTGTTTGTGTGTGTGTGTGCACACGCCCACGCCTGCATGCACCCGCATGCACTCAAGCACATGTACATACATGTTCGTGTTCCTTTGTGTTTGGGTTTGGGTGCATATGCTATGGAGGTCAGAGGCCAGGAGTCTAGGTACCACCCGCTCTATTTGAGACAGGCTCTCTCACTGGTCTGTTACTCACCAGCTTGCCAGGCTAGCAAGCCTCAGGGATCCACCTGTCCTCACCTCCCTAATGGTGCTGGGACTGCAAGTGTAAATGTAGCACACATGACTGTTTTTTTCTTTTGGAATAACTTTGTTTTTGTTTTTGTTCTATTTATAGATTTATTTATTATATATACAGTGTTTTATCTGCATGTATGTCTGCAGGCCAGAAGAGGGCACCAGATCTCATTATAGATGTTTATGAGCCACCATTTGGTTTCTGAGAATTGAACTCAGGACTCTGGAAGAGCAGTGTGCAGACACTGCTCTTAACTTCTGAGCCATCTCTCCAGCCCCCACAACTGGCTTTTTATGTGGGTTCTGGATCAAACTCAGGATTTCATGCTTTACAAAATGAACTGTCTCTTCTGTTTCTAGTTTAGTTTCTTAGTTTGTCTCCATTGCTTTGTGCAGTTTTACAAATCTTGTTTTCTGTCCTATGTGAGTTCCCTGAGAGTAAATTTATATTTGGCCTCTAAAATGTTGAGTACATAACCTATTTCTTTGATGCTTCTGTAAATAAATTGTCTGTAGTGATGACTATTAGAAACTAGTTTTCCAAGGAATTTTCAATTTGATACATTTCAATTCTCAGTTGTACATAGTAAATAGATTTTATAATTAGCTCCCCTTTTCCATCCTTTATCCATACTCCAAGTTTTTTGAGATAGGTTCTCCCTGTGTGCTCCGGGCTGGCCTGGAGTTTGCTAGGTGTCCCAGGCCAACTCAGTTTGTGATCTTGGTAAGTGCTGGAGTCATAAGTGTTAGGCCACTATGCCTGGCTTTAGAATTTCCTTTAATGAAAGCTTGCAGATGTTTGTGACAGAAAGTTCTTGAAAAAATGTTTATGAAATTATGTTTTCCTGTGCATCTTTTAAATTTTCATGTTCAAGACTACAACTGATAACAGTATCTGGTTGTTACTCAGTATGATCATATTAAAATATTTATTGTAACCTGTGACACCTCCACCCACCCACTCATTGTGTGTTCTGGCTGACCTAGGACTTGCCATGTAGACTGGATTAGCTAGGAATTGCTTCTGCCTGTAGACTACTAGGAGTAAAGAAAGGTGTATATCACTATGTGTGGCTTTTTTTTTTTTTTTTTTTGGTGTTGTTTATTTTAATTTTTTTTACAAAGTATCTTCTTTCTTGACTACAATTTTTGTTTTACTTTTTAAAAATTAGAAAATGCTGATAAAAAACTAAAAAAATGATTCTACCCCTTCCTACTAGTAGAACATAAAATTGTAATATTTTCTGTGCATTCAACCTTTCTTGTTTGTCTGTAAAAGGTGAGCTCCCAGCTAAATTTCACTTCATTCTTATGCTTGCTTTTCAGCTTCTCCTAAAAGGACATCAGTGCTCCTAGGACGTGCTTGAGGGAGAGCAATGAAGGCAAGTATCCAAGTTTTCATGACCTATGAAAATAACTCAATGCCAAAAGCTTTGACTACCATGTACAAAACAGAAAATGTTGACAAGAGAAAGGAATAGAAAAAGATAATTTGTGTATAATTTAGAATGGCTTTGTGAAGGACCCTTTTAAACATTTGTTGAATTTTACAAAGCAATTTTCCACTTTATTTCTAATATTAATTCAAAGCAACTTGTTTTCTTAGTGTGCACTTACCAGGTATTGTGTGTTAAGGAAAACTGTGGTAGAAAAATGAATTGTGGGAAATTCTAAGAATTGATTGAAATGACCAAAATGTCTGGTATGTTCATGGCTGCTTCTTGCTCTTTCTCCATAGTTCATATCTCTTCTGTCATGTCATTTTGCTCTTTTCCTTTTCCCCTTTACTGTAAGAATGTGATGCTTTAGAGATAATGAACAAAAGAAAATCCAAATTCCTTTCTTACCAGAGTATAGTTAGCTTCTTGTATATGTAAAGCCAGGAATATAAATATAATTTTGAGTCTTTTCATAAACTAATTAACAGTTACTAGTTATTCCAGGATTACTATTTTAGAGAAGAAAATGGCAGAGCATTTCTTGTGTTTTGAGATTACTGAGTTCCATGAATGCTGACATTCTTACCATCAGCATTTGGAGTTATGACAGTATTATTGTCATTGGTTATTTTGTTACCATACTTGGTCTTTGTTAATATTTAGCATACCTTGATCAGGGACCTTGGAGATTTTCTCTATGGAGACTAGAGGAGACTTCACATTTTGACCGTGTTCTGTGTGTGTGATGTCACAGTAAATAATAGCTGTTCCACTTGTGAGATTTTATCTATCAGAAGAGGGTAATCACAGCTTACTGCTCAAAGCTTAGCTTGAGTATATTTAGGGCTGCATGCTCCATAAGCCTGTGCTAAGTTGTGTAGTTACGATGAGTCTTGCTGTTTAGAGATCTTGAGGTGCAGTCTCTCATCTTTGCAGCTGTGCCTAAGAGCCTTCCCTAGGGATGGCAGCATCTCTTTGTAGTCTGTCAGTTCAGCTTTAAAAAACAAAACCCAGTGTACAAATACTAGTAATGTCTCACATAAAGTTAACTGACATTTAAAATGTACTATATTCTCCAAGTTTTCAGATAGGAAGCAGACAGATGGTCAGTTGATTAGTTCTCCATACTGCCCAAAGAAAGATATGCTGAGTAGTCAATTCCTGTAATACTTAATGTGTGAGATAAGTAGTAATTCATTTAGTTTCTTAGCTACCTTAGTAACATTCTTTTATTCACGGTATCTTTTAATCTGATGGAGTAAACTGGCTTTATTTTACTTATAACAATAACCAGATCAGTTGTACAGTGTGGCTAATACAGTATAAAATGAGGAAAATCACCGACTACCTCCTGGCGGCCTTGCTTTGACATCCTCCCATTTTCTCAGTCTTAGCAGCCCAGTATGAGAATAGTTTGATAGATATACACTGTTACCCGTGCTGGTTTGTTGGTCACACAGCCCTTTTAACCAAAGATTAATATAATTTAGTAACTTAGTTTGCCAGGCAGACTTAGGAGAGAAGGTCAGGATAATTAAACATGCATACTGTTGGCAAAAGTTGCCCACAGAATGTCCCAGAAAACTTCACTAAATCTAAGCTAATAAGAGTTTTTTGTCTTTGTGATCCCAAAGGGAGACCAACAAACCAATGCAAATGCAGAATTAGGAAAGGGGTAGGAGGGCATATGGATGGCAAGGTTTCTATGGGGCCACAAGAATTTCAGTGAAGGACAGGGAGCTTCCCTGCTTGAACAGCTGCTTTCAGTTACCTCCTCCTGGAATGAAGAGACATGGTGTTTAGAAAGTAGAAAAGAACTGGTGAGAGATGAGCATTTTTAACCCTGTCACTCTCCTTTTGAGTCATGAAGAGTCAGCAGATAAGGAAATAGGTTTGAAAGAATGGAGACCGTGGAGTACAGTGCCAGTGTCTGTGTCCTATGGTGAAAAGTCCTGAAAATGGTCACCCAGAGTTGTGCATGGATTTGTGTCTCCTGTCCCTCAGCATGTGCTTAGCCCATGGTGGCAGTGAGCTAGCTCATTCATGTTTTCTGTCTTGCCACTTGGTAGCAGCAGGATCCATACCCCAGAACAAGAACTTGCAGTGCTTAACTGACAGGAGCAGATTGTTCAGGGTACTCGTTGTAATGTAGGGAGTTTTAAAGTCTTCTAAACAACAACAAAACTTAAGAGAAAATATGCAAAAACCTCCTGCATTATGTTTTGCCTCTGTAGTAGCTTCTATGCATTTCTATAATTTTATATATTTGTACAAACTCAATAAAAATAAAACACTTTATTAAAAAAAAGAGATCTGATCCCAGTCCATCCACCCCTCCCCTCTGCATGTGATTTCAGTAGTCATGACAGTCATGATCTTAGTTTCAGCTTCCTTTTCCTGTGTTTAATACTTGCTTGTGGCAGCTATTTGGCCTTTAACCTTTCATTTTTCTCTGTTGTTTGATTGCACCTAGTTACTGTTCTACATCTTTGTTTTTGAGTTTATATAAATAAATAGGAATCTTCTGTCAAGAATAATGTTGAGAGATAGAGAATCTTTTTTCTGTTTTTGTTTTTGTTTTTGAATTAATCAATGTCACTGTATGGCCCTGACTGGCTTAGAACTTGCTGTGTATGTAGTCTAGGTTGACATTGAACTCTCTATCGTCGTGTGTTAGCCTCCTGAGTGCTAGGATTACGGCACATGCACACACATACACAAACACACAAGCACACACACACACACACACACACACACCCTCCCTCCTTTCCTCTCTCCTTCAAATCTCCCTTTTGACAGTTGGCATTGAGCAAAACTCTGTTCTTTCTGAAGAGTGATCTGTCTGGACTACTCATTTATTGGGGCCACAATTTATTGTTTTGTTTTGTTTTGCTTCAGCAAGAATTTAATTTTACAAGGTTTTTCTTTGTTTTAGCCTCCCAAAAGAACAAACCTGTCACTTCTAGTTACCTTTGAGCTTGATGAATATAGTTGGATATTAGCAAAAGGCTTCAAATTTTTGCTAAAATCCACATCAATTGGGATATTTATCTCTCACTCTTCTCTGAATTTGCTGAGTTTCAGCATGTTGATACTGAGTCGTGATTATTGAAAAAAAAGAATTTAATTGCCTTAGATAGACTAAACATACATGATCTATTCTCTTGATTTTCTAAGCAGTGGCTAGTTGTCCTGCCAACTGCTAATGTGGAGTCTATTCCAAGATGGCCCCTTAGTATCCTTTTTTTATATTGAAACTTGTAAGGGGTCTTTTTTTTTTTTTTAATGTTATTTTCATTTTCTGTGTCCTTGTACTGGGCTTTTTATTCTAGAAAATAACATAACCATTATCTGAAAAAATATCTTTTAATCTTCTGATTAAAGATTGCTTAATCATATAATATTTGATCTGTTTGGCTAGCTGCATGGTTTTTTTTTGTTTTCTTTTAACTGTAGTGTTTCTATATTTCTGCATGGATGTATGATACAAGGATGTTTTCTTTTTTTTTCCTTTTTCCTCCCCCCCCCCCTTTTTTTTTTTTGTAAACATTAGGTAGGCATGAAGCCTCCATCTCTCAGCTGCATGCATTGTCACTCTTGAAGCAAATGCCTACCTAATTTGACAAGTCTCGGTGTGTTTAAAATTTTTTGAGTTTGCAAATAAGCTTATTAAGCTTACTGATGGAGCCTTCCGGCAGTGAACAGTTATATGAGGACCCTGATCCTGGAGGCAGATCCCAAGATGCAGAAGCCAGGAGGCAGACAGAATCAGAACAAAAGCTATCTAAAATGACCCACAATGCTCTGGAGAACATTAATGTGATTGGCCAAGGCTTGAAGCATCTCTTCCAGCACCAGCGCAGGAGGTCATCAGTGTCTCCACACGATGTGCAGCAGATTCAGACAGATCCAGAGCCTGAAGTGGATCTGGACAGTCAGAACGCATGTGCTGAGATTGATGGTGTCTCCACCCATCCCACAGCTCTGAATCGTGTTCTCCAGCAGATCCGAGTGCCACCCAAGATGAAGAGAGGGACAAGCTTGCATAGTAGGCGGGGCAAATCAGAAGCCCCAAAGGGAAGTCCCCAAATCAACAGGAAATCTGGCCAAGAGGTGGCAGCTGTTATACAGTCAGGTCGACCCAGGTCTTCATCCACAACTGATGCTCCTACCAGCTCTTCTGTGATGGAAATAGCTTGTGCTGCTGCTGTGTGTGTACCTGGAGAGGAGGCAACTGCAGAACGGGTAAGTCTGTTAGATTTCTGTTAACTTGCTGTTTTGACAGGTGTGCACATGACAAATGACCAGTCTGGTTTTAAGTAATATTTTGGTTTTAGTTAGATTTTTTTAAAATTTTATAAAATGGGTCTAGTGCTACACACTTGTAATTCTCTAGTGCTTGGGGCAGGGGAGGCAGGGGGGGGATCAGGAATTGTCTGTGTAGTGAGTTTGAGACCAAATATGTTTTAGGCCAATGTGTGTAATGTGAGAAAGAAAACAATTCAGTTTTACTTGTACCAATGTGCAAAACGTATCTTTGACATGATAGAGATTGAATATTGTTAGAACAATCATGGGTTGTTGATCATTGGAGATTCTGCATTTTTGTTTTTCATGTTTATTTGTGTGTTTGTGTGGAGGGGCGTATCACAAAGAGTGTGTATATGCCAGAAAAGAACTGGCAGGAGTTTATGCTCTCCTTCTGTCATATGAGTTCCAGGAATTGAATTCAACAAGCTTGGCAATAAATACCCACTGAGTCATCTCATAGTGGTGGAAATATCTCTTGTAGTTCAAGCTATCCTCAAATTTACTGTGTAGCAGAGGACAACTTTGAAGTTCTAACCCTCCTGCTTTTACTTCTCAAGTCCTAGGTTTTTTATTTGTTTGTTGTTTTATTTGTTTGTTTGTTTGGTCAGGGTTTGTCTGTGTACCTCTAGCTATTCTGGAACTCACTGTATAGTCTAGGCTGGCCTCGAACTCAGAAATCTAACTGCCTCTGCCTCTGCCTCTGCCTCTGCCTCTGGAGTGTTGAGATTAAAGGCATGCACCACTACCACTCAGCCCAAGTGGTAGGATTTTAACCCTGTATTACCACAACCAGTTGATCCAGTGCTTAAACCCAGGATTAAACCCAGGCCCTTGTATATTCTAGGCAAGCATTTTAACAACTCAGCTACCCAGCCCAGAGGTTCTGTTTTCCTTTTTTGTTTATTGGGATCAGTTTTTCCCTATTGAAAAACCTTTTTAACATACTGAAACTAATTGTTACAAATGTATGAAATTAGTAGTCTCATCTCCACATATGTCTGTAATACAAATGGGCAGAATAAACTTGGTCAGTTCATGTCAGTTAGAGGATCATCTTTGAATGAGTTCACAAATGCAGATTGGTAGTCACAAGCAATTATTCTCAAAAGTGCTTCATATTTAAAATTTAAAAACTAAATGTTTGGAATTCTAAAGAAACCTGCTCAGTGTAGAAACTTTGCAAATGTAGAAAGGAAAAGAACAATAAAAATAGCTCTTGCCAAAATTTTAGTCGGATTTGTTTTTTAATATACTACTTGCATTTGAAAAACAATTGAGGAAAATTAAAAACATTTTTTACTCAGTATTATTAATTTTTAAAGTAAAACCAGAAACTCATTCAATGCTGATTTTTTTTTTTAAACTAAAACTCTGCCATGGTCATTTTTCTATACCACAATTTCACTGTAAATTTTTACTGATTGTATAATACTGTGACATAGCTTGCTGTAATATCACAGTTTTTTCATCATTTTATATATTGAGAATATGAAAATACATTGTAATATAGTTGTCTTCAAAATAATACTTGAAACTGAGAGTTAGGAGTAGACCTTATGATATATAATGACAGTCAAAATGATAGCTGCTATTTATTTATTTGCTTATAATGTTGCAGGAAGTATGTTTAAACACATGTAATTTTCTCTTTGATGTTCAAGCAGCCCTACACTTGGCTTTGATAGATTGTTTTTTCATTGTTGTTGATGAGACAGCAGAAACATAGGAAGTTAAGTATGCTCATAGTTTCATAACTAGCTTGTTTCACAACTAGAATGTTTCAGAGCTTAAGTAATCTCAATTTTTAAAAATTTATTTATTTTATATATTTATTTATTTACTGGAGACAAGTCTCACTGTGTAGAACTGGCTGGCCTAGAACTCACTGGAGAACAGACTACCCTTGAACTCACAGAGGTCCACCTGCCTCTCCTTCTTGAATGCTGAAATTAAAGGTGTCTGACACCACACCCAGCCTTAAATGGGTATGTTTTCTAGCTACTGTATTCTTTGTACAAGAATGTCATAGTTTTTCTTTCTGTAATTTATAAAATTTATTTATAATGAGTATAAGTTATTTTATAATAAAAAATTAGCAAATGGCATTTAGTTATGAAAATTCAGGTGGTTTTATTTTAGACCCTTGGATTTTTTTAAAAAAAAAAATTTGGCTGTTTTATAAAATCAGCTCAATTTTAATCATAGTTTTTGTTTATAGTTCTTCCACAGTATTTTTGATAATTCTCTGATCCTAACCTATGAACACATAGAAAATGCTTTTGAGCTCTATGTATGGAGTTTACGTGCACATATGCCCACACCCACACCCACACCACATCTGAGTTCTAGAGTTGGGGGTTTGTACTCAGGTACTCAAGGTTGCATAGGAAGTATTTTCTACTCACTGAGCAATCTCTCCAGTCCCTCTACCAGAAATATCTTAGAACAGACATGGCTATGACCACAGATAAGCTTATAAAGATTCAAAATGCTAATACTCAAACTACAAACAGTATGAATACTAACCATAGATCAAATTGTTTTGAGTGTATGTATGTGGAGCCCCAAGGTCTATGTTTGGGTATCTTCATCAACCAATCTTTTCTTATAACAAAGACTTTATTTTAAGATTCATTAAGTATCCCTTAAACATAGATTAATACTTTGAGATATTAGCAATACTAAAATCAGTTTATTACTGTCTTAGTCAAAGTTCCTATTCCTGTACAAACATCATGACCAAGAAGCAAGTTGGGGAGGAAAGGGTTTATTCAGCTTACTTCTACACTGCTGTTTATCACTAAAGGAAGTCAGGACTGGAACTCAAGCAGGGCAGGAAGCAGGAACTGATGCAGAGGCCATGGAGTGATGCTCCTTACTGGCTTGCTTCCCCTGGCTTGCTCAGCCTGCTCTCTTTTAGAACCCAAGACTTCCAGCCCAGGGATGGCACCACCCACAAGGGGCCCTACCCCCTTGATCACTAATTGAGAAAATGCCCCACAGCTGGATCTCATGGAGGCACTTCCCCAACTGAAGCTCCCTTCTCTGTGATAACTCCAGCCTGTGTCAAGTGACACACAAAACCAGCCAGTACAATTACCTTGTTATCAAAGACTTTACAGTGTTGTTGGGAGGGCAGGAGTAAGTCACATCTTAAGAAACAGTGTGATTGTAGCCAGGCCCTGACATCAGGAACTTAGGGATTTAGGTCCTAGTTCTGTATTTGTCATTAAATTCTGTTATCAGTGTGACCTTAAGGAAATAAAATTTTCTAGTTCTTATTTCTTTAGTTCCAGGAGGAGGTCATTATGCTGAATAATATTTCAGGTGTCTTCCAGTCTGGAAATACTGTACACTAGCTTTATTTCCCAATTTTTCTTGAGAAACTTAGAAAATTAAAATAGTTGTATAATAGTTGCTGCTGAGTTGTTCAGAGCTGATAGAGGTGACTGCTTACTCACTGTGTGTCCTGACCCTCCTCCTGGACAGCTTAGCTAATAAATAGCCAGCATCTTAGATCTCATTCTCAGCAGTGCAAAGGCAATACATGATCATATGTTACTAAAATTAAGAGCAGTGCAAGTCCAGAGGAGTGCTAAAGATAGAAGCAAATTGCAGGGGTATTCTAGACAATATGGGTCTTGCAGAAAGTCCTAGAACTATGACGCTCTATCAGAACATACCTTTCTGTCAAAAAATAACAAAACCAATGCAGGTACCCGGGTGTCAAAGAAATTGAAATACAAAGAAAAACTGCAAAACACTCCAAGACTTAGTCTTAGCTAAGAGGCCCAAAAGTAGTACAAATACTTAGTTGCTCCCTGGAAAGCTAGGACCGGGTATGTTAATTCTTTATACCTCACATAAAACCCTACTGAGAATAAGCAGAACTTCAGGAGACATAGAGAAAAGATTAGAGGAATGTACATAACTAAATTTAAAATTTTTAGCTTAGGAGAAAGGTCTGAGCAATATGAGTGGGAAGCTAATTAGTTTGATAATATGATTGGAAGTAGGGAGTTACTAAGATTTCTGAAAGGGACTTGCATGTTGAAAATAATTAGAGGGATTCTTCCTTGAGGAAGATCAATTTTCCTCTTGTTAGTATTTCCTGGTTGCCCATAGTTGTCTAGGGTTGAGACTCCTCCTGTGTTAGCATGTCCATTGGTGGTGTTCAGGTCTTGTTTGATAAAACTTCATGGGTCTGTAGTTTCTCTGACATTTCTAGGAGGCAGAGTTTGAGCAAATTTCTCGTTCCTCTGCATTTCACAATCTTTCAACCTCCTATTCTGATATGATCCCTAAGCCTTAGGTACAGGAATTCTATTACAGATGTAATTTGTATTGGTCACAATGTGTTCTCTTGTTCTCTCTATTTTGATTGGTTGTAGTTTTCTGTAATAATTTGTCTCTTACAAAAATATGTTTCTTTAATGAGGAGTGAGAACTAAATCTATCTATAGATATAAGGACAAATATTTAAGAGAAAAGAAACAATAAAAACAAAAAAAAATAAGGACAAATATTTAGCATGTAGTTAGAAATTGGAAGAGCCCGCCTAATTGGTTATTTAATACCAAGTAGTTATCCCTGATATCATAGCTAGCATAATAATACCATAGGTGGCATAATATGTATGAGCAGGTTGTATTCATGTATTTAGGAATAAATACATGTATGTGATGTATATAGTATCAGTAATTAAACTGACCGTGAATATGAGAGTAAAAGGGGGGGACATATGAGAGGGATTAGAGGGAAGAAATTATATATTAATATTATAATAAAAACTGTCAAAAGTAAATTTTAAAAATATAAGAGGGGTATTTTTTTTGACCAGTTTTATTCATAATGGAATAACACGGGAGAAAATCTAGCTAAGGTTTCAGAGAGCTTAGCTGTGAGGTGACAGTCAAGAAGTACAATTGCTCCTATGGGTAAACTACTCTGAATTTCAGTTAGAAAGAAATGGTATATATGAAGATTCCCACTGTAGGCCAAAAGACCATTCTTCCAACATCTTGTTAGAATGCTGTATGTACCCTGTGCTATGTGCTACAGTGTAGTTACATAGTAAGTGCAACAAGAGTCTGTTCTTTACACACAGCTACTTTTATGAAATATAAACAAATTAAATTTTGCCATAATTCTGAGAAAGAATAAACTTAGGGGACGTGAAAAGGTTAATGCAAATCTTGGATCTTCTAAAGAAAAAATTTGAAGTCATTGATCATTGTTACTGAGGTTGAGAATTCACTATTTTGTTCTAGAATTCACTATGCTGTTTTTCCTTTTAGGGATAAAATTAAGTAGTGTACCATCTTTATTAGGCTGTAGTTTAGTGCTCTTTGGGGTTCACTACTATAATATAAATAGAGAAAAGATGTTTTATAATGCTTGGCTATAAATGAAATATAAACAGTAAGTATTTTGAGGGAGATATATGTGATAAGTTGTTTCTTTGCCAGTGAAATGAGCCAATTCAAGACAGATTATATTATATTAAATGCAGGTTTATTGGGAAGTTTCTCTCAGGTTGTCCAGTTCACTGGCCCCAAGAACTGAGGCCAGGAAAGTCACCAGGGGGAGAAGTGGGGAGAGGGATGATAAGAAAGAGAGAAATAGCACTGCACAGAGAGAGGGAGAAGGGGATTTGGGAGGGAGACCAAAATGTCTGGGTTATATAGGGAAGAGCCACTGGAAGAAGGGCAGCCCAGCCCCTGGGCTGGAAAGTTCAGGATTGGGGCCAGGGTATGCCAGGTAGGGACTGAGGAATGATGGGAAAACCTGGAGGCCAGGTTTGCTCAGTCTCTTGTCCCAGGGTACAAAACCAAACAATATGTGTTAAAGAAATTGCTGAAATAGTATCAGTTAACCAATAAAGAAATCTAGTAAACCAGTGTTTTGTGCTGGGAAAAAGTGAGACAGTAGAAAGGGTGGTTCCTGTTGCTGTCCACTAGGTGGGGTCCTAGGCCAATACAGGAGGAGAAGGTGAGAAGTAGGGAATGAGATTTAGGAATGGAGCGTATGCTCTTGTAAATTGAATTGATTTGATCACTATAGCTGTAGAGCAAACAGTAGAAGATGTAGAATTTGATAATTGAAATGGAAAAAGGTTAAGAATTTCAAGGAATAAGATTTGCTTAGAAACCTTGAGGAAGTACTATTAATTTTCCCAATTAACATTGGAAAAATGCTGTGTAGTTTTTATAAACTCTAGCAAAGATCTCCGTATTCTATATATTTAACATTGTTTGGGTTGTTGACACCCACAAGGGAATGTTTTATAGACAGTTGTTAATACCGACTGGAAAAGTGGCCATACATTAAAAATGAAAACATAATTTTGGTCTCTTACAACTTTGCTCACCAAGTCAAGTAACTTTGGGGTTGTTAGTCTTTAGCCCTTAGAGCTGGAGTGTGTAGCTACATCCTTTGCTGCAGACAAATTTAAAATAATATAATGTAAATGTGATGAGGTCAGGGAGTTGGCTCAGTGGGCAGAAGCACTTGGCTGTACAAGCTTGACAACTTGCGTTCAGATTCCAGAACCCACACAGAAAGCCAGCTGTGGTAGGGCACATTTGTAATTCCAATGTTACTGTGGTGAGTCTGGAAGTCACTGAGAGGCTTGGTGTTCATGTGTAGATGGTAGTCCCAGAAGACTCTCTTTAAAGAGCTAGAGGAATGACTCAGCAGTTAGGAGCACTTACTTTTGCAAGGGACTCACGTTTCCAGCACCCACTTGATAGTTCAACCCACCTGTCCCTCCAGTTCCAGATCTGACTCCACCTTCTGCCCTTCAATAGCACAATGCAAGTGAGTTACACAGAAACACATGCAGTCACAACAGTCAGATAAAGTAAGTCAATCCTTTTTAAAGTCAGTCTTTTATGTGGTTGTCTGATTGGAAGTAAAAGAAAAATGTGTTATTGACCTTGATAAATGAAGACATGACAGTGGATAGCAATGAAATCTAAAGAATCTTTAGGATATACCTGAGAAACTTAGATTCCAGTAAATGGGAAAATATGAAAGAAATGAGAGAATTGTGAGAAGTTTAACATCATAGGTAGATTTCTTATATGTTTGTCTTTCAAATCTGAATTATGTTTCTTGTGTTCAGAAACAACAAATTTTATGATGAAGATTAATATCAAAGCAAATTGGAGTCCATCCTTTAAGTTTTGAGCCATTTGTAGTAGTGCTTGTTTATATATATATATATATATATATATATATATATATAATCCCAGCACTGGGGAGGCTGGGCAAGTTGGAAGTCGACTCAGCTTCTACAGAAAGACTTTGCATGAAAATAAACAAAAAATTCAATTTAACCTATTATTCTTTCTCTTAAAAAGTAGTCCTATGCTTTAGGGTAAAGGGACCTCTAAAGGAATTTAACATGAGTGTGGTTTCTGGTTCCCCTTCTGTTCACAGGGCCTTGGTCCTTTGTCATAACCTTGAGTCTTAAAAGCTAGTAGAAAAACTAGTTTCCCAAGGAGATCACCATTCTTATTATCTAGAACACTTGCAAGGCCTCACTTTCAAGATTCATAATGGACATTCAGACAGACCGTGTTCAGACATTAAATATAGGACAATCTCTAGAATAAATTGTTTTCCTTGGTGATCACAGCACAGCTTTCTTAAGAAAAGCAGGCAGCTTTTGCAAGTTGGCACAGAAGTGAGCTTAGCAAAGTGTGTATTTCAGAAATTGACAAATATGTGTTAAAATTTTATTTGGATGTTACATCATCATGACCTATGATCTCGTTGGTCTATTTAAGTAGATGAGGTTTCACTTTTGAACCTTGACATTTAAAAAGTCATAATTACTACACATTTTGCATTAATATGTGCCTCTTGTGTATAGGTAAGACTTTGAAAATGTCTCTACAGTCTCCTGTCTCTGCCTGCCCCAGTCTGTACAGGAGAGTGCTGGTGTCTACTACATCAGCAGAGGCTTAAGTCTGCTGAGACATCTCCCTAGCTATAGAGTTACTTTTAATACTACAACTAAATTTGAGTAGTGATGTTGTATATGCTTATATTTCTAAATAAACTAACAAAGGGTTATTTAGAATGTCAAAAATGTCTTATTTAATGAGATGACCAGCTAAATAAGCAGTGTTTGTGAAGGTATTTATGCATTGTGAGTATGGAGAACTCATTATGGAAGTCTCAAGCCACAATACAACATTTCAGAGTTAAACTTAGAAAGGGTAATGAAAGCAAAATCCATTGGCTAAGAAACCTGCCTTGCCAATATTGACTTTTAACAGGCCATTCAATGGTCAAGCTTTTCCTGATATAGTTGGTAATATTCTCTTGTAAGGTTGTTTACCTGCCTATAGCCTCTCTTAAAATTATGTAAATAGGTCCTGGAGAGATAGCTTAGGAGTTAGGAGCACTTGCTGCTGATGCAGAGTAATAAATTTTGTAAAACATGGTATGATGCAGTGGGAGGGAGTACCTTAGCAGGCCCATGCTGAGGCATCCCCCACTAAGGTACCAGCTATACAACAGATTTAGTATAAAATGGAGTTTATTTTGGGGCATGGGAAGTGGGGTTGAGAATGGAGTAGAGGCAGAGAAAGGGAGGGGACAGAGGACAGGGAGAGGAGGAGTGGGGAGGAGGAATTGGTGGGCTATGAACACATGGGGAGAGAAGGGGGAAAGGACGAGGGAGGCCAGAGAGAGAGAGAGAGAAAGGGAAGCCAAACAGTCCTTTAATAGCAAGCCATGGCTGTTGCTAGGTAACTTGGCAGCACCTAGAAGAAATGCTAACACAGGGGATCTAGGATTGGTTCCTAGCATCTACATGGCAGCTCACAACCATCCATAGCTCCAGTTCCAGGGAATCCAACACTATCTTATTAGCTCCACATGGAATTAGTCATATTCTTGATACACAGACATATATGCAGGCAAAACAGAATAAATAAATCTAAAAAAAATTGTAATGAGTTAATTAGGGTTTAGAGAAAATTCAGACTTCTTGACCAGAGTGCTAGTAGATAGTGGATAATTTCTTGCTGCTTTTTACATAGCATAGATAGATTAATATTGGCTGTTTTTATTGTACATCTAGTGTAGACATTATATTCTAAGTTCAGAAGCTATGGACGGTCTTAAAAAGAAGTATATTGGCAAAAAATTAAATGAACTACAAACTAATTTTCCTAAAACAACAAAAAAGTAAAGAATTGATATAAGGTTTGAGACCTGATAACTACTTTTTAAAAAGAAACTTGGATAAAATGGAAAACTTTGTTCCCAATTTGTTCTTCTATCTACAATCAAAAAGTCACAGTGAAATTGCCAGAAAGCCACTACTGCTTCCCCTTAAACAATGTGTATATGTAAAAAATAAACTATTGTTGACTGATTTGTTTTTGTTCTTTATATCTTGGTCTAAATATTCAACCAACTATACTGCAATATATAATCAATGGGATGTGGGGGGTGGGGAAGCACTACAACTTCCATGATTTTTTTTTAAGTCTTTACTCTTTATACTTCAGTTTTTATTATATGGTAGGTATGTACAAGAAAAAGTTCTATGTGTATAATTTGTAACTAAGCATAAAAGTTTTAGAGATATTTGAATTGGGAAGTAAGTGAATTTCAATCTATAGAGATACGACTTTTATCTCTTTTGAGTATTAAACATCATACATAGAATCCTACCTGTAAGATTAAGATTGTACTGACTAATTTTATGTAAACTTACGACATGCTAGTCATTTTTAGAAGAGAGAGCCTCAGTTGAGTAAATGCTTCTACTAGATTGGCCTGTGGGCAAGCTTGTAGTGAATTTAATTACTGATTGATACATGTTGGAGGGTCCATCCAATTGGGTACAGTGCCACTCCTAGGCTGATGGTCCTGGCATGTATAAGAAAGTTATGTTAAGCAAGCCATGGGGAACAAGCCAGTGAGCAGTGTTTCTCCATAACCTCTGTATTAGTCAGGGTTCTCAAGAGTCACAGAACTTAGGGAATATCTCTATATAGTAAGAGAATTTGTTGTGATGACTTATAGTCTGTAGTCCAACTCCCAACAATGGGCAGCTGTAAGTGGGGAGTAGATTCCAACAGATGTGCTGGCAAGTAAATGCAAGCAGGCAAAGAAGATCGAATCTTCCTTCTCCAATGTCCTTATGTAGGTTTCCAGCAGGTTTGGCCCAGATTAAATGTGTGTACACCTGGATCTGGGACTTGTTTTGTCCCAGGCTGACCTTGAATTCACAGATCTCCTTACCTTAGTTTCCTGGTTTAAAGGTATGTACTACCTTGCTGGGACCTAAGCTTTCCATAGCCACTATGCCTCAAGATCTCCATGCCAAGTTCCAGGTCAGAAATTTGTGTCTTCCAGCCTCAAGATCTGGATCATGGTTGAGCCCTCCAATTCTGGGTTGTAGTTCATTCCAGATATAATCAAGTTGACAACCAGGAATAGCCATTACAATCCACCCCTTGTCAACTTGACACAAATACTGTCTCATGTCCACATGAAACAATAACAAAGTCATGTGTACGCTTAACATGATATAACTATTCCTTGTACATTCACAAATTCATTTGAAAATTTATAATGGGGCAGAGTCCTTTGGGAACACTCTTTTAGTATCTCAACATAAATACCGATTAATGTTAAAGAAATTGGAAGAAAGCACAAATAGCTTATACTATACAAACGTGTTCTTAACAAAATAAAACAGAAGCATTTATATTACTTTATAATCCTCATTTCTGCAATTGGTCACATGGCCTTAGATGGTTTTTATAACTACCTTCCTCTGTAGTTCCCATTCTGTATTTCCTCTACTCTTTGCAAGCACCTCAGCAGGTCTTGGCTCTTTCCCTGGAGGAGTGATCCATACCTTCATTCCTGATGGATCTGTGTCCATTGTCATCATGCTTGGATTAGACTGTTGTAGTTTCCCATGGACTTTAATCACAGGACATGGTAGTACTAAGAGAATCTCCTGCACTCCAGATATAATCCTTCTTACCTCCATTGTGGAGAGGCAATCCAATTTCCCCATGGAAATCTGGATCTATCACCCCTGCTAACACTCTTGTTCCTTTCTTAGCTTGTTGGTTTATGGACATTAGAAGCTGGTACAACCACTCTGGAAATCAGTTTGGCAGTTCCTCAGAAAATTGGACATAGTAGTACCTGAGGACTCAGCTATACCACTCCTGGGCATATACTAAGAAGATGTTCCAACATATAACAAGGGCACATGCTCCACTATGTTCATAGCAGCCTTATTTATAATAGCCAGAAGCTGGAAATAATCCAGATGTCCTTCAACAGAGGAATGGATACAGAAAATGTGGTATATTTACACAATGGAATACTACTCAGCAATTAAAAACAATGAATTCATGAAGTTCTTAGGCAAATAGATGGAACTAGAAAATATCATCCTGAGTGAGGTAACCCAATCACAAAAGAACATACATGGCATACACTCACTGATAAGTGGTTATTAGCCCAGAAGTTCGGGATACCCAAGATACAATTCACAGACCACATAAAGTTAAAGAAGAAGGAAGACCACAGTGTGTATACTTCAGTCCTTCTTAGAAGGGGGATCAAAATACCCATCATAGGAAATAACAGAGACAAAGTTTGGGGCAGAAACTGAAGGAATGGCCATCCAGTGACTGTCCCACATAGGGATCCATCCCATATACAGTTACCAAACCCAGACACTATTGTGGATGCCAACAAGTGCTTACTGACAGAAGCCTGATGTAGCTGTCTCCTGAGAGGCTCTGCCAGTGCCTGACTAATACAGAAATGGATGCTCACAGCCATCCATTGGACTGAGTACAAAGTCCCTAATGGAGGAACCAGAGAAAGAACCCAAGGAGCTGAAGGGGTTTGCAGCCCCATAGGAGGAACAACAATATGAACCATCCAGTACCCCCAGAGCTCCCAGAGTCTAAACCACCAACCAAAGAGCATGGAGGGACCCATGGCTCCAGCCACATATGCAGAAGATGGCCTTGTGGGATATCAGTGAGAGGAGAGGCCTTTGGTCTTATGGAGACTTGATGCCCCAGTGTAGGAGAATGCCAGGACAGGGAAGCGGGAGTGGGTGAGTTAGTGAGGAGGGAGAAAGGGGAGGATGCGATAGGGGGTTTTCGGAGGAGATAAAATTTGCAACATAAATAAAGAGAATATCTAATAAAAAATTTTAAAAAAATTTTTTTTTAAAAACCCAAAATGCCCCAGGGGATGTCTGAGCTTCCAGTTCAATGGAATGTTTGGTGTAGCTCCTAGTAGGAGCACTCCCCTTTCTGGAACTAAAACTTCTAGGCCAGCAGAAGCTAGGATTGTAGGACCAGGAAGCAAAAATTCCTAGAGGGTCAGTAGGAGTGATAGTGAGTGGAACTATTCCCTTCTCCATACCATGATTCCTGGATCCACTCCTGTGGCTACAGGAGAAACTGTATTATATATTGAATGCTGATTCAAAGCATATATTGCCTTCTGAAGAACTCTGCCCCAGCCCTCCATGCTGCTGCCACCTAATTGGCACTGTAACTGTGTCTTCAAAAGGTCATTCCATCTTTCTATCAGACCAGCTGCTTCAGGATGATAGGGAAGGAACATACATGGTAAGGCCAGTGGGTTTCATGATCATGGGCCCACTGTCACACTTTTCTGTCTGTGAAATGAGTTCCTTGGTCAGAATCAATACTATGTAGAATACCATGACGATGGATAAGGCATTCTGTAAGTCCACAGATAGTGGTTTTAGCAGAAGCATTACGTGCAGGAAAGGCAAATCCATAACCAGAATAAGTGTCTACTACAGTAAGAAAGAACAAAACATTGTCCTTTCCACACAGGAAGTGGTCCAATGTAGTTAACCTGCCACCAGGTTGCTGGCTGGTCACCTTGAGGAATGGTGCCATATCTGGGGCTCAGGGTTAGTCTCTGCTATTTGCAGACCTGGCATTCAGCAGTAGCTGTAGCCGGGTCAGCCTTGGTGAGTGGAAGTCTGTGTTGTTGAGCCCAAACATAACCTCCATCTCGGCCACCATGCCACTTTATTCATGTGCCCATTGAGTAATGACAGGAATGGCTGGGGAAAGAGGCTGACTGTCCACAGAATGGGTCATCTTATCTACTTGATTATTGAACTCCTCCTCAACTGAAGTCACCTTTTGGTGAGCATTTTTATGGGACCCAAATATCTTCATATCCTTTGCCCATTTGGAGAGATTACACACTTCTTCACCAAATGTCTTTCTCACCAACTTTTCAATTGTGATCTTTTCAAGTCCCTGACCATCCATCCAATCCATTGGCTACAGCCCACAAGTCAGTGAACAGTCGTACATCTGGCCGTTTCTTCTTCCAAACAAACTATAATACCATGTCTTCTGCCCACTGTGAAGATTTCCCTTCACCTGTATCTTTCAGGGTTGTCCCAGAAAGGGTTTACAATGCTGCAGCTGTCCACTTCTGAGTGGTGCCTGCATAACGTGCAGAGCCATTGGTAAACCAGGTCCTAGTCTTCTCTTCTTCAGTTAGCGATCATAGGGAACACCCATGAGGCTGTAGGCGCATGCTTGGCATCAGATGGCATTGTAGCAGGAGTAGAAGCCATAGGCATTTGAGCAACTTCTTCATGTAATTTGCTTGTGCCTTCAGGACCTACTCAGGCCCTATCGTGTATATACCACTTCCATTTGATAATAAACTGCTGCTGTACCAACTTCTGTCTTAGTTAGGGTTTTTGTTGTGAATAGACACCATGACCAAAGCAAGTCTTATAAAGGACAACATTTAATTGGGGCTGGCTTACAGGTTCAGAGGTTCAGTCCATTATCATCAAGGTGGGAGTATAGCAGCATCTAGGCAGTCATGGTACAGGAAGAGCTAAGAGTTCTGCATCTTCATCTGAAGGCTGCTAGTGAAAGACTCGCTTCCAGGCAACTAGGATGAGGGTCTTAAAGCCCACACCCATAGTGACACACCTACTCCAACAAAGCCACACCTCTTAATAGGCCACTCCCTGGGCCAAGCATACACAAACCAACACAGCCACTGCTTCAGTTTCCATGGATGAGTGCACTACTCTAACAAAAGGTCATTCCTGCCTTCCCTACGTGCATCTGAGGGTATGATTTCTAGAATTTAAGTTAAATGGAAACCTATTAGAACATGCATAACTCTCTAGAGCTCACATGGTTTATTAATTTAAAAAACTCATAGTTTGTAAGGCCACTATGCAAATGGATGTTGAAACAAACTTTTTATAGCATAGGATAGAACAACTTTCAGGTGTCGTTTCTTTCCTTCTATTATGGGCTCCTACTATTGAAGTCAAAGGTCATGTTTGGTGGTAAGGACCTTTACCTGATGAACCAGTTTATCAGCTTACAACTTTATGTTCTTCTAGGCTGAGATATCCAGGTTTCCTAGTCCAAATAAGTTACTTTTCTCACTGTTGTGAGAAAATATCAAAAACAAGCTAAAGGGAAAAGGATGTACCTGGGCTCATAGTTTCACAGTGGTCAGTCCATGTTTGCTTAGCCCTGTATGCATAGGTAGAATGTCATGGCTGCAGGAGCATATAGCGAAACAGCTTTTTATATAGGAAACCAAAAGTATAACTAGATAGGTGGGGTCCGGGGTTATAATATACCTCAAAGGCTTGTTCCCTGTGACCTATTTCCTTCAGCTGTAGCCCGTCTCCTAAAGTTTCCCACAGTCTTTTATAATCTTCCATTACCTAGGCAGTAAATATTCCAAGCACAATCCTTTAGGGAACATTTCATATTGAAACCATAGCCTGCTCCATGAACCTGTTCTCTTTTTGTGGTGATACAAAACACAAGAAATGAGTGTGTACACGAGTTTGTTATGTCAATGTGACTCTCTATGACAAAACATTTCTCCAAAATACAGTGCTCTTCAATCTTCCATATTCCTTAGATGTCATAAACTCATTAGATTAATAGATTCTTTTAGAAATATAAGATGTCCTCTGAACTTGATTCAGTTTCTTGTCATGTAGAGGAGCGCTAGTACTGTTTTCTATTGTCAGGAGCCTGGGAATAAAGGTTTTTCTGAGCCGATTAGAGCTAAGGAGAATGTAGGTCACAGTGTCACCTGCTTTGGATCTGCATGCTGCTGACCGGTATGTGAGTCTTTGTATTTTGCCCATGGTTTTACGCCAGTGGATTTGCTGCACCAGAGTAGAGATTTGTAGATTGGCAAACAAATTCATAACAACTGTGACTTGTTTTTATTATTATAAGAATTTGTAGCTCATGTATCTTATTAAATAAAACCAACACATTAAATTAGTTATCACATTTAGATATATGGCTCACATCTAGTGTGTCTTTCTAAGTAAATCTTTTCAAGTAATTTTTTTTTTACTCAAAATTAAATAAGAAAATTAAATAAGGAAAAAAAAGAGTGACTATTGGAAACCTCCCCCCACCAAAAAAAAAAAAAATCTTTGTAAAAGGTAGTGCAATTCAGTGGGAAAGATCAGAAGTCTTTATACTTATGTAATTATGAATGGTTTAAGCATTCATTTTTCTGTAAACACTGTCTTTATCTCTTTCCTTTAAGATTTACACAGGTTTTTTTCTTTGTCTTACTTTGTATCTTGTATCATTCAGTTTATATGGTGTGCCACTTCAATCAAAATGGGTAAGAAATAAGCATAGATAGCCGTGAATAGGCTTTTAAATGCCTTGAGGGAAAGTGTCTAGGCAATGTCTTCCATTTGAAGAGTCAGATTGAGTTCTGAAAAGCTTTGACAGATGAAAACTGAATTGTGGCCCTAAAACCAGTGGTACAGGTTGGCCATAGGGACAAGTAGAAGTTGTAATCCCCACTGATATAGAACTATCTAAGCTAGAGCCATGTTAGAGTAGTGTGTGCAGCACAAGCTGCACGGCGCTTGACAATGTGGTCACTGCCCCATATTTCTTAATATTGGCTGCTAGACTATTTTGGTTTTTTTTGTTTGTTTGTTTTGTTTTTTGTTTGGTTGGTTTTTTTTGTTTCTGAAATAAATATTTTTATTTCATTAAAAAAAATCAGTATTTCATGATTGGGGTAAGTAAACATTGCTTCAATCCATCATTTCTGGTGCCATTATAAATGGCTCCCTACATGCTTGTGGGAACCCTCTGAAGCCTTTTCTTGGTAGGAACTCCTGTTCTTCTGAATTCTTCCCTTTCCTTGAGATACTCCAGTTTGCATTCTTCATAGAAGGCTGGATCATTATAGTAAGCAGTTAGACAGTCTTTCAATGCAGAATTCTCTTTCTGGCATTTTAATACCATAAGGATCCCAGAGTCCTTGCAACATCTGGTAAAATCTTCAACTTGTTCAGAGCACCTCTCCCTGGCCTTTTCTCTCATTATCTTTGGGATCAGAACATCTTTTTCAACATGTCTGAGATGCTGCTCTGCGGGGTCCAGTGCCATCTCGGAGGGCGGAGAAGCAGCAAACCACTCCTATTTTGTTTTTATATAGGATTTGAGCAAAGATCAAGGTAGCTGAAATTATAGTATTACTTTGTATATTCTGCGTTCAGTTTTCCTTTGAATGCCACGCTCCCCTGTTCATTATAAAATAATCTGTATAGATTTTTTTACTTGCATGTCTATCAGGGTACCACATGTTGTGAGTTGCCATGTGAGTGATAGAACAGCAGCCAGTGCTCTCAACCACTGATCCATCCTTCTATCCCTTGTGTGATGTTCTTTAGCAATAGAGCTTTAAAGTGTTTGTTTGTTTGTTTGTTTTGTAGATATAAAACACACAATAGTAAAGGGAGCTTTATCAGAGTTACATTGTTTCTTTTGTTTTTTGAGACTTGGTTTCTCTTTGTAGTTCTAGATGGCCTAAACTCACCATGTAGACTAGAGTGGCCTTGAATTTAGAGATCTGCCTGCTGTCTCCTGAGTACTACTAGGATTAAAGGAAGCTGCAACTATATCCAGCTAAATTGAGTTATTTGCGATATTATTAAGATAGAATGTAAGAATTAAGGATGTATAATGTAATTGCAAAGTAATCACTCAAAGAAAGATACACAATAAATAAGACTGCTTAATCAAAAAGAATTTAAGAGAAAAACAGATATGCTGGATATGGTGGTGTATGGCTACAGTCCTTGTACTATACTGAAGCTAGAACAGTACAATTTCCGGATGTTCATGGCCAGCCTGGGCTATGTAGCCAGACTATCAAATTGAGAAGAGGAATAAGGAGGACGAGAGGAAATCAGAGAAGAAGAGAGGAGGCAAGGAGGGAAAACAAAGCTAAATGATAGAAACATACAACAAGATATTTGATATTTGGAGGTGGGATTGGTTCCAGTTCCCTGTCATTCCTCATGGACACTAAATTTATAGGTATTTGGGTCCCTTACATAATTGGTATATGGTGTTTGCATACAGCAAGAGGCTGTAGCCTCTTGTGTATTGAATTCCTTTCTGCTTTCTTACAATATCTAGCAGTGTAGATGCTGTATAAATAGTTGGTACTTTGCTATTGTGTGACTAATAATGGAAGGAAGTTTATGTCTCAAGAAATTTGAATCTGTTGCTTGATTAAACAGATAAGGACTGGTAGGTACTATGTAAACACCACCCAAAGAGAGTCCATACAACTAGCACAGAATCAAACAAGCTAGACTTTAAGGAAAAAAATACAGGCCAGTTGTGGTAGTGCTTTTAATTCCAGCACTCAAGAGGCAGGGGCTAGTGGCTCTCTGTGAGTTCAAGACCAGCATGATCTACAAAGCAAGTTCCAGAACAGTGAGGGCGGTTACAGAGAAACCTAGTCGAAAGGAAGGAAGGAAGGAAGGAAGGAAGGAAGGAAGGAAGGAAGGAAGGAAGGAAGGAAGGAAGGAAGAAAAAAAGTTTAAAAAAATGTATGTCACTAAAGATATAGAACAAGCTTAAAATGCCAAAATGGCAGATCATTGCCCAAACTCTAACCATTCTCATATGTTTTGGGAAAATTCTTGTGGCCAGTTTTGTCACTTGCCACAACTCTGGAGATGTTTGTTTGTGTCACTAGCTGTGGTAATGTTCATATTTAATATGTTGTATGTACAAACAGTTGCAAAAGAGTACTGTGAAGAGTCTCAAGCATAATAGCTTTAGTGTTGTAGTTATTTTTTAATAATTACTAATCCTTTTAAAAATTCCAAGTATAAAAAAAAATTTAGGTGAGGACTAAGAGAAGCAGATTATTGTTTATTTTTTGACACAAGATCTCACTCTGTAGCCCAGAGTGCCTCTGAATCCACTGTGTAGTCCAGGCTAACCTCATATTTGCTGTGATCCTCCTGCCTTAGCCTCCCAAGTGCTGAGAATTGTATTATGAATGTATATGCGTACACATGTGTGTGGGTGCTGTCATTTGTACATGTATATGTGGAAGCCAAAAGTTGACAACAGGTATCATGCTTAATTTGCTGTCTACCTTATTATTTTGCATTATTTAGTGTGTATATATGTACATGTGTGTGCCTATACATACATGCATAAATAACTATGGCACATGTATGTCACAGTGCACATGTGGATGTTAGAGGACAACTTATGGCAGTCCTCTAAAACTGTGGTTTTCTTTTATTATATGGATTTTGGGGATAGAAGTTAGGTCTTTGAGTGTGGTGGTAAGCACTTTTACCGACTGAGCTATTTAAGGGTTTTGCTATATTGTACAAATTTGCCTCAATTTTCTAGGCTCACCTTCTTTGTGTACCTTAGCGTTCCTTTGCTGTGATTTGGGAATTTGTAGAGATAGACAACTCTCCCAGTCTGGCTTTTTGCATAGATGTGTTTTTGGTTTTTTTTTTTGTTTTGTTTTGTTTTCTTTTGTTTTGTTTTCCAGAAAATAGGCTGGAGCCTCTTTTTTTTTTTTTTTTTCTGATTTCTTGCTTTCTCCTTTTATTATTTAAAACTGCAGCTCTAACATGCTAGTTTGCCATTTTTTACTGGCTTCAAAACTCTTACGCCCTTTCTGAGTGGATTAAGTCAGTTAACAAAAAAAAAAAATGGTGTCCTTTGGGTAATAAGCCAGATGTTAGTCATGGTCCACACTGATTTGGATCACCCTGGTATTGTGCTGTGGGAAGGAAATGCATCTTTTGTGTACCCTTCACAGAGTAAGAAAAGTATACAGGTATATGTAGTGCAGTCTAATTTTACACCACTTTGGAGCTCCCCTCCCCGAGAGAAAAGAAAACCCAAAGGGCTGATTGAGCTGATGCGTTTTTATGCCAGGTTTTAGGAGTATATAGTGGTGGAGAACTTGGGTTGGATAAAGAGTGTGATGTAATGGTATGAACTGGAACCCTTAGCAAGTCCTGCCTATTCAGGTCCTTCTCTGTGCTTCAGATGCCTTCATTGTTTTCCTACAAGCATGGTGAGGGCAGTCTAATATGGGGTATTATTACCTACACCATGGCATATGCTGGGATAGTGTACTCCACATTCCCATCTAGGGGGTTTCCTCTGCTGTCTGCTGTTCTGTGTGGAAGGACATGTTGTAAACAGGCATACCAAATGTCAGAGGTTTTCCTGGTCTTTTTACTTGAAAACCTACTTGCGTTTACAGTGTTCTAGATGTTAGAGTTCATTTGGACTCTCTAGAGACCTTACAGGCTGAACTTTACTCCAGATCTCTAGATAACAGCCATCTTAAAGATGCCCACTCTCCCTAATGTATATTAAACATCAATATTGCCAAAGAACTTCTTTCTCTTTACGTATTTATTGTAGGTTGGATTAGTATAGCTGTAATGAAACACTATGACCAAGAAGCTTGGAAAGGAAAGGGTTTATTTGGTTTCACATTACTGTTCATCAACAAAGGAAGTCAAGACAGGAACAAAAAACAACGCAGAAGCTTATTCAAGGCTATGGAGGAATACTGTTTACTGGCTTGCTCCCAGTGGCTTGCTCAGCCTGATTTTTTTATAGAACCTAGGACCACTTTCCCAGGGTTGGTCGCACCCACAATGTGCTAGGCCTTCCCCTATTGATCACTGACTAAAAAGATGCTTTACAGACTTGCCTACACCCCAGTTTCATGAAGGCATTTTCTCAATTGAGGCTCCCTCCTCTCCATTGACTAGCTTGTATCAAGTTAACATAAAACTAACAAGCATAATATTTTTAAGAAATTATAGAGGAATTGTTATGGCCTTTGTGAGCCATTTGATTTTTCCCCTTCTGTGAAGTTTATACCTACAAACAGAAAATGAAATCTATAAACTATTGATAATGCAACTGTAGAATTTAAACTGTTCTTTTTTGGTGGAACAAAAGAATAAGATAGTAATCATTACATATCTTCTTTAAGAATTTCCCAGAGCTCCACAGGTATCTGTTTATTGTCCAGGACTCACATGGCACTGTCCAGTTGAGACATGGAGGATATGAGGCATTCCTTCAAAGTTTTATCATTTAATTTTTTAATTTATTTTTTTATTTTATGTGTATGAGTATCTTACCTTCATGCCTTTAGAGTTTTTTTATTATAAAAGCTGTTTGATATAAAACAACAATCAGCTGGGCGGTGGTGGCGCACGCCTTTAATCCCAGCACTTGGGAGGCAGAGGCAGGCGGATTTC
>NW_022196903.1:109329783-109335044 GCF_008632895.1 Mastomys coucha | reverse complement strand
CAGAAATCCTCCTGCCTCTGCCTCCCAAGTGCTGGGATTAAAGGCGTGCGCCACCACTGCCCGGCTACTTCCCTAGGTTTTTTATCTCCAGGGTTACCTCTCTTTCTGATTTCTTTATTGTTTCTATTTCCATTTTTAGATTCTGGATAGTTTTGCTCATTTCCTTCACCTGTTTGATTGTTTTCCTGTAGTTCTTTAAGGGATTTTTGTGTTTCCTCTTTAAGAGCTTCTAGCTGTTTACCTGTTCTCTCCTATATTTCTTTGAGGGTGCTATTTATGTGTTTCTTAAGGTCCTATTATCATCATCATGATAAGTGATTTTATATCCGAATCTTGCTTTTCCGGTGTGATGGTGTGTCCAGGACTTGCTCTGATCCTAGGTGTGTCAGAGCGGCTGTGAGTGGAGCTCCCTCTGGGTGCAGAGGGACCTCTGGGACTGGCTGCAGAGCTTGTCCCAAGGTCTGCTCTGGACCCCAGCCCAGACAGACCTGAAGGAACCCAAGTCACTGGGCTGGCGGAGTTCCTGTGTGCCTGGTCCCAGTTACTCCCAGTGTTGGGACAGATGTTGATTCCTGCTCACCTCTGATTCTGGGTGTGTCAGAGCGCCTGGGAGTGGAGCTTCCTCTGGGTGTTGTGGGACTGGCTGCGGAGCTTGTGCCCAAGGTCTGCTCTGGACCCCAGCCCAGACAGACTGGAAGGAACCCAAGTCACTGGGCTGGTGGAGTTCCTGTGTGCCTGGTCCCACTGGTCCCAGTTACTCCTCCTTTACAGTTTTAACTTTCTGCACTTTGATCAGTTTTCCAGATATCTCTGTGAGTTAAGAAGCAACAGAAATAATGAGAAGCCGAAATGGATGAGGTTTCAGGAAAAACTGAGCTGTATAGTTTTGGTCCTATCTCAGTACTAGCCATGAAGAAAAGCTCGCTCATGCAGGCTTGTATAGGTAGTGTTGTTTGTACAAGAAGAAATGTGGGGAAACCCTAAAGGTCATTCCTAGTTCTAATAGAAGTCAGAAAGCATCAGATCCATTTGGAAACTGAAGTTCCAAATGCTTATGAGCCACTGTATAGGTGCTGGGGACTGAACTCAGGTCCTCTGCAAGAGCAGCCAGTGCTCTTAACCACATCACTCCAACCCATAAAGTGCTCATTTTTCATTTGTATGAGAGGCATCCTTAATGCATGAGAAACTAAGTAACAGTAGAAAGTCAAGTAGCTCATATATAGTATGAAAACTATCTGCACTTCGATCAGTTTTCCAGATATCTCTGTGAGTTGAGAAGCAGCAGAAATAATGAGAAGCTTAAATGGATGAGGTTTCAGGAACAACTGAGCTGTATAGTTTTGGTCGTATCTCAGTTCTAGCCATGAAGAAAAGCTCACTCATGCAGGCTTGTATAGGTAGTGTTTGTACAAGCAAAAATGTGGGAAAACTCTATAAAGGTCATTCAGAGTGGCTAGATAGACTGGTCTTTGCCCATGCTGTGAGATATTTGGCAGCAACAGAAAATGGTGTATGTAAAATATGTAGGCCATATGTACTGAGAATAACTTAGGAGTAAATTATTGGACTTTTATTTTTCAACATTTTATTTTATATTTTAATTGACAAAAATTATAAATTGTATCATATACAGTAGTGTTTTAATATGTGTATGTGCACATATTGTGGAATGGATGAAATATGCTTATTAACATGGATATTACCACAGCTATATTTTTTATAGAAAGAACACTTAAAATTTGTTTTACAGAAAAATAATTATTGTTATTAATTTTAGGCACCATATTTTATTATATTAACAGATCTCTTATCTAACTAATTTTTTTTATTTTGTGGCCAACATCTCCCCAGTTAATTCAGCATACTGAATTTTTTTTCAAAAAGGAGTTTCAAACCAGTTAGAAGGCTGAGGCAGGCCAGGTGGTGGTAGCACACTTGTTTAATCCCAGCACTTGGGAGGCAGAGGTAGGTGGATTTCTGAGTTTGAGGCCAGCGTGGTCTACAAAGTGAGTTCCAGGACAGCCAGGGCTACACAGACAAAACCCTGTCTCAAAAAAAAAAAAAAAAAAAAAAAGAAGGAGGAGGAGGAGGAGGAGGAAGAGGAGGCTGAGGCAAGAAGGTAAAGAGGTCCAGGACAGCCTGATCTACATTAGAAGAACCAGGGGATAGGAGGATTGGAGAAGATACAATATGATATAAGCTGGGTTAGAAAACCAAACCAACAAATTTGTGACTACAGATAAAATTGTTTTTGTAAGTATATATGTATACAAATTCATAATAAAGGATATAGATTACAATAATTATAACAGCTAAGTACTCAAAAATTAATTACAGATTTAAAAAAATAAAAACTCCCAGGGAAATTTATCAAATTACTACAATATTCTAATTGGTTTATGAATGAGTTTATCTTGTTCTTTATGTATTGATTGTCTAAATTTTGTGGAGTTTTACTTACTTACTGGTTCTTTTGGGTGTTTTGAGATAGGGCCTTACTCTATAGCAAAGGTTGTCTTCCAACTCTCTAGGTAAACCAAGCTAGTCTTGAAGAGGCAGTGATCCTTCTGCCTTGAGTTTTAGTATTACACATGTGCCCATCAGGCCTGACATTTTCTAAATTTTTATAAACAACATGTTTTATTGGAAAATTAAACCATAAACAGCCATTTATAAATGGGAAATAAGTGACAAAAATAATAAATTAATTCTTAAAATGGAAAAGAATAGGTAGAAAGATCATGGAGTTTGCAGGTAGGGCTTGATGATAAGAAGAAAAAGCTACAGTGTTTTAGAAATTTTAGAATTTATTTTTTATATAAGTATAAATTATTGTATGTGGTGTGTGTGTACTGTGTACATGTGTACATTTGCACCAGTGTCTCATGAAACTACTCTCTGCTGTTTCTTCCTTGTTTACTTTCATTTATTCACTGCAGATATCTATATAGTCCTGGCTGTCCAGGAGCTTCCTATTTAGACCAGGGTGGTCTCAAACTCCAAGAGATCTGCCTGTCTCTGCCTCCTGAGTGATGGGATTAAAGGCATGTGCTACCATGCCCAGCATCAACATTGCTTTTATTAAAATAAAAGAAAGAAAAGAAAAATTAGAAAATAGGAGGCCGGGCGGTGGTGGCACACTCCTTTAATCCCAGCACTTGGGAGGCAAAGGCAGGCAGATTTCTGAGTTCCAGGACAGCAAGGGCTACACAGAGAACCCGGGGAGAGGAGGGGGAATATGCTGTCTGTGCCTATCTAGTTTTTTTTTTGTTTCATTTTGATATACATTTATACATGAATAGAAAAACAACTAAAGCTACACGTTGCCATTTTAAGTGTGATTCAAAAGGAAGTTTTTTTTTCTACAAAGTAATAAAAATCTACAAGTTTTTTTAGCCAATCTGACAATATACACAAAGGCTATTGCCAGCTTTAGAAGTAGATTATTTGACAAGTAAGGGAAAAATATTAACAATTGGGGCAAAAATTTCAAAGACAAGCAGAAAACAAAATTGCTAAATGACAGATACTCTTCTTCTTTACTCAGGACAGACTCTTATATAGTTATGGAGTCTATGTTTCCAGATATCTGAACCATTTGTAATGCATTTACATACTGTGATGTTCATAAACATAATTCATATGTGTTGCTCCAGGAACTGAATGCATACCTTTAACTAGTTCACAAAGAGTGTATGACTCTTGTGATCCTATGGAGGACTCTTGTCTTTTTCCACAGAAATAGTAAAGTGTTGCTGATTTTTTTTTTCACAAACTACAAAAGCAAGGGCATTGTTATTTGAGTACTAGAATATGAGAGAGAGAGAGAGAGAGAGAGAGAGAGAGAGAGCAAGAGAGAGAGTGAGCGAGCGCACAGGCACGCTGTGGTCTTTTGTGTAAGTTATGTTTCTGTCTTTCTTGCTGTTATTTTGTTACCTTTGTTATTATCTATTCATCCAAAAATCAAAAACAAAAAACCTTCCCATTCTTTAAAATAAGCCAGATTTGGAGATTGTAATTTTTCCCTAATGGCTCAAGTAGTTAAGTTTTCATTTTTTAAACTAAGGACCCAATTTCACATTCATTAATAATGATATTTTAACATAATTAGTTACATCAAAGCAATTAGACTTTATTTTACTAGGCAAACAAATGAGTTTCCACCAGAAAGGTAATCAAGTTTGATCTCTTTAACCCTAAGTCTTTTTATATTCTGGAACATTAAGCATTTACATTCCTTTCAGTTCAATTAAGATTCTTATTCTCTCCCTTTTTATTTACCCAGTACTACCCAGTGCTGGATGCTCTAACACTGAGCTAAATCTCCAGCCTCCTTTCCACCTCATTCATGATTGATACCTAATGTGTACTGTATGTTGTCTTTTGACATTTTTTTGCCTACTTCCATTTCTATTTTTGAATAGAAAGAATCTTACAACTGTAATATGGGCTTGGTTTTAGATTACCATGTTTCCTGACACACATGTTCTTGTCCCCCGCTCTCTCTGTCTGTCTGTCATACATGTGTGTGTGTGTGTGTGTGTGTGTGTGTGTGTGCGCGCGCGCGCACACACACATACACACCTCTTTTCAAGCAGACTACTTTTCCTTTGTGACAGGGTCTCACTGTACAGTCCAAATTGACCTTAGCTCATGATCCTCTCTGTTCCATCTCCTGAGTGTGCTGGGGTTAGAGGTGTGGGTCTCCAAGTTCAGCTCCAGAGACTCTGTTTCATTTTCTGTGAGAAGAAAGAGCAATTACTGCAGAAGTTCACCGTAAGCCAACTAACTTTGCGCTTGAAATTATTTTTTTCTTTTTTTTATTATTATTAGATGTTTTCTTTATTTACAGTATCTCCTTTCCCAGGTTCCCCTCCAATAAAGAAAGAAAAATAATAATAATAAAATTAAAAAAAAATAAAACTAAAACAAACCTCTGTTCCCTCCCCCCTCCCCCTGCCCACCATCCCACCCCCTCCTGCTTACTGGCCCTGGCATTCCCCTACACTGGGGCATAGAACCTTCACAGGGCCAAGGGACTCTTCTCCCATTGATGACCAACTTGACCATCCTCTGCTGGCCAATACATATGCTACTGGAGCCATTAGTCCCACCATGTGTACTCTTTGGTTGGTGTTTTAGTCCCTAGGAGCTCTAAGGGTACTAGTTAATTCATATTGTTGTTCCTTCTAAGGGGCTACAAACCCTTCAGCTCCTTGGGTCCTTCCTCTAGCTCCTTCATTGGGGACCCTGTACTC
>NW_022196903.1:109275782-109328768 GCF_008632895.1 Mastomys coucha | reverse complement strand
TGCTGTTTTGTCCTATTGACAGTGTCCTTTGCCTTACAGAAGCTTTGCAATTTTATGAGGTCCTATTTTTCGATTCTTGATCTTAGATCATAAGCTATTGGTGTTCTGCTCAGGAAATTTTCTCCAGTGCCTATGTGCTCGAGGCTCTTTCCCCATTTTCTTTTCTATTAGTTTGAGTGTATCTGGTTTTTGAAATTATTTTAATCCAGTGTTGCTCAACCTTGTTAATGTTGCCGCATCCCTTTAATACAATTTCTCATATTATGATGACCCCCAGACATTAATGATTTTCATTGCTTCTTCATAACTGTAATTTCACTACTGTTATAAATCATGATATAATAAATATCTAATATTCAGGATATTTAATATGTGACCCTATGAAAGGGTTGTATAACCCCCAAAGGGGTCATGACCCACAAGTTGAGAACCACTGTTTTAATCTGTTGCAGTATCGGGTTATAGTTGCATACTCATTATAAGTATGGGCCATTTTCCACTTTTAGTCATAGTTGCTGTAAGTTGTTACTTTCAAGCTTTGAAAGTTTTATTAAGCAGGGCAACTCTTTTTTTGTTTATGGTTTTTAAGAGGCAAGATTTGTTTTGGAGCCTGCCTTGGTTTAAATTTGGTGTAACTTGTCAGTGATTCCAAGGACACTTTGTTTTTGTAGAATGACACTAGAGCGTCTTGCATTCTATTTGTAAGTAATTGGAAGTCAGTGCAGGGGACTGGAGTAATTAAGAATAGCCATGCAAGAAACTTTATTTTGTTTTCAAATTAATTTTTCCACTTTCTTGACTGAAGAATATAATAACATATAGAAATAAAGAGCATTGTAGGCACAAAACCCATGGAGACCAAGTTCTGTCCTCATTTGGAAGAGGAGGGTGGCTCATTTAGAGGAAGAAGAGCGTTTCCCTTTATCTGAATCGATGCACTCTAAGCTGGTCTATATGGTTTATGTGCCAGTTTTTAAAAATACTTTGTTCCAACAAGCATTCACCTCTGGAGGCCGCCTTAGCCTTTGACTTGAGCCCAGAATTGTAGTCACTGTCCAAGTATGCTCCCTGCACCTGACATTCCTTCCCACTGGAGCCTCTCGGTGAATAAGAGGAAAGGCTCGGCCAATTATACTAGACAAAGCCGCACAGCTGCGAGTCAGCTGGGAGGAGTTTCCGTTTAGATCTGGAGCTGGTGGCGGCTGGCGCTCCAACCTTCTTCTCCCCCTTCGCCACCATCCCCTTCTATTCTCAGGGATTACCTGGGTGGAGACCGGGCCCTGACTCTAGAACCCGGCAGCAGATGCTGTCTTACCGGCAGGTGCCACCCACCTCCAGCCTCCAGCCTCTGCCTCAAGAGCAAAGACCCAAGGCTCAGGTGGTACCCGGCACCCTGCCTGAAGGTTGGCGGGAGGGGAAGGGGTGGTCCTTACGGCTGGACCCTCCAGCTGACACAGGAAGTGCGGGGAGAGCCTGGCACCGGGCTGGGATCCGCCCCGCCTGCCGCTCCTAGGCTGTGCTGTCTCCGCAGAACAATGAAGTGCTTCCAAGTTTGCTGAGACTCCTGGGGAATCCATCGAACTCTGTCAGCCTTCAAATGTGCCGCCAGTGACTTCCCCCAAGAAGCTGTGTTTTAATAAAAGAAGAAAAAGACACCCTTGCTGGGTAGATCGCTTTGTTAGGAGATCCTCACGACCATGGTCCAGCGCTTTAGCCTCAGGCGGCAGCTCTCCAAGGTGGGTCAGCTTTCTGGTGTGTCTTACCGGGAACTCTGACTGGCTTCTGCAGGGCTTCCTTTCTTGATGGGACTTTTATGTCAAGCCTGCCTCCCTCTAGTGCTAAGGAACGTCTGGAGAGGAAGCGCTGCCTTTTGTTCTTTGATCTGATGGACACAAAGCTGAAGGCTGCCGGCACTGTCAGCCCCAGGCTGTGTACCCCTAAAACTGCAGCTGTCATCTTCAAATCTGGACCAACTTGTCATATGTACCCCTGATAGAGTTTCAGGAGAATGTGGGTAGGAAATAATTGTAGGTCAGAAGTATATATTTAATTAGCAAAATAATAGCTTGTAGACCAACAGAAGAAAGCCTGCCTCCTCTATGGAATCAGGGCTTTCATACACATTTCACTAAATTAAAAAAAAAAAAAAAGTACAAAACAGTTGAAGAAGCCAAGACCCACAAGAAAATCTTAAGACAAGGGGTTGTGTAGAGACTTAGATACCCAGTGAAGTGTGTAGGGAGCCTTAGGGAAGCTGGTGGAGCAGCTCTTTAGAGAGTTCTAACTTAAACAGTCAGTTTTAAATATAAAATAATAAAGTGTAGTACCTCTTTAAAAGATATTTTATCGGTGGGCTCTCGTAGGTGCCGGTCGGTATTGTAGTTTTAACTCTATCATTAGTTAATGCAGAGGCTGTATGGAAAGAGGAGGTAAGAGGTAAACTTTATTTCAGAAACCATTGTGTTCTTCACAGGCTTTATTTTAAAGACATGGCAGTTGGTGGCTAAATTGTGCCACAGTACATTTCCTGTAGACAGAAGTGTAAACAAATAGTCCATCTGTAGATATTCTTAACTTTTTTGGCTGTTAATCAGAATTATTAAATCTTACAATGTGTTGGGATCCTAAGAGGAAATCTTAGTTGCTCACAGGTGACACCAGTGTAACTGAAGTGGAAGGAGCAGCATGCTTGCCCGCACCCCTTACTCAAGCTATGTGACAGCTTCTCGTGATACCAGCCTGACAGGGACTTTAGGAATATTGAAATGTATTTCTCATCCTGGGTGCCTATATGAGGAGGCACAGAAGGCCCACATTTCTCCTAACCAATGAGAAGAAGAATCCTGTGCTATTCCTTCAGTATTCTTTAGAGGTGTATTTTCAGATGTGGTGCATGTAATAAGCAGGTGCTGTAGGGACTTTTGTGGCATTACTACACAGGAAAGTCTTAACAGCTAAGAGGCAAGCAATAATCACTTATCTAGAACATAACTGTATTCTGAATATTTTGCTGCTGAAGCTTCTCTCCAGGTTATTATTTTTAGCTTTAAATACTCCTCAGTGATTATTGTATGTTACTGTGACTTACTTACACAAGGGTACTTAGCGGCAGGAGCACAGTCTACATATAACCGGTGAAGGATGGCTGCACAGTGTACCATAGAGAATCAAAGAAGGGATGGGAGTACCGTATACATAGAGAGAGTCAGGGTGAGCAGAGCAGTTCCTTCCACTTAACCTTAACAGTGTTTACAGTTCCTGTTATAGATGGTTGTGGAAAACCCTTAGGAAATTTGTGCCCTTGATTTAGTATGTACTCAATGGTGAATAATACCATTTGTAAGGCATTTGAACATGAGGAAGACCTGAATAGAATGTCACTGAATTTTTCCTATACTCACTGAGATTTAAAGACCTAACTGCCTCTGCTCTACCACACACATAGTTTTGCTAGTAAAAAAGAATCTTGTACAAGAATGTAATTTTCTTAATATCTCAGTAGATAGAAATTTGTGGAAGGAAATATTTGTAAAGGTTTGTGGTGGCTTTAACCTCTGCATCTATTGATCCTGAATTCACTTGCCGTGTGATTCCTGTAGACTTGTTATTGTTCACAGGTAGGCTAAGAAAAAAGAAGGGAAATATGAAGGTACAGGAGAAGTAAAGCTCTTCTTAGTACACCTTTAATTTCTAGCATTTGGAAGGCAGATACAGGCAAATCTCTCGAGAAGTCAAGGCCTGCCTGTTCTAGGTATCTAGTTCTAGACCAAACAGGACATGGTGTAAAGACAAACAAAAACTCTTTACTCCCAAGGATGGTGTGTTTACCTGATCTCCTTGAGTAGATCCCAGCTTCTTTGCTATTTCAGATCATTTTCTTCCTTGCTAGTTTTTTTTTTTTTCCACTGTGTGTTACTTCAGAGATATTCACTAAGGAAAACTTTCTGTTCAACATCTAGATGAGCCAAAATGATCTAGCACCTTCCAGTGTGGGAATTTCACTTAATTCTCCTATTAATTCTTTCTTAAAAGATTTTTTTAATTATTATTTTATCTAAGTACACTGTAGCTGTCTTCAGACATACCAGAAAAGGGTGTCAGATCTCACTACAGATGGTTGTGAGCCACCATGTGGTTGCTGGGATTTGAACTTAGTACCTTTGGAAGAGCAATCAGTGCTCTTAACCTCTGAGCCTTCTCCTATTGATTCTTAAATTGATTAATGTTTCCAGTAATGTGCCTTTTGCATTTACTTTTGTACGAGAATTATTTCTCAGCATTCAAAAAGTAAAAAATGTTTAAAATGAGATTTTGCTTCCGACCATATCTTTTTATGGAGATCACAACCCTACATCCAAAGGTAGCATGTTTTTGTTTTTTAATTCTTTCTGTTTATGTAAAGAAAAACAAATAAGGCAATGCTTGTTGTTGACTGTAACTTTCAGACATACTCTGAATAGACTCCACTTAGTTCAGGTTTCATATTTTTATTCAAAGTAGTTAATCTCAGAGAATCCCTCTTTCCCTTTCTGCGTTCCTGTCTTTCTGGTAGTGCATTCCGGAATTGAGATTACAGGTGTGCAGCAGCCTGCTGAGCACTCAGAATACTTCTTCAACCATGATGATTTCTTTTTCTGTCTTACCAGACTTCCTTCCCATTCCATCTGAGAGCTTTCCTTTGTCATGTTTAAATCTTTCATATGGTGGAAACCCAGAAAATATGTGCAGTTATGCCTTGAAGGTATTTAGTATTGCCCATAAAGGGAATACTAAGGATTGGTGCTAAGGTCCTTCCCAGTTTTGTTGATTTGCTGAGAACAATCTAGGTGTGTATAGCAACTACAATATTTTAGTCCATAAGTGCCCTTTCCATATTTCATAATGTCCTGTTTTTGCTATCAGTTTGATGTCAGCAAAAGAAACTTTGAAATTATAGCTATTCTCTAAAAATATAGATTATTGATAATAACTTGGATTTTCAGTAAAAACTATTTTTTCTTCAGAAGACATTTATTGAATTTATTGATTTTTTTTTGGTAGTATGTTATAGTGGCATACATGACTTCCTTAATCTTTCTGTAAATATATTCTCATCAGTAAAAATAAAAGGGATCTTGTATTTCTAAACTGAATAGATTAATTAAAGTCATTTATGAGTATTCTTTATAAAGGGCTGGAGCATTTGCTCTGCAAGCATAAAGACCTGAGCTAGAATTCCCAGCACTGAAGCAAAGACAAACATATCGTGAAAGTTCACTTGTCTTTCATTTTAACCAGAACTGTGAGCCTCAGGTTGACTAGGAGACCCTGTCTGAAAGGACATAAAATGGAGAGTGATAGAAGATAATCTGGCATTCTCTCTTCTGGCCTCCAGATAGACATGTGTACCCACACACTCATGTGCATGTAATACACACACAGACACACACACACACAAAACACGAAGTTAGGGCTAAATCGTGTTATGTTTATTTTACTGCAATTAAAATTTCTGTGTGTAGCTGAGCAGTGGTGACATATGCCTTTAATCCCAGTGCTCAGGAGGCAGAGGCAGGCAGATTTCTGTGAGTTGTAGCACAGCCTGCTCTACATAGTTCTAGGACAGCCAAGGCTACACAAAGAAACTGTGTCTCAAAAAATAAAAAAGAAAAAGAAAAAATCGTGTGTTATAGGGGCAAGGTGTATACGTGAATGTCATAGAACAAACCATAGAAGTCAGTTCTCTCTTCTACCATGTGTGTGGGTCCCAAGGGTCAAACTCACGATTGTTTTCAGACTTGACAGCAAGTATCCTTACCACTGACCCACCTCACTAGCCTTTAGAATTTTAAAAAAATATATTAAACCTGCCTTCTCAATGATAAACACTATGGATACAGCAAATGATACAGTATTATGTGATTACAACTTCAGATATATAGGTTGGGAGTCAGTATTGGTTGGGTGCTTTCAAGCAGTAGACACGCAGCATCTTTTTGTGTTCCTTTCATTTAAATTGTCCTCTCTACACTGCTGAACTTATTAGTTGTAAATGAAATACTTTGCATTTGTATTTTACTAGAAAATAAATGTTGCATCTTCCTGATAATCATTGACTTGTGTTTTAGGAGACTTAAATCAAATAGTGTTCTGTGATTGGTTGCTGTGCACATATCACTATACATTCTAGAATTTGAACTCATCAAGTGTAATATTTAAATTACTTCTGATGTACTACAAAATCCAAATAGGAATACTAATGGCATTTTGATTCAGGAAATTAGATCTTTAATAAGATACATTCTGAACATACACCTGTGTCAAGGGTAGAGAATGGTTCTCATATGCAAATACATTGGGCAGTAAGATATGCTGAAGGAGAAATATAGTTTAGACATGTGTAGAGTTGCCTTGAAGTGATTCAGTAATGGAGATAAAGCTTACAAGTTTAAAATAATAAATTCTTAACTGTGTAAAGGAAATGCTCCCCAAGAAGGTTGTTAAGTATCCTCAGAGGTGTGCCAGTTCTTGTTGGTTAAGTTGGGTTTTAGTTTCTTGGGAGAGGTGGGTGTATTAAATGACTAGGTTGGAACTGGAATTATGTGTACCTAAGTATTAGTTTTGAAGATCAGTGTACAGACACACTTCAAAGTGTCCTGAAAACTCTTAAAGGACTATATTAATTTAAGTACTAAGAGTGGTGGTAGTGTGAGTATAAGTGTGTGCGGGCCTGTCTGTCTGTATTTGCATGTATGTGGTCACACATGAAGTCAGCTCTCCCCTTCCAGTTTGTACATCCTGGGGATAGAACTCAGGTTGTCAGGCTTAGTAGCAAGGTCATTTAGCCACCGAGACATCACTCTATCCCTGATGGAGTTTTATATTCAGAACTTATACTGGCATTTGAGGAAGATGTGCCCCTTTTCTTCCCATTTTCTTTCCTTTTGTATAAGCTGTCTTGAATTGGCAGCAGTGCTGTCCTGTTCGTGAGGACCTGAGAGACTTGGGTGTGAGGCTATCTTGCACATTTAGAAGGAAATTCCAGATTCACTCAGTGAAAATTATCACCAGTGATTTTACATAAAGATAATGATTGAGATTTGATGTCCTCCTAGCCCTAAGGTGGGCACAGATGGAAGTTCCTCTTTGTGTACAACACAGAAATCTGCAGTAGAGAATCACAAACTCATTAAAAAAAAAAGAGTGAGTGAATGAGGACTCTTTCAGTAAATTAATGATAGTATTCTGAAAGCAGGTGCTATGAACTGAAGAAAAAGGTAGCCACATATTTTAACTGTTACAGCTGAGCACAGGAGCTCCATGTGTGATGCATTGTAATTTTAATCTTAATTATTTTGGTTTACATAAAAACATGAAGAGTTGGGGGGCAGTGGTGGTGCACACCTTTAATCCCAGCACTTGGGAAGCAGAGGCAGGTGGATTTCTGAGTTCAAGGCCATAGAGTGAGTTCTGGTCTGTATAGTGAGTTCCAGGACAGCTAGGGCTATACAGACTAATGCTGTCTCGAAAAACAGAAAGAAAAAAAAAGAACATGAAAATTTTTTTCTCTTAAGCTAAATACTCTGGACTTGGCTAGGACTTAATTTCTCTTATGCCCAAGGACTTATAAAAGATATTACTGCAAAATATGCTGAGTAAGAATAAAACCATGTGGATAACATTGACTTTGCATAGCACAGAAAATCTCTACTAAACTTCAGGCTGTTCTATCCTGTGTTTTATATGAACTAAGTCCCTTGTCTTTCCTTGCAAAAATAAGTCTGAAATACAAAGGTAAGCATAGACAATAGAAAGTACCCCATAGCTTCCCCTTTCACTTAATAATAGTTGTTCTAATGTTCTTTGTCCCTGTAACTAAGTAAACTAGGGTTGACCATATGACTTTGAAGGCAGCTGCACTCATGACTACTACCAACACAGATGTAGGCTTTGTGACTATGAGTAAGTCATTTGATTCCTATTAAGATTTGTCTTGGATTCTGATATGAAATTACATGATTTTTGCTATTTGCTTAACAACAACAAAAAAAAAAAACCCAAGGAAAAACACCTATCCAAAGGAACCTAATTATATATAGTAGTTGTTAATGTCATGGCCTTAGTGTCTAGGCTTAATGTTCTGTGGGCTCTGGATTAAAACAGCAGGCAAGCTCAGTGGAAATGCTAGATTCTAGACACTGAGAAAATACACATTTCCCCCATCTAATCCTTTCAGAAGATCTGAAATCTCTTATGAAAACAAAAGTCCTTTGGAAGCTCACCTTATCAAACAGATTTTTCCTCATTTAATGGCATATTAGAACTCAATTACTTTTTTAATGTTTTTTAAGAGCAGGCTGCTCTCTGTCGAGGAAAAAACATTGTCTTATCAGACTGCCTCTTATTTTTATGAAGTTAATGCTAAGCCATTTGTATTTAGAGGTGTGGATGAACTCTTCCTTTGAACCTGCAGAGGATTTAAGAAGTTCTAGGGGTGAATTAAGGTCTTTAGCTGAACCTAAAGGATTTTGGATTAGTGAATCTTAGCTTCTTTCTCTTCCAGTGTGACTTGAAGGCCTGGCACTTGGTGGAGTGCTTGCCTAACACACTTGAGACGAGCTGGATCCCCTTCACCACATAAAGCGAAGCATGGGGACACATACTTATGACCCCATGATTGAGAAGATGGAGGCAAGAACAGAAATTCCATGTGGTCCAAGCCTGGCATGGTAGCACATGCCTACAGCGGTAGCACTGAAACCTTCTTCACTTGTTTTCTAGGGTACTATGTACTTGGTTTCTACTGACCTCTCACTCTTCACTCAACCTCAGTCTTTCCCTGGTTCTTCCTCATCATATTGAATTTGTTTTTTAATTAATACCACTATTACCTAGGCTCAGCCCATTTTACTACTTTCTTGGTGATTTCATCCTACTGCTTGTGTGTGTGTGTGTGTGTGTGTGTGTGTGTGTGTGTGTAAGTAATGTATATATGTACACACAAATACAAATACAATTTTTTTATTTTTATTCCCCTTGCATGATGGACTTAATGTACCCTAAACTCAAACTTCTGGTGTCCTCCCTTCCCCTGGTTCTTCTTAACTTCATAGTTCAGTGCTACATGCATCCTTCAGGACTAAAATCTCAAAACCCACCCCATCTCTCTCTACAATCTCTTTATGTAGTCTTGGTTAGCCTGGAAAACTCTATGTAGACCAGTCAGGCTTCAAAACTCTGTATTCTGAGTGTAGGGACTAAAGATGTAAGCTACTTATTTCTCCTCCCATCTCCTTTCTTCTTGAAATTTGTCAGGTGATTCTCTTGGCTCTACTTTTAAAAAATGATTAATTCATTGATTTTTATTTTATGTGCATTGTTTTGCCTTCATGTATATCTGTATATGGGTGTTGGATTGCCTGAAACTGGAGTTACAGACAATTGTAGATGCTGGGAATTGAACCCAGGTCCTCAGGAAGAGCAGCTACCTTAATCACTGAACCATCTCTCCAGCCCAAGTTCCACTTCTTAAACATACTTAAAATTTGTCTATCAGGGCTAGAGAAATGGGTCAGTGGTTAAGAATACTGGCTGCTCTTCCAGTGGACTCACAGGGCAATTCACACCACCTATAATTCAAGTCACAGGATCTGATACCCTCTTCTGGCTTCTACAGACACCAGATACACATATGGTACACAGACATACATGCAGGCAGAGTCATATAAAAATACCCATACACATAAAAATAAAAATAAATCTTTAGCAGTTGCCTATCTCTTACCAACTTTGAAGCTGTGGACTCAGCTGGTCACATTGCATTTATAATCAGGAAGAAGTGAGTAAACAAATAAATGGACACATCTGCTTTATTTTCTATTGCAGACTCCAATCTATTAATATGTCATAGTAAGTAAATGACCTTGGAATTTTCAGACTCTAAATGTTATAGTTTGCTGTTAAAACATATCAGCGTAGCAGGATGTGTTTTGTTTACTCTGCTTGCTAAGCATGTCTGCCTGGCAGACGCCTTTAACTCTACTACTCAACATGATATAGAAAAAAGAACTAATAGTCTGTTAGAGAGGAACAAAAGAGAAGAAAGAAAAATAATTTTCCTTTAGCTAGAAGATTTCCCTGGACCCTTGGTGACTGAAGTTCAGGCAGAATCCCAGAAATCAAAGCAAGTCAGTGGAAAGCAGTATATATTAGAAGAAGAGGCATCTGCTTTCGGCCTGGACTACAGGTCCTGCAAGGTAGGGGATCAGCTGCATAATTCCTTCTAAACTGTTCAAGTTTAGGAAAGTCCAGGAATGTTGTTCTGGAATAAGTCCAAGGATCTTGTTTTAAGAGAGAAGGCCTGTGTGTGGGCCTTCTGAGTCGGACCTGGGAGTTGGAGCTTACTTGCTATGATAGTTTAGATGAGCATTACCCCCAAAGGTTCATATGTATATTTGGTCACCACTTAGTGGAACTGTTTGTGAAAGATTAGGTGTAGTCTTGTTGGAGGATTGTCTCTGACTTTGAGGTATTAAAGACCTGCATCATTTCCAGTACACTATCTACCTTCTGCTTGTGGATCAAGATGTGAGCTCTCAGCTCCTACTCTAGCTGCCTGTCCTTGTCTATGCTTTTGTGTTGCTATGCCTTCACTCCACCATCATAAATCCTAATCCTCTGTAAACATTAGCTCAGTTAAACTCTTTCTTCTATAAGTAGCCTTGGACATGATGTTTCATCACATCATGTCCAAGATAGAAATAGAAAAGAGACTAATACATTTTTGCCTTGCAGTGAAGTAAGTCTAGTGACTTTAAGTCATTTCAGGGCTTTGTGCACTTTGCTAAAACCAACCTGGAATCTTGGGGGGAACCTTGAGGTAGAATCTGTCTGTGGATTTCCCTTAAAGAAAACCATTATTTTATTATTCTTAGAATAAACATGCATTCTTGGATCAAAGTGTTCCCCTAAGAAGATGCTGAAATTGTTCAGGGCTGCATGTGTCCCAAGGATTAATTTTCTCATCAGTGAAAGGGATATGCTTTGACAGTAGTGGAAGTGAGTCAGGGTGTCTGTTGTATTGTAGATAGTGTAACTGGCAGTTGGTGGCTAAGATCTCATTATCCCTTCAATGCTGGGAGGGCTGCAGTTGGGATTGAGAGTTGCTCTGGCAGGTTGTGCCATTGCTTAAATAGTTTTGCACTATTTTTTTCAGGTTAATTTTTGTATCCTAGCATAGTTCTCCCCAGCACATGGTGGGTACCTAAAAGATGCATTTAGTATCCAACTTCATGTTTGCTTCTCCTTAGTGCCAAACTGCTTTTTCTACTGAGAAGTCCCCTCTGTGACACTGAGAGTTTGGTACACTTTTCTAGTTTTCTTCTTCTTCTTCTTCTTCTTCTTCTTCTTCTTCTTCTTCTTCTTCTTCTTCTTCTTCTTCTTCTTCTTCTTCTTCTTCTTCTTTTTGTCTGCTCTTTCTTTTTTCCTCCTTCCTCCCTTCTGCTCATTCTTTAAATATTCATGTGAATTTCCTGTTTTCTTTTGTCCCTATACTGTACTTCCCATGGGCATTAATCATTGTAACAATTTGTTGTTCTATATGGAGATACCTAAATCAGTGTCTCCAGTGGAGACCTTTCTTCTGAGCTAAGCTTTATTTCTGTTTATTTTGTTACTTATTAACTCACGTAGCATACATTAATTGAAAATTGTACCATCTGTACAAGGTCTGAAACCATAGAGTCACTGTTCTCAGGTAGGTTGAAGTGACCAATCAAAGGAGATTACAGATGGTGATAAATGCTACAAGACCCTAGATCAGGGTACTAAAAGATTAATGTTAGAGATGAGATGTGAGGGCAAAGACCAGGGTTTCTGTTCAGGGGAAAAGATGTAATGAAAGTGGGACAACTCTTTTACGAAAAGCTGAGGGAGAAACTGCCTAATGTAAATAAACCCTAACCAAATCACTTGATAGAGAAGAAAGGGTCCATATGAGGTATAGATTTGGGGGCAATTATAGGGAGTTTGTTTTAGGATTCATTTTAAAATTTAGTAGGGTGATGTGACTCAGTAGTTGTATACCAAGTATATGTCCCCTGTGTTCAGTTCCCATTACCAAGACATAGTTACATACATACATACATACAAGTTTTAAATAGAGAATAACATGGGATTTGTACTTTTAAAGGATCACCACAGTGTGGAGTCTAGAGAAGGAGATATCGATGCCCTGCAACAGAGGGACAGTGAAGATATGGGGCCTGTGAGAAACTCAGTGGATTGAATGAGAAATGAAGGGATGAGCCAATTGCCTGCTTGACATTTGTTGTAGGAGATTTCCTACTGAACTCATTTTTTTCCTCCCCTTTTCTTCCTGTACCTACCTTTTCAGGTATTTGATTGCTTTAATTTGAGTCTGAAGTCAATTTTGCTGCCCACCCCACCAAGTTATATGTCCTAGTCGGGGTCTAAAGTAACCACCAAAGGGCACATGCTGAGACTTGGCTACCAGCTGTGGGCCTACTGAGTGGTGGTAGATCTTTAAGTAGTGTAGGCTAGTCTGAGGACTTGAGGTCATAGGGACACACCCTTGAAGGAGATAGTAAAATTCTAGTCTCTCCCTCTCTCAGTTTTGTTCTGTCATATGCTCGTGTCACCACAACCATACCATGGACTAAAACCTCTGAAACTGACAGATATGCTTTTGTTGATTATCTCAAGCACTTGTAACAATGACAGAAAGCTAAGCACGAGCCTTACTGTGTATCACCTGCTGTGTGTGTCCTGTTGCTCAAGACAAACATATGCATTGTCTGCTGTTTCTTCTCCCCCACATACCCTACACCAGGAGAGGTCATCAGTTCTACTTTCTGAACACTTCCCTGGTAGTTCATTTCTAGATGCCCATGCATCTGCACTAGTATCTTTCTAACTAGCTGGTCTCCTAGCTCCTATGTCTTTTCATGTATCTGTTAAGAATGATTCAGAAAGATTTAATTATTGTACTTCTATACTGAAATTCTTGACTGATCCTAACGATCACATTGAAAGTCCAGGCATGATCTAGAAAGGTTCTTAGGACCTAGTCCCATGTACCTCTTCAGCTTTATCTTTCAGCCTTTCCGGTCCATGTTCCCACTAGCCACACAGAGCTCCTGTTTACTTGTCAGTGAGTCCTGCTCTAGCTGTTCTGTGCTTGCCTACTTTTCCTAGCCCTCTCCACTCCCTTGCTGGCCACTCTCTACCCTGCATTCCTAACAAACAAGCACACCTACAGAGGCTCTGATTGTTCACTGGGCTCACTTAATTATTCTGACCGGACATGCCTTAGGTAAATTCCTCTGCTCCCTCCAAGAAATATCTCACTGTTTTGATTCACCTTTGTTTTCCACCGAATGATAGCTTCTTGAGGCAGGGACAACTTCCAGATTCTCCTCCTCCTCCTCTTCTTCCTCTTCTTCCTCCTCTTCTTCCTCCTCTTCCTCCTCTTCTTCCTCCTCTTCCTCCTCTTTCTCCTTATTTTTCTCCAACATATTTTTATTGATTATTTAGAAATTTCACATAATTTCCAGTCAGGCTCAGCTTCTTAATTTATATGTTGAAGGTAATCTACAGGAAGAAAGGGAGTATATTAGCCAAGCATAGTGACACGTGTGTAATCCTAAAACTCTGAAGACTATCCAGTCAAGAAAACTGGCAAGTTTAAGACCACTCTTATCTACATGGCAAGTTCCAGGTCAGCCAGAGCTACATAGAGGGACTATCTTAAAAAAAAAAGAAAAAAGAAAAGGAAGCAACACTAACAACAAAAAGGGAAAGTAGTTCATTAATTGAACATGCATAGCATGATATTTTTATAGAAAACTGCAGAGTGCATAGATGACTTGACTAAACTGATCAACTAATGAAAGAGACTTATAAGTGTCTAGACATGGCCACAGCATTGTCTTTATTATCACAGAAGCTAAGGAACTATTCCACACATGGTCTTCCTTCTCCTTAGGAAGCTCTGCATGTGCACATGGCATCTTTGTGGTGCTTGGACGGCAGCTGAAAAGAGACAAACCTCTTCCTTGTGTTAATTTGTCAATTTGATAGTGTTGAGCTTACTGGCAGGTGGGGGGGGTTGTTAGCTTTTTCAGTATCACTTTGTACACTGAGTTTGGGGTGTGCTTTTTTTCCTCTCCATTTTTGTTTAATTTAATCTTATAAAGAACACTTACATGGTTCTGAAATTAATTCTACAAAATAGCATATTCAGTATTCTAGTTGCTCTCCTTATCCCTGTACTTCTTGCAGTCGGTAACTATTTTATCCCTAGTCTTGATTTCTGTTTTGTTTTTGATTCCATTTTCTATCTTGATTTCTATTTGGCTCCTTGTCCCTCAACTCTCCTGGAACTCCCACCTCTCTCAATAGGTTTCCTTTAAAAATATAGATTTTAATACACTTATTTCTTATGATTTTATCTATTCTAAAGTCTCATGACCCTTTTCTTTTTTTTAAAACTGGGTGCTTTTTTCATTGTGGAATAGTATAGACTTGTTTTTAGACTTTTATTTTCACATGTACAGCAGCAGTTAGCTCACTTATTTAATCTTCTTTCTTTTTTAATATTTTTATTCATTCAATCATTTTTGTTGTTGTTTTAGATAGGGTCTTCCTACATAGTTCTGACTAACCTAGACTTTGCTATGTAAAACAGGCTGAACTCAAAACTATTTGATGTGCATGTTTCTTCATCCTGAGTACTGAGGTCTTCAAAGATATATACTCTTATTTTTTATTTATTTTGGTTTTTCAAGACAAGGTTTCTCTGTATAGCCCTGGCTGTCCTGGAACTCACTCTGTAGATCAGGCTGGCCTCGAACTTAGAAATCCGCCTGCCTCTGCCTCCCAAGTGCTGGGATTAAAGGCGTGCGCCACCACTGCCCGGATATATACTCTTACTATTTTTAATTATGTGTATGTGTCTCTGGACTATGTGCACGTGAAGTACAAGTACCTGCTGAGGCCAGAGACTGGATCAGCCTGGAGCTGGAGTTATAATCTGTTGCGGGTCACCATCTGGGTGCTGGGAACAAAATTCAGGTCATCTGGAAGAGCAGCAAAGGCTCCTAATCACTGAGCCAGCTGTCTAGCTTATTTTTTCTCTTTTCATATTCTTTGCTAGTTTATCTTTGGATTATTTGCTGAGAGTAATTTTGCTAGGTTCTGTGATACTTCAGTCAAAGGAGGGCATATTATTTCTTTATCCCATTAATTATTTCTGATGTTTGTAGCTTTAAATTTTTGTCAACCTGATATGCCTGAAACAGTGTTTCACTTGATTTTAATCTGTTTCATTTCATTGTGAGCATTGCTGAGTATCTTTTCATGTGTTGAAAGCTATTTGTATTTCTGCTTAGCTGTTCGGATCTCCTTAGCCTTATGCATCTTTTTCTTTATATAGAAAGGATAGTAATTTTTTTTTCTTTTAAATAAGTGACCTTTTTTACAATGAATTTTTTCTCCACACTGATTAATTCTTCTGTATTTGTCTTAGGTGTTGTTCTTACATTATTACCATTGTCACAGCCTTATTTAGGTCACTTTTGGGTTTTGTTTTGGTTAGATTTATTTATTTTATGTATATGAGTATACAGCTGTCTTCAGACACACCAGAAGAGGGCATCAGATCTCATTACAAATGGTTGTGAGCCACCATGTGGTTGCTGGAATTGAACTCAGGACCTCTGGAAGAGTAGTCAGTGCTCTTAACCGCTGAGCCATCTCTCCAGCCCCTCAGCATCACTTTTTATAGAACAATTATACTAGCTTTTTAACTAGATCCCCATTTCCAATTTTGCGTTTACAAAATCTGTTTTGTTCAAACATCACATAAGTCTTTCTAAACTCTGTCTTTCATAGTTGTTCTTTGTTTGCGGGCCTCTGGTGTTGTCTGTACTCAGAATGAAAATCCTATTCCTTTACTTACTGCCCATGCCGTCTATAACTTGCATCAGTTAATCCAGCATTGTGGCCTTGGCTCTTATCTGTGAGGTTAGCATGTGATGTTTACTGGGTTTTCAGTTCTATGGATTTCTTCACCTTGTTTTTCCACTTATAGTTTGTTTTCTTTTGTTTCAGCCCAGATCATTTGATTCTTTTCTCACCTTTTGGGTCCAGTCCAGTCACTTCATTGAAATGTTACCAGTTAGCCAGTAGTGTCGGATGCTGTCCTTTATACCTTTCCTCTCCTATACTTGCATTTCAGCTAGAGTCATATTGATTTCTGACAGCATTTTGGCTGTAAACCATAAGAACTGAGGCACTATTCAAAAGGTAGCCATCTAGGATCCAGACGTGCTAGGATGGGTTTTTGTGGTGGTGGTTTTATTTTATTGTTGTTATTGTTGGTTTGGTAGGTATATGTTTGTGACTGTCTTAGAACTTGTTCTGGAGACCAGGCTGCCCTCAAACTCAGAAATCCAAGATCCACCTGCCTCTGCCTCCCAAGTGCTGGAATTAAAAGACATGCAGCAGCAGCACCCTGTGGTTTTGGTTTTTTAATTGATAAGTTTTATCTAATTTTTAATTTTTATGTGTATGAACATTTTGTCTGCATTTATGTCTCTGTACCATGTTCGTGCCTGGTGTCATGGAGCCAAAAAAGGATTTTAGGCCCCTAGGATTGTAGTTGTAGATGATTGTGAGCTGCATGCTGGAAATTAAACCTGGATACTCTTTAAGAACAGCCAGTACTCTCAACTATTAAGCCACCTCTCCAGCCCTATTTTATTTTATTTGTGGAGATAGGGTCTCTCTGTGTATCCCAGTCTAGCTTAAAACATAAAAGTATTCTACATCAGTATCCTTGAGTGCTAGGATTCTAGGCATCTGCCATCATGCCTGGCACATGTATGTTTGTTTGATTGTTTTTTTGTTTTTAAATAGTGTGTGTTAATTCTACATAATGATGAATTTCACTATTACATCTTCAGACTTGTAAAGAATACACTTTGATCATCTTCCTTTCTCCTGTTACTTTTTCCTATCCTTCCTCCCCACCTCCATTAGTCCCCCCTTTTTTTTCTGAGTCTACTTTCTATTTTGATGTCTTTTTCTTTTTCCCATATCCTGTAGTTGAAAGAATACATATAATAGTTGTATTTTTTAATCTGACTGGCTTCATTTCACTTAACATAATGATCCTGGAAGTCATCTATTTACCCACAAATGTCATGATTTTGTTCTTTCCCACAAAAAAAGTCCACTTTATATATACCACATTTTCTTTATCGATCAGAACCTAAACTAATTCTATATCTTAGCTCCTGGGAACTGTACTGCAGTGGGTGTCAGGTATCTCTGTATATGCTGGCTTGGGTTCCTTTGGCTGTGTACTCAGTAATGCAAGAGCTGGGTCATGTAAGCCTGTTTTATACCTGATTTCTGTTCCATGCACTGATTAACATTCCTACCAACAGTGTAAAAATAACACTTCTTTCCAATCCTTGCCAGCACTTGTTGGTTTTTGTTTTCTTGTAGTGGCCATTATAACTAATAATTTGAAATCTTAGTTTTGATTTGTATGCTCCTGATGACTAAAGATGTTGAACTTTGCCCCAGTTATTTGTCATGTGTTTTCCTGACTTGATTACCTGAGGATAATGTTAGTAATGTTTCTGTTGTTCCATCACTTCAATTTCTATTAAAATAATGATCATGACTGTTTAGGGGACCAGACACTTAATTTGGGTTTTAGCCTAACTTTACTTAGTCTTTTCTTCAGGTGGACAAACATACTTTTGCAAAGGCCATACAAGATCCAAGAACCCACATCATAACGTGGTTCTTATGGTGTGACATTTCATGGATGAAAATTTAGAATTAAAATCTGTACTGCAGGAAGATTTTGATAGTGTTTCAAGTATTATACCAACCAACCTTTTATGTAAATATATTTAAGCTTGAGATTTTTGCTTTTTAACTTAATTGCATAGAAGCGGTCATTACAGAATCCCTGGTAACTTCAAATAACTGTCCTAGAAAGGTTAGTATTGCTGTGATAAAAAAAATATGACCATCTTGGGGAAGAAACTTTACTGCTCATCATGGAAGGGAGCCAAGACAGGAACTCAAACAGGGCCAGAACCTGGAGGCAGTAGCTGATACAGTGGCCATGGAGAGGCACTGCTTACTGGCTTGCTTCTCATGTCTTGCTTAGCTTGGCTTAGAGAACCCAGGGATAGCCCTACCACAATGGGTTAGGTCCTCCCCATCAATCACTAATTAAGAAAATACCTTATAGACTTACCTACAGTCCAATCTCATGGAGGCATTTTCTTAATTGAGGTTTTCTCCTTTCAGATGGCTTTGGTTTATGTCAAGTTGACATAAAATACAAAGCCTTAGAAGGTCTATTTGCTTGCCAAGGATAATGTGGGTTCCCTTTTAATGACACACAGGAAATAGAAGTTCCATTTTGGCCAGATATTTGGCCTGTAATCTCAGCCTTTGGAAATCTGAGCCAGGAGGATTACCATGAGTGTATGGAGTAAGACCATGCCAAACAAATAAACAAGCAAACAAACCAGGAAATGAACAAAAAAAATATTTTTTCTTTTTTTGCCAAAAATGCATTGTATGGAAGACCATTTGCATTTACAACACACATGACCAGTAAAGGCCTAGAGTTGTGACACACAGGGCCATGACAGTTACTGCTTCATTGCTGAAGAACAGTAGAATGATGTTAATTGCTTTTCACCCAAGGACACTTGTGACCAATAAGAAAGAGCATTTACAAAGTTTTAGTTGGGGGAGGGGTAGTTTGTTTGTTTCTTTGTTGGAAGCTGTAGACTGAACTCAGGACCTTGTGCTCACTAGGCAAACACTCTTTAACATTTAAATCTGCAACTCGTGCCTTCCTTAAAAGTAATATTATCATCATCATCATCGTTATTTAAAAAAGTATTTTTGAAGTAAAATGAGAAATTAAAACTTATTCTTGATTAATCTTTTTTTTACCCTGACTCAGTAAAGCACACAAATTTCTGTTGTCTTCAGATGCCAGCATGAAATCATGCTGGAATTGAGAACCTGTTGTTTTAGGTGAGCAAATTGGGTAGAGAAGAGAGGAGCTAACTGCATCACTGCAGTGCATTACTGAGCTTTCTCCTGGCCCAGTATGTGCAGTATGCTCAAGACCCTTACTTTCTCTCTTGCTGAGGTTGTCAGTTTGTAGGTTCAAAGTAACTGCAAGCAGTCTTCCAGTCCTGTTGACAAATTTTATCTTCATACTCTTTATACCTGTTACAAAAGAATTCAAGAGAGAAACAGAGGTGGGAAGACCTTAAAGCTTACGTAATTCAACTTTTGTTAATAGGTACATAACTCAGCTACTAGGAATGCAAGAAGAGAACAGCTTTACACAAAATAAATAGGTTATAGCCTACCCTTATTTTCTCTTATGGGATATATTAATTTCGTTTGGAACTGTAGTATACAGTCTTAACACAGACCCATGTTTTTCTCTAAAGTTAGTTCTCAAATTGTGTTTGAGACAGATAAAGAGTAAATGGTGTAAGTTTCTCAGGGCAGAGAACAATAAGAAAGGGAAACAACAAGCTAAATCAGTGGAATTTACAATGAGTGAAAACAAATACTCAGATCCAGTTGCTTAAGTCATGTCTTATTAGGCATTTCTCACCAAACTTGTTTATAAAAAAACTCATGGATCTATTAAAGTCCTTATGCCTAAGTGTATGGACAGTTGAAACTGATTGTTAGAGCTTGAGAACACGGTTCAGTGATTAAGAAAACTTGCTGCTCTTGCAGAGGACACAGGTTCCATTTCTAGAACCCACATTGTACAGCTTACAACCTCCTGTAACAAAGAGATAGGATTGCTCTGTGATGGTTCCTAAAGATACCTATACACACAAGAAACACATACATATAAAATAAATAAATCTGTAAGAAAAAAAATAGTTAGGCCAGGCAGTGATGGCGCATGCCTTTAATCCTAGCACTTGGGAGGCAGAGACAGGAGGATTTCTGAGTTCGAGGCCAGCCTGGTCTACAGAGTGAGTTCCAGGACAGCCAGGGCTACACAGAGAAACCCTGTATCAGGGAAAAAAAAATTAGACACCGCCTCTCCCCACAGACTATGATTGTAGGCTCAGCAGTTAAAAATGCTTGCTGTGTAACCCAGGACTTGGTTTCCAGAACCCTCAGTCGAAGGAGAAAACTGACTTCTGAAAGTTGCGCTCTGGGCTGGAGAGATGGCTCAACGGTTAAGGGCACCGACTGTTCTTCCAAAGGTCCTGAGTTCAAATCCCAGCAACCGTGTGGTGGCTCACAACCATCCATAATGAGATTTGAGGTCCTCTTCGGGTGTGTCTAAAAACAGCTACAGTGTAGATATAATAATAAATAAATCTTTAGGCCAGGGACTGGAAGGAGCGGGGTTGACCAGAGCAAATAGAGGTCCTGAATGCAATCACATGATGGCTCACAACCATCAGTACAGCTACAGTATACTCATATACACTAAATAAATAAATCTTTAAAAAAAAAGGAAGAAGAAAGTTGTCCACTGACCTCTAAACTTAACATCACAGAGTACTGCTTCCTCCTCCTCCTCTCATAATAAATAAAATTTAAAAATTAAAACAGTGGCCATCATATATTCAAGAGTTTATATTTAATTTCATACTGAATTACAAGGAAGACTTATACTCTAGCATCATACCTCAAGTAAACAGAAATATACTCTTTTATTTATTTAATTTTTCTTACTCACTTTACATCCCACTCACTTACCCCTCTCACAGTCCTTCCCCTCCCCTCACTCCAAGGTTAGGAATGTCCTCTCCAGCTGAGTCCAAACACTGGCAGCACAGCTAAAAGAACATATGCCACACACAGGCAACAGCTTTTGGGCTGTTGGCTTGTTGAATATTGCTTTGATTGTGTTTAGGTATGTGCCCTGTATCCTGATTTCTCTTAATTCCTTTAACATTAAGAAGGAGTATTGGATTTATCAAAGGCTTTTCAGCATCTGGTAAGTTAATAATTTGATTTTTTTTCTTTCAGTTTGTTTAAATGGTACATGATGTTGATGGATTTTCATATATTGAACCATCCCTGCATCCCTGGGATGGAGCCTACTGGATTTATCATGGTGGATGATGGTTTTGATGTGTTCCTCGATTTGATTGGTGAGGGGGTTTTTTTGTTGTTGTTTTTTTGGGTTTTTTTTGGGGGGGGGTGTTTTTTTTTTTTGAGTATTTTTGTATCCATGTTCCTAAGAGAAATTGGTCTGAAATTCTCTTTCTTTGTTGAGTCTTTGTGTGGTTTAGGTGTCAGGGTGACTGTGGCCTCATAGAATGAGTTTGTTAGTGTTCCTTCTGTTTCTATTTTGTGGAATAGTTTGAGGAGTATTGGTATTAGCTCATTTTTGAAAGTCTGGTAGAATTCTGCACTAAAACCATCTTGTCCTGGGCTTTTTTTGGTTGGGAGACTTTTAATGACTGATTCTATTTCCTTAGGGGTTATGGAGCTGTTTAAAAGGTTTATCTGATCTTGATTTAATTTTGGTAAATGTTATATCTAGAAAATAGTCCATTTCATTAAGATTTTCCAGTTTTGTAGAGTACAGGCATTTGAGGTAAAGCCTATTGATTCTTTGAATTTCCTCAGTGTCAGTTGTTATGTCTCCTTTTTCATTACTGGTTTGTTTATTTGGGTACTGTCTGTCTGTCTTTTAGTTAGTTTGGCTAAGAGTTTGTCTATCTTGTTGATTTTCTCAAAGAACCAGCTCTTGTCTTTGTTACTTCTTTGTATTGTTTTCTTTGTCTTAACTGACTGATTTCAGCCCTGATTTTGATTATTTCCTGCCTTCTGCTCCTCTCTAGTGTGCTTGCTGCAGCAGCTGATTATTTCCTCCTCCTCCTCCTCTTCTTTCTCCTCCTCCTCCTCTTCCTCCTCCTCCTCCTTCTCCTCCTCCTCTTCCTCCTCCTCCTCCTCTTCTTCCTCCTCTTCCTCCTCCTCCTCCTCCTCCTCCTTCTCCTCCTCCTCCTCCTCCTCTTCTTCTTCTTCTTCTTCTTCTTCTTCTTCTCCATCTTCTTTCTCCTTTCTTCTCCTTTCTCCTTCCTTCCTCTTCTTCCTCCTCCTCCTTCTTTTAAATTGCTGGTATGAGAATTTTGTAATTTCTTTACAAGAGGCACTTAGTGCTATGAACTTTCCTCCTAGCACTTATAACTTCCTTATATCTCATAAATTTGGGTGTGTTATGCCTTCATTTTCATTGAATTCTAAAAAGTCTTCAGTTTCTTTATTTCTTCCCTGACCCAAGGTTGTTGAGTAGAAAGTTGTTCAATTTCCATGAGTGCATAGTCTTTCTGGTGTTTCTGTTTTTGCTGAAGTCCAACTTTAATCCCTGGTGGTCTGATAGGCTTATTTCATTTTTCTTATATCTGTTGAGGCTTGCTTTGTGAAAGACTATGGTCAATTCTGGTGAAGGATCCATGAGGTGCTAAGAGGAAGGGTTTTTTTGTTTGTTTGTTTGTTTGTTTGTTTTTTATGTTTAAGAAATGACTGGTGAGATTGCTCATCAGTCAAGAGACTGGCTGCTCTTCCAGAGGTCCTGAGTTCAATTCCCAGCAACCACATGGTAGCTCACAACCATCTATAGGGGGATTTGATGCCCTCTTCAGGCAAGCAGATGTATATACAACAGAACACTCATACATTAAATAAATAACTTTTTTAAAAAAAGAAATATTCTATAAATGTCTGTTAGGTCTATTTGATTCTGGATGACCTGTCAATTGATGAGAGTTGGGTATTGAAGTCTTCCACTATTAATGTGTGGGAGTTGATGTGCATTTTAAGCTTTAGAAAGGAATCTTTTACAAATATGGGTGCTCTTGTGTTTGGGGCATAGATGTTCAGAATCGAGATATCATTTTGGTAGATTTTTCCTTTGATGAGTATGAAATGTCCTTCCCTGTCTCTTTTGATTAATTTTAGTTGAAATTAGATATTAGAATGGCTACTCCAGCTTGTTTCTTGGGTCCATTTGCTTGGAAAACTTTTTTTCCAACCCTTTTCTCTGAGATACATTATCTTTATTTATGAGGTATGTTTCTTTGACAATGAGTCCATTGATGTTGAGAGATATTAATGACCGGTAATTGTTATTTCCTGTTATTTTGGGGTGTGGGTGTGTGTACACGTGCACATGCACTGTCCTTATTTTGGCTGGTATAGAATTATTTATTTCCTGTGTTTTCTAGTATTTTCTGTAGGACTGAATTTGTGGGTATTTGTTGTTTGCATTTGGATCTGTCTTGAAATGTCTTTTTGCTCCATCTTGGTGATTGAGAGCTTTATTGGGTCCAGTAGTCTAGGCTGGCATCTATAGTTTTTTTTTTTTTTTTTTTTTTTTTTTTTTTTTTGAGAGGTTGTAAGGTATTTGTCCCAGCCCTTTAGCTTTTAGAGTCTCTGTTGAAAAGTCAGGTGTAATTATAATAGGTCTCCTTTTGTATGTTACCTGGCCTTTTTCCCTTGCTGCTTTTCATATTCTTTCTTTCTTCTGCAGATTTTGTGTTTTGATTATCATGTGGCAGGAAGATTTTCTTTCCTAGTCCAGTCTAATTGGTGTTCTATCATGTTCTTGAATTTCTATGGGCATTTCTTTGTTTAGATTGGGAAAGTTTTCTTCAATGATTTTGTTAAAAATATTTACTGGACCTTGCAGCTAGGACTCTTCACCTTCTATTATTCTTAGATTAGGTCTTTTTCATGGTATCCCAGATTTTCTGGATGTTTTGTTGCAGGAATTTTTTTAGATTTAACATTTTCTTTGACTAGCTTATCAATATTTTTGAGTAGAATCTTCTATGCCTGAGAGTCTCCTGTATTCTGTTGACAATGCTTATGTCTGTAGTTCCTGCTGTCTTCCCTGTGTTTTCCTTTTCCAGGATTGCCTCAGTTTATGTTCTCTTTATTGCTTCTATTTCCACTTTCAAGTATCAAACAGTTTTATTTATTTCCTTCACCTGTTTAGTTGTATTTTCCTGTATATCTTTAAGGGATTTATTTGTTTCCTCTTTAAAGGCCTCTACCTTTTTCATTGTGTTTTCCTGTATTTCTTTAAGGGAGTTATACGTTTCCTATTTAAAGGCCTCTATCATCTTTACAAGAGTATATTTAAGATCATTTTCTTGTTCTTTGGTTGTGTTAGGATATCCAGGGCTTGCTGTAGTAGGGTACCTATGCTCTGAAGGTGTCATATTGCCCAGGCTTTTGTTGATTGTGCTCTTTCGTGGGCCTTTAGCCATCTGGATGGCTTTGGTCCTTAGATATTCCTGTTGTAGTACATGTCAGAAGGTGGTCCTAGTGTGGCAAGCCTCTGATGGGTATCCTTGGGCTGTATGGTTCAGTATCCACAGGTCTGTATTGTTCAGGAGCTGCAGGTCCTGGATAGTTCAGGATCCACAGGTCTGATGAAGGTAGACAGAGAGGTGGTGGGAGAATGGAGGTTCTGGGATAGCAGGCTGCTCGGGGCAGGTTAGCTTGCTCCAGAGGACTCAGTGGCCAGGAAAAGCTTTTATTATTATTATTATTATTGTTATATTTATTTTGTGTATTTTGCTTGCATATATGTATGTGCACCACATGCATGTGGTATCAGTAAACCCAGATTCAAATGCTTTTAGCCATTACAACAACTCTTCATTCCATATATCTCTTTAAGTTAGAGGTGATTATTTGCTTTACCAAAGAGTGTTCTACTTTAATAATGGATCCAAATAATATGCTACAGAGAGGAGCCTTACAGACATGCTGAATAAGGGACCAAACACAGAACAATCCAATCCTCTTACATGAATATGTTTATACATTCTGCTATCCACTGTTACACAAGTGGATGAGTGGCTGCTATGAGTTCTGGTTTTAGAAAAGGAACTTTTATTCTCCTTTAGTAATTGTCATCTCGGAGGCTTACTGCCTCCAGCAACTAACCTAGGCCTTGGCCTAGAATATTTTCAGCCTCTGAGACTTAGCTGCTGAATAAGTTCACCCTTTCTAGTTCTTTCTAAGCTCTGGCTGGTTCAACTCAGTTGTTTTGGTTCAAAACTCCCCTCCAAGCAGATTGATTCAATCTGACCTATCTCTCTCACCTCCCACCCTCCCCCCCACCCCCCGCCTCTCCTGTATTGGTCTGTTTGACCTCATCCTACCTTTGGCAATAAATTCTAATCTTCTGCTCCTTCTCATCTTCTAGTTCATTCTGTCTTCACCTGTGTCTAGCTTGTTCTTTCTCTGCAACATGTTTATCACTGTCCTGGTAAAACTCCCTCCTCTCTTTTTTGTCTCTATATTGCTCTCTTAGGTAGCTTCCTTTTCCTCCTTTGTCTCATGAGAGTTGGGCATATTCTGTTCTGTCAAATCTTTCTCTGATTCATTACTTTGTCTGCCTCTCAGACATCACTTTCAAACAAGGGTGCTTCCTTCTACAGACTAACTTTACCTTCATTGTTTGGGATTAAAGGTGTGTACTAAGGGTGTGTCTGTATTCCAGCCAGAGGGATTAATGGAATGTGCTAAATGCTGAGCCACAACACAACCAGAAACATGTTTTTCCAATAAACATAATTTCAGAGTTCACAGTGTGATCAGATATCCTGCAATAGGGCTTGGTAGCTAAGGTCACAGAGTTCCTTTGTGAAGGAATGGACATATGCCACAGTAGTGCTATAAAGGTACATAGTTCTGAAAATTTCCTGAAAACCATGCAATTAAATGGATGAATTTTAAATGGATGAATTACCTGGTATATGAATTGCATCTCAATAATAGTGCTTACAGTAGCATTTATCATAAGATTGCTTTAAATTATTAATGTAATTTGTTTACTTTTTCAGTTGTACCACAGAATCATCAGTATTGTCTATGCAGGTTAGCACGTATCTTTAGAAATGCTTTAAACCCAAAATACTGGAAATGACTGTATATGAAGGTGGAGTGATTCGGGATTCTGAAACAAGAATGCTAACCTGGTGTCTGTCCTACCACATCCCAGCCTACAGCATTGCTATCTTACCTCTGTATTCTTCTAAGCAATTCTAGTCATGCAAGACTTGGGAAAGCTTTTCTAGCAATGGTTTGGCATTTCTTACAAGGACAGGGGCATTATTTATACATCAGATTGTTTTTCTTTACTCCCATTTCAAGTAGTCAACACAACTCATTTTAGTTTTCAGCCTTGGTGTTGATATTTAGTGGTGGTGGTTTAATCTTTCTGTATATTCTCCAAAGAAGTAATAATCCAGTCATCCAGGCTTGAGTATGCTTGAATGTTCCTCCCCATATCTCTACAGGTTAACTAACTTTCTCAGCTTTTCCTTTCCCCCATCCTTGCCTTCCCTCCCTGATGTAGGAATATTAAAAATCAAACCCGCACATTCCTACACTTGTGCCAGCAACTCTCTGCCCCTGCGTTCTGGCCGGCCATGCACTGTTTTTATCTCATGGAGACTCTCTGGCCTGGAGCTCTGCTGCTCCCAAACATCTGCACCCAACTCGCTAAGTTCCCACTGGTTGGTCACTAGTTTAAGAGATAGCTTTAAATGAAGGGATTTACTTATAAATAAACTAACCAGATAGTATGTATATGCCCCTTAAAAGAGCTGTCGAGTGTTGTTAAGCTTTTGAAAGAAACATGGCTTATAAGGCAATCCTAGATGCTGAAGGAAGAATTTTTTAATTAAATATCAAAATGTTAACTATAAAAGACAACTTCTGAATAGGTCTGTTACAGACAAATTTCTTCAGTGAATGATTAAGGTTTTAAAGAACAAATAAGAACTTAGATCTTAACTCTAGCAGGTTATGCTTGATAAGATTGGACTACAGTTCCAATTCTGGTCTGCATGAGACTCAAAGCAAAAGGTTACTTAAGGAACCTCAGCCTTTGGATCCAGGTCTATTCTGGGCTTATACATAAATTCATATGTATGTTCATTTGTTTCTGGAGCAAGAGTGGGTTGAATTGTTGTTGTTGTTGTTATCATCTTTTCAATATATGATAGCCCCCAAAATGTTGAAATGTATTTTTTTTAAAAGATGGTAGTAACTAAGAGGACTTGAGTTTATTTTTAGAAATCTTTATAGTCTATATTAATGGAGCATGTAAATGTAGAAGTTTGATCTTCAATTATATGGATAATTAGCAATTTATTAATGTATGCCTTAAAAATTATACTGATCTATTGATATATTTTATTCTCATAGCAGTGAATTAGAGTAAATATGATCCCTTTGTACTGATAAAACTGAAACTCAGATTAAAAAGCTAGCCCACGGTCACAAAACTAACAGTAGCCCTGAAAAAGCAGCAGTTGTTTCTTGGTCCAGTTTGCTTCAACACAGAGCCTGCTACTGGCCTGTATGTAGTGCTAATGAGGTAATATTGACCAGAACTGAACCTTGCTCTCCATACTGGAAAAAAAGAGTTCAAAGGGATTGTACTGGCTGGTTTTGTGTGTCAATTTGACCTAGGCTGGAGTTATCACAGAGAAAGGAGCTTCACTTGGGGAAGTGCCTCCATGAGATCCAGCTGTGGGACATTTTCTCAATTAGTGATCAAGGGGGTAGGGCCCCTTGTGGGTGGTGCCATCCCTGGGCTGGAAGTCTTGGGTTCTATAAGAGAGCAGGCTGAGCAAGCCAGAGGAAGCAAGCCAGTAAGGAACATCTCTCCATGGCCTCTGCATCAGTTCCTGCTTCCTGACCTGCTTGAGTTCCAGTCCTGAATTCCTTTGGTGATGAACAGCAACGTGGAAATGTAAGCGGAATAAACCCTTTCCTCCCCAGCTTGCTTCTTGGTCATGATGTTTGTGCAGGAATAGAGATCCTGACTAAGACAGGGATCAAGTACAGAGAACTAAAAAACTAGGACTAGTGAGATGGCTCAGTGAGTAAAGGTGCTTGCCACCAAGTGACAACCTGAGTTTGATTTCTGTAATACAAGTAGTGGAAGGATAGAACAGACTCCCACAAATTGTCCTCTGACCTCCACTCATGCAGTGTTTGCATACACACACACACACACACACTAAATATGAGAATTAAACTAGTGTGACTTCCTCTAATCCTAAAATCAATGATAAGGCAATTATTTCTACATCCTCAATACTGACCCCTTTTTTCAAGTCTTCCCAACATCTTTATGGGAAAGCTCTTCTTACACAAGTATACAAGTTGAAGTAGTGTATAAATATGACTTGGCCTACTGTCAAGTGCATTAACAGAAACTACAGTTTTAGATCAGGATTGCTAATAATTCATATTGCACAGGAGTCTACATATTTTCAAAAATAAGTTTTAAGACTACATATTGCCAGGCGGTGATGGCACATGCCTTTAGTCCCAGCACTTGGGAGGCAGAGGCAGTCGGATTTCTGAGTTCAAGGTCAGCCTGGTCTACAGAGTGAGTTCCAGGACAGCCAGAGCTATACAGAGAAACCCTGTCTTGAAAACAAACAAACAAACAAAAGACTACATATCTATTGAATCTTCTCCAGGATAGTTTTTTTTTTTTTTTCCTTCTCAGTTGAGGCAGGGATGTGAGTGGAGAGTGAAAACCCTGAGGATCCAAAGTGTCTGGCAACGTTACCCTAGGGGACTACACACCACAGCTGTAGATGAGTACATTTCCCATCGGCATTTGCTCTGAGCACAAGGGTTCTTGTAGAAACAGCTAGACTAAAGAAGTCAGAGCTGCTTCAGAAGAGGTTGAGCTTCAGGGTATGCTGAGAAACTGCCCCCTAGTCTTCTGACTATGCACTTGAAAGAGAGACTGCCGAGTAGGTGATGGATATGACGACGAGGTGCTTTGTAATCTCTTCATACAAGCCAAAGAGAAGAGTGAGTTTCCAAACATGAATACATGTGGAAAGCTGTAAGCACATACTCTTCTGTTGTGTTTGTCTGGATTTTGTGCTCTTAAATCAGAAAATCTGTTATATTGGGTGGACACATGGAATCTTCATGTCATTCAAAACATAACAGTGTACTATTTTCTGAGAAATTGCATTCTTTGTTACATCATAGAGATAGTTGTTTCACTTTCTGAAATGTGAATTTTACTTTCTGTGAGTAATAATTCTTAATGTGCTCTAAAATTTTAACAAAATGGGTTTCCTACAGTGAAAAACCTAGATTTTGAATTCCTTCTTTGTCTCCTGTCATCTGTTACCCTGAGCACATTTCCTGTCCTCAAAACTTTATCTCTGAGTTGAGGATTGTGGTGATAGTCATGACTTAGGCCTGTTAGGAGGATTATGTTCACTGTATATAAAACTCATGGAGTAGAATCCAAGGGCTTGCGTGGAGCTATGCCCCAAGCCCATAAAACTCTTTATGGAGAGGTGTGTTATTATTGCATACTCACCTTTATTATCTGTAGAAAACTGTAAAGATAAATGTGTTCTTTCAATTTAAAACCATTTGATGTTCTAAAAACTCTGTGACAAGCCATCTATCCTCCTTGTCACTGGTTCCATCTGTTCCCTTGACTTACTAGCAAAGCTGTTAGACCTCACAGTGTTAAGCCTACAGGGAGAAGCTGTAGGGCTCTTGTATCTTACATTAATTCTGTGCCTAATATGGTACATGGAATAGTATTAGTGAAAATGAATCTGTGTAAAAACTTGTATTTTTGTTTTGGAGTTTATTGTTGATGATGATGCTGTTGTTAGGTTGGTTTGGGGTTTTTGAGATAAGATTCCATGTAAACCAGGCAGGCCTCACTCTAATGGAGTTCACCTTGAATTCATGATCATTTTTACCTCTGTGTTCTGAGTGCTGAAGTTACTGGTTTGTACTGCCAGACCCAGAAAGCTTGAATAATGACTTTTAAAAATTATTTTTAAATCCTTACTCTTTGATGGTTTTGGAGCTTAAGAGTCCTTTCACTGTGGACAGTTTCATTGAGAATCATCATGGCTGTGCCTGCTCTTTGGAAAACATGTGCAACTTGGCAAATGAAACTACCAAAATGCAAAGAAAGGCTTTGATTTTATATGACAGGTTTTCTTTTTAACTCAAATTAGAAGATAGATAACAAGGAGGCTATGGGTGTTACATGATGATCTTAAACCTTATGAACTGAACCCACAAATACCTCTCAACCATGTTTAAATTAAGTTTGTTTTTAAAGATCTGAGTGAAGATTTTCTTTAAATGTGGTGCTAGGTAGAAACCAAACTCAGAGCTTGACATGTACTAGGTAAGTGCACTACCTGAGTTACTTTCCTAGCCCAAGGTTTTTTTTCTTGTCAGAAAAGAGTATTTTATAGACAGGTTAAACAGTTTTATATGCCATCTATATTATGCATGCATCCTTGATCTGCTACATATAATAAAGAGGTAAACTATTGTTAAGATGGACATTATTATTGTTGTTGTTGTATTATTGTTGTTGTTGTTGTTGTTGTTGTATGTGTGTATGTATAATTGTAAGGGCAAGGATGGGTGCATGTTGGAGTACAGGAACAAAAAGCCATCTCTCTAGCACCAAGAGGTGACTCTTTATGGGAGACTCAGTTCCTATCAGGAATCCCTGTCTCCCAGAGGTATTTTGTTACTCACTTAAAAAGAAGAGGCCAGGTGTGGTGGCACACGCCTTTAAACCCAGAAGAGTCAGATGGATTTTTGTAAACTATAGGCCATCATGGCCTAGTAATTTCTAGGCCAGCCAGGAGAACATAGTCAGACCTTATTTCAAAAATAAAAAAAGGAAAAGAGAAGAAGAGAATTTCCACAAAAGGAGCTAACTCAGAGACTTCCTAAGGACTGTGGCAGTTGGGCTTTGAAAGTCATAGATGTGTAGATGCAAAAGGTACCACACAAACATTACAGTGGCCAAATAATCCAGTTGTGTTGAGCTTGTTGTCACGGTATGGTTCTGATAACAATGAAAAGAAATGAAAGTAGCAGGGCAGTTACCCCTCCTTTAGGATCTATAAGTTAAGATGAAGCATCTTCTTGGGGAATTGGTTAATCAGCTGAGATAGGCCACAGTAGGGAGTATCAAAAGCAGTTAAATAACATGTTAAAGTCAAGCAAGTAATTCACTCTCTCAAAGTCTTAATTTTTTTCATCTTCAAAAATGAAGCCAATAAATGTGGATGTGGGATGGCACATGCCTGGAATCCCAGCACCCAGGAGACTGAGATAGGAGGACAAAAAGTTCAAAGCCAGTTTGGCCTTCTGAGAGCTCAGCATGTAAGTGGTCACAATTCTTTTGGCAGTTATGGTAGCAATAGTACTTGTTTTTAATTTTAAGTCAACATACAAAATTGCAGGTTTCATTATGGCATTTTCATACATATGTTTTTATACTTGGGTGTTTTGTTTTGTTTTTTTATCTCCTTCCCTGTAGCCTTCTCCAACTCCTCTGCCCCACTGTTGTTGACACCTTCCCTACAAGGTAGTCTTCCTTCTGCTTTCATATCACATACATCTTACCTTCTCATTTCCCTTCTCCTTTGTGATCTCTTCCTCCCCATTGATGATCCTCTTTCTATTTTCATGATCTTATATGTGTGTATGGAAATGCACATATATATACTTAGATACTACATATGAGAGGAAACACAGTATTTTTCCGAGTCTTACTTTACTAAACATGGTATTTTTCAGTCCCATCCATTCTCCTGCAAGTGTCATTTTTCTTTATGGCCAAATAAAATCCCATTATTTGTGTGTGCTATATTTTTTTAATTCATTCTTCCAGTGATGGACATTTAGGCCAGGTCCCCTTTTTTCTGAAGTTTATCTATTACTGTGGTATGTGTATGCGCATGGGTACATGTGTGCTCTACATCATGTGGAGGTCAGAAAACAACTTTGAAGAATCAGTCCTCTCTTTCTGCTAAAGTCATCAGCCTTGCACAGCAGGTGCTTTTACCTACTTGGCCATCTCATCCCATTCTTGGTTTCACTTCTTAGCTATTACAAATAGTGAGTGCATCAATAAATATGGATACCCTTGTGTCTCTTTTGAATTAATGTCTTTTGGGTATATTCCTGGGAGTGGCATAGTTATGTTCTAGTTTTAGTCTTTTGAGGACCCTCTATAGTGAGTTCCATAGTGCATGTACCAGTTTATATCTCTACCAGCAGTATAGCAGCAGGTCCTCTTTAGATATGAGGCAGACTGAGCTTCATAAACCTTGTTTACACCAATAATTGGTGCTTACACTGGGATTGGATCTGTTTTCTTCTCCCTAAGGCTAGGACTCTTTTTTTGTTTTGTTTTGTTTTAAGTATCATTATGCTTCTAATCAAGTACAATTTACATTAAACTCACATTGATCCTGAGAGCTATGATAACTAAAAAAGGAGTAATTGTCTTAGAAAATATTTCATAGGGAAATTATTTTTTTTTAAAATTTATTATTATAAATAAGTACATTGTAGCTATCTTCAGACACACCAGAAGAGGGCATCAGATCTCATTATGGGTGGTTGTGAGCCACCATATAGTTGCTGGGATTTGAACTCAGGACCTTCAGGAGAGCAGTCAGTGTTCTTACCCGCTGAGCCATCTCACCAGCCCTGGGAAATTACTTTTTAAAACAGATTTTTGAGGGGCTGGTGAGATCTGACGCCCTCTTCTGGTACATCTGAAGATAGCTACAATGTACTTATTGATAATAACTTTAAAAATCTTTTAAGAAAAAAAGATTTTTGAGCCAGATATGGTCACACACCTTTGCTCCCAGCTCTGGGAATGTATCCCCAGAATCTCTGAATTTGAGGCCAGCATGGTCTACATGGAGAGTTCCAGGTCAGTCAGGGGGACCACATTTTGAAACCTTGACTCAAAAAACAAATACTCCAGCCTTTAGAAACATGCCATAGGGTTTACCCATTGGAAGTGTACAACCATATCTCTTAGCATATTCACAGAAGTAGTAACCATCACCACTCAACTACACAGTATTTTTATCACCTCTAAAGAAACCCCATGGTCCTTAGCTACCAGTGCCCAATTTCTCTATTCCCTCTTGCCCTACACAATTACTAATCTTGTGGTTTCTCTATATTTGGCTGTTTCAGCCTCCTTTTTCAAAATAAATTGTAAATGCTCAGTCATGAGAACCAGTTTGGAGAGAAGGTTAGATGATGGGATAGCTGTTTATGACATAAAGCTAGTGTAAGGTGGGGGTGGTACTTACACCAGTAATCCAAGTACTCAAGAAGCCAAAATAGGCTTGCAAGTTTGAGGCCAGCCTGCATTACACAGTTCTGTGCCAGCCTGAGCTACAGCGTTAGACTCTGCCTCAGCAGTTGGGGTGGAGGAGACAGGACAATGACACAGCTAAAACAAGAGTCCAAGACAATTAACTGAGTGGCAGAAAAATAAGGATGTTCATAGTTTAAGTCTTGGTTCTCATTCTAACTTATATTAGGTATGTGACCCTTATTAAGCCTTCAAAGAAGTAGCTAACGTTTACTGAGGCCATGCTATGTATAAGACCCTATACAAGCCTCAACCCTTTGTTTTCTAGAATAAAGATATGAAAAGCCATGTGCATAAAAGGGATTGTAATTGCCCGTGTCTTGCCAGTTAGAGCTGATTGTAAGTTGTAAGATTGATAATACCTGCAGTAGGATAGTACCCTGTGTTCATAAACTCTATATCCTAAGTTCTGCATGTGTGGGTTCAATCAATTACATTCCAGAAATATCCAAGGGGGGCAGTTTTTTCTAAACATATACAGGCATTTTTTGTTATTTCATAAACAATACAGTGTAATAATTGCTTACAAGGAAAATTGTGTTATATCAGATGGGAGAATGTGTGTGGTTCTGTGCAAATCTGACACTGTTTGTGTCCATATGTATACATGTTCATGTGTGTATGCAGATGCACATACATAGAAGCCAGAGGTCAGCTTTGAGTGTTGTTTTTCATGAATTTCTACCTTGATTGTTTTGGGTATGTACATGTTGGAATTCTTTTTTTCTTTTTATTACATTCACTTAAACATACACATGCATGCCTATGCATACCATGGCATATGTGTGGAAGGAAGGACAACTTGCAGGAGTCAGATCTCTACTAATACCATGTGGGCCCTGTGGATTAGACTCAGGTCATCAGACTTGGTGGCAGATACCCCCTGAGCCATCTCACTAGTCCCACCTTGATTTCTGGGATCTGGCATCTTAGTGAGAAGGCTGTGCTGGTTGGCCACTTAACACTAGGGATCCATCTGTTTCCAGCTCTCCAATGCAGGTGTTACAAATTCATGCTGTCATACCTGACTTTTTATGTAGGCACTGGGAAATGGCATGCCTGCATGACAAACTCTAGATTAATCTATCTTCCCTTGCTTTCTACATTATTTTATATAAGGGACTTAAACATTTGCAGATTTTGAAGTTTAAAGAAAATGGATATAGCCTCTGATCCCCTTTGAATACTGAAGGGCTGACTTTGTTCAGTGTAATGGTGATAACAGTAGCTAATAGTACATGTGTCTCTGTTCTTCGGGGGATGTAGGATCCTTATAAAGAAACCTGTGATCAACAGTTCTGAAAGTTGTACCATCAGTGGAGTAGAAATACAATACTAATCCAGTTCTGCCTGATGTCTTTATTGCCACCATGGCTGTAGCTGGAAAGAATATAGATTCTGGGAGGAATGGGATGAAAAATTAAGATTATTAGATATATAAGAGCTTAAGATACCATTCCAAAAGGATGGTAAATTCTAAGGTTGGTGATCTCAGAGGTAAGATGGAACAGTGCCCTGTGTTCACACGGTCAAAGGTGCCCTATGTGAGTAATCTGTAAGGTCCAGAAGAGCTGAGCTTGGAAGCACAGTAACATAGAGCTCATCCAGTTGTATACTGGAAAGTCTCCATTTCTTTAAGTCAAAGGAAAGACAGGATCAGTGAGGTGATGAAGTCACAGTGGGCAGAAGAGGTAAGTACTGGAAGCTGAGGAGTAAAGCTTGGGGGATGACACACTTGGCTTTGAAGTATGAAGAGGTCATTTCTTACAAGTCTCATATTTATACTCCTGTTTAAATTGAACATATATTTTTGTCTGTGTAGTACATTTCATTCTGTACCAAAATTCTGTATCTTTCAGTCTGTCAGAGTTATTTTAAAATTTGTGTATCTCATTTCCTTATATCCTGATATGAGGATGTAAGGTCACTTTAATAGGCGTCAATAACATCTTACATACGCAGAATCTTGACTAAGTGGTTAAAATTGTAGATCAGTATGTTACACAAAAGCACAGAGAGATTCCATGAACTAGGATATGGCAGATTTGTCTTTGTTGTTTCTTGGTAACCTCATAACTTTCTATGTTTTTATAAAACTCTCTTCCAGTTCCTGCAGAAAAGTTCTTTTTCTCTTCTTCCCTAGTCATTCTTCAGATGTTGCTGATTTTCAGTTTTCTAAAGTTTTGCAGCTTCTTTAGAGTTTTTTGTTTTATTTTGTTTGCCTAATTCTGGGTCACCAGAAATTGGTTGTAAGAATAGTGTTTCATATTATGTTCTGTGGGGCAGAAGTAGACTATTGTCACTTTTTGTTTTATTTGAGCACTTGCAGTCTGTCATGATGGGTCATATCAGTGAGTGGCTGGTTCCATGGCAGTACAAGCATTTGGCAGCTGCCTGCTGACACCTTAGCTAACCAAGAAGCTAAGACAGACCTGATTTAAGCCTTTCTCAACCTTCCTATGGTTAATTCTCTAAGCATCTTTTTAGTACTTTGTAATGAAGCTCTGATCTTTGAGCACTCACTTTAGCCGGAAAGTAAATTTTTTTCAGCATTTTATTGTTTTGTTTTGGGAATCTAACCTAGGGCATCATTCATGCTAGGCAAATGCTCTGCTACTAAACCAACATTCTTGATTTTTATTTAATACAAAACTTAAATACTCATGGGTACTTGGAATAAACTTTGTTAATGATCATTGCATACTGCTTCTTCCAATAGTTGAGAGCTGGGAGCTGAGCAACATTGTCCAAGAATATAAACTAAACAGTTAACACCAGAAAAAGAGTTCTTAAAGAAAGACCATACCCACTTTTATTCCTTCATCTGTCCAGTACTATTTCTCTTTTGACACCAAGTGCAAAGGTCAAGCTTTGTACTGCATCCATTGCTGCTGACTTGAAGTTATCAGGTAGTGAAACTACTGCTCTCTGATGGAGTTTAGCTCTCAGAGATACTGGCATGTCCACTGGCGCAGAGACACCCAGGACTTTGAACACTAATTCTGATCACCTTCCAGTTTCTTCATGAAACCCTCCATGAGTAGTCTAAAAGAGTAGATCTGAGATAAAGAGTGGAGTAGGAAAGGTAACTGGTATATAATTGAGCCTGTTCTAAATGTGAGACATTTGAATCACATGAAGACCAAGTAAAGAAGTTTGGAAATCACAGAGACCTGACTTTGCTTTTGCTTTTATTCTACTTAGCTTCCCAGAAGTTGCAGGAGTGAGTGTATATATATATATTAGTTGAGAGAAAGCAAATAACTGCTCATTTTGTGTGTATACATTTGCATGTAAATAATTCTTTATCTAAGGTCCCCCTCCTGTTTAAGTAGTGCTTAAGATCAACGGATCTGGGGCTGGAGAGATTGCTCAGTGGTTAAGAGCACCATCTGCTCTTCCAAAGGTTCTGAGTTCAAATCCCAGCAACCACATGGTGGCTCATAACCATCTGTAATGAGATCTGATGCCCGCTCCATTGGGTGCTAGCAGCATAACTGGCATATAAGCTGTGTAGGTTTTCCTTTCTCTTACTTGTGGTATAAATATTTTAAGCATAAAAATAAAGAGAATAGCCAAGCAGTAGTGGCGCACACCTTTAATTCCAGCACTTGGGAGGCAGAGGCAGGTGGATTTCTGAGTTCAAGGCCAGCATGGTCTGGGTGAGTTCCAGGACAACCAGGGCTACACAGAGAAACCCTGTCTCAAAAAAAACTTAAAAAATTAAATAAATAAATAGAATAGAATAGAATAGCAAACACCTAATAACAGTGGCCAAGCTTTTTACAATATTTGCTTGATATAGAATTTACTTTTATGTGCTACTCCTTGATCTGTTCCACTTCTTCAGAGGCAGTTTTCTAAGATTTTTTTTTCATCAATACATGCTTGTCTATGTATTAGTTAGATTGAGAAGTACCTAGGAGATTAGTGAAGTACACCTCTAGGTATGTCTAGAGGTGTTGCTAAAGGATTGAGGAAGGCAGGGTGTCACACACTCTTTGTGGCAGCACACCCCTCAGCTTGAGGTCTGGATGAAATAAAAGGCAAGGAGGAAGGAGTTCAACTACAGACTTTCCCTCTGCTTCCCAGCCTCTAGGACAGAAGCTCTGTCCCCACCCCAGCTGATAGCTGACATTTGAGGAAATGTGAGCTTGTGAGCCTGAATGTCACAAGCCTAGGTGGTTCAGTCCAGCCTAGTGCTTAGGCTGGGACATGGCTAAGGTATGGCTGGACCCTTTGCTGTCTTCCCCTCCAGCAGGTGGCTGAGCTGAATGCAATTGTAGCACAGCAGTGTAAGCATAGAGGTTATGATTAAATAGCAGGTAAAAGGGAGTTTGTTGTTGTTTCTGGTTTTTGTAATATCGTACTTGTATTGGACACTTCACATGAAGAAGCTGGTAGGAACAGCTAAAAGTTGTTCTAGGTAAGTCAGGGAATAAAGTACGTTGACTAAAGGACTATAAATTTCTGTAATGTTCTGTTCTTAGGACATATGAGGTTTCTCTAATAGTAATCTAAACTTATGAGTCATTTTACTTTGTAGACTTTTTTTTCTTTGATAATAACACTTAAAACCCACATGTATGCTAAGAGTGGTGGCTTACCACCTTTAATCCAGGACTCCAGAGGCAGAGGCAGGAGAATCTGTAAATTAACCTGATCTATGTAGTCAGCTCTAGGATAGCCAGTACTGTGTAGAGACCTTGTCTTTAAAAAAGAAAAAAAAAAAAAAACATTTTACAGGTGTTTAAAAGTATTTTCTTTATATACTGTTTGTAAGCTTTTTTCTATGCAGTTTTTTTTTCTTTTTAAATGTTTCTTTCTTTTGTTATTTTTAAAAAACATTTTGTTGTTGTTTTGTTAAAAATGTAAGGATGGAGTGGGCTGGACCAGATGGTTCATCAGGTAAGCAAAGGCCATCAGTCATGGCAACCTGAATTCAAGGTGGAAGGAGAAATTAAGAGTCCTGCTAGTTGTGCTCTAACCTCTACAAGAGTGCCATGGTTTCCCCCAGCACAGTCTATCAGGGTCAGGGTACAAACACCTTCCAGCTCCACGTCCTGTCCTAGAAGTAAAGCAAAGGTGAACTGCACTAATGGACTTCCTGTTACCTTCTGTGGCAACAGTACCTTTTGGATTCCCTCCTAAAGGGACTGCCTGTTGTATATTTTAAAACAAAAAGCTAGGTCTATAGAGCAGGAGCCACAGCACACTGCTTACCAAGTGCTCTATACCTCATTGCATTGTATATGTCTCTTGTTTAGTTGGTTGTTTTTCTTTTTTGTTATTATTGTGGCTGTTTTATTTGTTTTTTTAGACAGGATCTTACTATGTACCCCTGACTGTCCTACCACTTACTATATAGACCAAACTGGTGTTTGGCCACATTCAGAAATCTGGTCTGCCTTTACCTCCACCTCCTAAGGGCTGGAATTAAAGGTCATGCTCAACATTTTTTGTTTGTTTTCGTACTATTGATTGTTTTTGCACTGCTGAGGATAGAACTCAGGGCCTTAGCTTTGCTAGGTAAGCATCGAGTCACATCTTTAATCCTTTTATTTTTAAAGACAGAATATCTAACACCTACCATAAAACAACTATTTGAAAACTCTGAAAGGTATGCTGTAAAGATAATTTCTTTTCACAGATGCTTCAGAACACAGTCTAGGCTAACAAGCACATGAGACAAGAAGTATGCTTGGTTTTATTCCAATGCAGGTAGAGACTGCGTCTTTTCCCTGTTGTCTGGGGGTCTGGCCTTACAGTCTTGAAATTGGTTGGTTTTAAAAGAATTAGTTGAAGGAAATGAAGGAAGGGAAGAAGGGGGGTAAGCTGCTCCAGACTAACCAGTTTCTAGAAAGGGGCATGTGAGGAGAGACAAAGGTTTTACCGGGTGAGAGAGATGAAAATATATGCATAAGGGCTAGGCTTAGTATCTCATGCACTTAGGAAACAGAGGCATGCAGATCTCTATGAGCTGGAGGACAGTCAGGACTTCTTAGTAAGACTTGAGAGAGAGACAGAGAGAAAGAGAGAGAGAGACAGAGAGAGACAGAGAGAGAGAGACAGAGAGAGAGAGACAGAGAGAGAGAGACAGAGAGAGAGATTGATTTGAATGTATGAGATGGTGGAGGGATTATTGGTCCTTAGTGGACAAGCTACCTTTGATGGAGGAGGGTCATTTCTTACAGAATTAGGACTGAATTTATCATCTCCCCATATCTTCAAGATTTTTTCACAAATCATAAGTGGGCCTCACTGTGAGTAGAGAACATGCCAAGAGAAGCCCTGTGTTCAAGTTGAAGGAAAAGGAAAAAGCAGTATAATACTCAGAGGAAGCACAGAACAGCCTTGTTTTTCTTTTTTCTGTTTCTTTCCTCTCGTACTAAAAAACTCACACAGTTCTATAGTAACAATAGACTGAAGTATAGCAGGAACCTGAGAATGGAAACCATTCTCTCTGATCAGTGGAAAGGGGTCCTAAGAGGTTGAAATGAACCTTGTTTGCTTCTTCCACTAAGCTGCTTGCCTCCAAACAGTCACTCTTTAGAAGTTATGTGGCTGAGAGAAGGGGACTCTCAGCCTTCTGACTAGATAAGGAGGACCCCATTTGCTCAGAAAGTAGTGAGGAGATTAGATTTGCAGGAGAGTTGGAAAGTAAACTCCTTAAATGTTTTCACTAACCATTCATCTTGCCTATGTGTCCTATGCTATACATGTACAATTTGGCCCCAAACAGGCTATGAGAAGCAAAATGTGGCTTAGACCATGGCTAAGTACTAGATTGGTGATAGGGCTTGGTACACAAATGGAGCAGAACTGCTTAGCATTGCAAAGACTTTGACACTTAGTTCAGGTTGGAACACAGTCTACAGAAGGCTGGCTGGCAAATCTAAACTGAGGACAACTAGGTTGTCTCCACTGAGATAACAGTGTTATTCTTTATATGCACTTATCACTGCCACGATTTTTACAACAGTAATCTCAGTATCTAGAACATGGTACAAAGTGGACAAACATATGAAATAGTAATAAAATCACCAGTTCACAAGGAGTAAGAAAAAGACCAAGATAACACTGACATTAACATCAAATGTCTTAACACCACCAGAGCTGCAGAACCCTGGAAGGAAGCCAGCAGCTCTGAAAAGCTCAATCATTCCACAGACTGATAACACAGATGACTGGTCTCAGTGATTTATAGAATCCAGTAGGCAGGAAATAAGGAAAGATACAGAAGAGCTGAGCATCTGCTCTGAACTAGATTCTAGAACATATGAAACAACAGACTATGTGCTACTTTGAATGTCTGTAAAACGTCCATCCAGGTGGGCCCTGCCTGTCATGGGTCACAAAACTAAAAATTTAAAAAGTGATTTAAAATCTGTTCTCCAAATACAACAAATTAGGGGATAAGTTGACCTTAAAAATCATAATAAGTCATGTCAAAATTAGGTAGAAAAACAGACATGGTAGTGAACCCCTTCAATCCCAACATTTGGGAGGCAGATGGAGGTGAATGCTGTGAGTTCAAGGCCAGACTGGTTTATATAGTAAGTTCCAGGATAACCAAGGCAACATGATAAGACTCTGTATTTTTTACGAAAAAAAAAAAAAAATGCAGGGCTAAGGACATGGCTCAGTCTGTAAATTCTTCCAGAGAACAAGCTCAAGGATCCCCAGAACCCATATAAAAACCAGGTGCAGTGGCATATTTGTAATTGCAGTGCTAGGGAGGAAGAGACAAGAGGATTCCTGGTGTTTGCTGGTCAGCCAGTCTAAATAAATCTTTGAGCTCCCAGTTTGGTGAAAGACACTAAAAGGAGAACATTTGAGGAAGGTAACCAATGTCATTGACCTCTGACCTCCACACACGTGTATGCATAAATTCCTAGTGTCCAAAAAGAAATGGGCTGTCACCACACTTCCCATGATATAGCAGGTTTGTGAAAGGAACCGGGAGTAACCTTATATTCATAGTCTCCTCAGTAGAGTCATAGACTCACCAGAGATAAAGTAGATAACTTTTTTGTTTGAGACATTCTCATGTACACCAGGCTGATCTAAAATTCCATATGTAGCCAAGGGATGACCTTGAATTTCTGATTCTCCTGCCTCCTCTCCAGTGTTGGGATTAGAGGGTTACACCACCCTGCCTATTTATACTGTGCTGGGACTGATCCCAGAGTCATGTGAATTCTAGGTGAGCACTCTCCCAGTTAAGCCATGTCCTCACCCCCACACTCACATACATTTTTGGTGAACTAAGGAAGAAATGGTATATGTGAAGTTGGGCAGATGTAAAAAAATAAAATTATTAGGCATACCTTCAGTCCCTGTGTGTGTGTGTGTGTGTGTGTGTGTGTGTGTGTGTGTGTGCTTGTATCCATTACCAAAGTTATATTTTCCGAATGTTCCACCTGCTCTGTATCAAAATGACAGAGAGGGTTTGAAGCTCAGGTAGGTCACAGGTTCCAGAAGCAGGAGGCTTCCAACCTCCTGTCAAATCAGAATCAGTATGTTTGTAATATCAGTTGAATGAATCAATGGGTTAAAGAGAATATTTTTTTCCTATCTTTCTTTTACAAGTGTGAGCTGCTTTTGATCCGTGTTGAAGGTGTTTTTTTCTGTCATTGCTTAACTGAACTGGAGATGATCTCATGTGACAGCATGGAGCTCTTGTTTTGGAGTTGCCATTACTTTCTAGAACAGCCATTCTGTATAGCTGCCAACATGCCCTGGGTACTCTTGCTTCATATTGCAGTGATACTGCTTTGTCAGTGTAGAATTCAGCCTCACAGGGCTAGAGTCAGTCTGCTGACCTCATGCCACAGTACAGCATGTTCAAACCTGGGAGAAACCCAGGGGTTACTCGGCATATTCTTCCTCCTTCCTCACAAGCATGGAACCATCACTCTCCTCGGAAACCGTATGTTGTATATGTGTGTGTATCTGTCTCTTTATTAATCTCTTTCTCATTCCTGTAGTTATACAGCTTTAAGTGGGGGACTGGTTGCGCAGACACAGGAAACTGACTGAGCTGCTGGAACTTAGCACTTCTCCACAGCAGGGCTCAGCCAGGGCATGTGCTATTTTTAGACGGTGAATTTGAGATAATAGAGAATCCTGTTATGTTTCCTAGCTGTTTGTTTCACTCATAGCTATTTGGACAGAATGCGAGAGGTTTTGTGTGGCTATGTAAGTCATGATTGGATCATAGTAGAGCATCCAACACTTGGGTATGGGGGCCTGTTTCCATGCAGAATAGACGTTGTTTGGGGTGTTTCAGGCTAAAAAGTCCCCGGAAAGTAAGCATTTTCTTCAGTGAACAAAAGAGTTTCATTTGCCGTGACGGATTGGGAAAGGCTTGGGTTAAATGTGAAGATGCCAGGCATGCATAACAAATAGGAATTTGAGTTAAAGCCAGTTTGAAATATTTCTCACATTCTTCTTTTAATAAAAGGATTCATATCATTGAGCTACTTGTTTTCAGAGCTTTTCCTGTGACACAATGGTTTCCTGAATTGTGAATTTTGTACACCTCTGTTAATTTTTGTCTTTAGATCAACACCACAGGACTGTGTAATGAACTAAACAGGAAGATGATCCAGCTTTTTGCAACATCCCACTGTGTTCACATTCCATCTTTAGTTCTGAATAGAAAACTAAGCCATTAGATTGAATTTACTATGGGTTGGTTTTATAAACAATACATAGATACTTTCTAGGAGTTAATGCTTTTTTAAAAAAAGCAAAACCAGTTCTTTAGAGTGTCCCTTCCCCCATTCTAAAATTAATACTGTTTGTTAGTGAGCAGTTGGACTTAAGCTCCAAACAGATTCTTCTCTGGAGTGTGGTATTTTAAATGCTGGCTTTATTACCAGATTTGTGCCTGTGATCTGTACTCTCTTTTTCTGTTTATTCTGATTCTTGAATTCTAAAACCTTGGCAGATATTGTGTTTGTTCTGAAGTTATAAAAGGTCAGTTTATTTATCAGTGTTTTATTAAGAATGCTAGTACATGAGCTGCAGAGATGGCACAGTAGGAAGAGTGCATACTCTTCTAAAGGACCCAAGTTTGATTCTGAGCACTCACGACAAGTGAATCTCAACTGCCTGTAACTCCAGAGCTGGAGAACCTGTCACTTCTGGCCCCAGTGGAAGTCTAGACTCTTGTTTACAAACACATAATTAAAAAGTTATAAATCTGTAAGAAAGAAAAAAGAATGGTAGTGCAGGATGAGCTGGGTGATATGAAGGAAAGTATTTATAGAAGAGCCTTGAGAGATAGGGAGACACCATCAGAGTTACATTTTATATATCCCATCAGTGCCAGTGTGGGACAGAAACACAAGACAGAATTGAAACACTTCAATTGCCTTTACCTAGTTAACTTCTTTTTTTTTTTTTTTTTTTGGTTTTTCGAGACAGGGTTTCTCTGAGTAGCCTTGGCTGTCCTGGAACTCACTCTGTAGATCAGGCCGGCCTCGAACTCAGAAATCTGCCTGCCTCTGCCTCCCAAGTGCTGGGATTAAAGGCGTGTGCCACCACCGCCTGGCTTGCATTAACTTCTAATAGTAGAGATCTTTCTAGAGCTGGGGTGACCTAACAGAATTTAGCTCAGTTGTAGATACTTGCATTGCATGCAGAAGCCCTAGGTTTAGTTCTCAGTATTCCCTACACACACACACACACACACACAATTTTCTGAAATATAATGTACCTGATTTTCTTAGATTAAACCATATCCTTACTTCACTATCACTTCTCTTACTCAACCTAATAATCTACTCTGGTCACTAAAGTGATCTCATTGAAGCAAAAATGTAAATATTCAGCAATGACGTGCCTGCTTCCAGCATCTCAACTTCCTACAGGACCGAATACATCAAGAGGCTGTAAACTGAGATCTGAATTCCCTTCCGTACTACAAAATTAACAATTTGGAGAAAAATTTAACAAAAGGAAAATATAGCTGACTGCAGGAAACCAGTGTGGAATTTGAAGAAAGGGGGACTCTAGTAGTCACTGTGTTTATTGAACTCGTAAATTTTGAATACTTTAAAATTTTATAATGTCTTCAGAGGTTGGTCCATTCTAAAGATACTTGTCCTTTTCCTTTCTCAGTGACCCTGCAATAGCCACACCTTTAGGCATTCCTTTAGGCATTACTTTAGGTATTACATGTATAATATAGACATTTTAGACAATTCCTTGACAGTAGCATATGAGCTTTTTCTACAGATGCTTAAATTTTTATTGTGGCAACTTAGAACAAGTTGGCCACATACAATCACTGTTCTTAAAAATATTTTAAAGTTTAAAGTACAGTGTACTTTAAACCTAAGTTTTATATACAGTAAGCTGTTACTTTAAGTGGTTGGGTTTTTAATGATATAATAAACTTCCTCTCATAGTCAGACCTCTGACACGTGGAGGCTAAAGGTCACCTTCAGGTGCTGTTCCTTCAGGTGTGTATGTAGGGTTTCCATGAACCTTGAATTTACCGTGGACGATCGGCTGGCTGACCAACAAGCTCCAGAGTTTGGCCTGCTCCTGTCTCCCTAGCACTAGGATTATATATGCGTCCCCATGCCTGACTTTTTTTATGTGTGTGGGAATCAAACCCAGAACCTCAGTCTGTGCAACAAAAGCAAGACTTTACTGACTGAGCCTTCTCCTCTGCTCCTTAATTTTCATTATTAAAATGTAAAACCAGGTCAGAAGATTGGAGAAACAAAAGAAGACAGACTTTTTTCCTAAACCAATGTCTCCCTTCTGCCCAGAAGAGGGTATCATGTCCCTAGCTCCTCTGCAAGAGCAGGCAGTGTTAACCATTGTCAACCAGAGTTGAGCTCTCTGTCCAGCCTCCAGGGATGGTTGTTAATGAAATTGTCCAATACCTGTTTATCTTATGATTGTCCCTTGTGGAAGCAGTGGTAAATTGTTTGTGTTACTTGTTTTCTTGCTATTCTCCATTGAATTAATTATATTCCAGATTACCTCTGTGTTTTGGGGCTAAATGGAGGAAAGAGGAGATAGGGTTTACAACCGAGACCAGCTTTTAGCACTTGTAATGAGCAGATCCGAAGAGCTATACTGAACTAGTTTGAGGTGTGAAAACTGGATTAGAATACTACAAACATCTCTGTTCTCACTGGCCATGTGGTCATGATTCAGACTGAACAGGAGCATTTCCACTTTGGAGGCCAGGGCTTTTGGTTTCGTGCTTCTCAAGTGAAGAATAACACTGATGAGAAAATAAGGTTCAGGAGGCCTGGCCTATGATGCCACCTTTGCTGTAACAAGATAGTAACAGGAGTTCAGTTCATGTGCCTGTACTTTTATTTCTTATTGTGAAATAAGAGTCTTTCACTAGAAAAGTCCTAAGGATCTTCCAGTTTAGGGTACTTAAATGAGTACATGTATATACACACACAAGGACAGACTTGTATAAATTGACTTTTAAGATAAAATAATATGAGGGCCAGTAAGATGGATCAGCAGGTAAGAACACTTGCTAATAAGCCTAATACACATGAGCAACCCCACCCTCTCTCACACATACACAATTAAAGTAAAATGGCTTAGTGGTTAAAACAGTTGCCACCAAGCCTAATGTCCTAACTATTAGTTCCCAGGGCCCACATGGTGGAATGTGAGAGCTGACTTCTAAAGGAAATCTGAGGTTGTTCTCTTCTTTTCTTTTCTTTTTTTCTTTTTTTGTTTTGGTTTTGGTTTTGGTTTTTTTGTTGTTGTTTTGTTTTGTTTGCTTTTGGGTTTTTTTGTTTGTTTGTTTTTCGAGACAGGGTTTCTTTGTATAGCCCTGGCTCTCCTGGAACTCACTCTGGAAACCCCAGGCTGGCCTTGAACTAAGAAATCTGCCTGCCTCTTGAATCCCAAGTGCTGAGATTCAAGGCATGTGCCACCACTGCCTGGCTGAGGTTGTTCTCTATACACATACATATATACATATACAAAATAAATCAATTTAATAAAACTTTTAAATAGAAGTAATATATTTCCCTATGGCTCTCAGAAATAGATATTTAAGCTACAAACCTACATGCATTCTCTGGTTATATTAATTTTAGAGAACAGTTTCCTAGGGCTGGTTAGATGGCTTAGCCGGTACTCGTTACCGTGCCTGACAGGCCTGAGTAGTTTGATTCCCCCTGACCATACAGTGGAAGAAGAGAACCAAGTCCTGTAAGGTGACCGTTAGCCTCACATATATGGGATACCAAAGATGGATGGATGGGTGGATGGGTGGATGGATGGATAGATAGATGGATGGATGGATGGATGGGTAGGTGGATGGGAGGATGGATGGATGAATGGATGAACGGGAGGGAGGATGGACAGACAGACTGACTGACAGATGGACAGACCAACAGACAGACAGTAAAAAGCATTTTTAAGACTTAATCGTCTCACAGAGAGCCAGATGTCTCTGTAAGTATGTTGAGAACAGGTGTCAATCAAAACAGAATCATGGCTGAGGACAGCACATGAAGGAGAATTAGACTGAACATACCCCAGCCTCACTATCTTTCACAGAAAACTTTTGATCTCTGATTCAACATCAGTAATTGCTAATATGTATATGTATAGCTGGTGCCTCTGCAGAGAAAAGCCTTACATCCAAGTAGAGTTCTGTGTTTATGTAATCAACCTGAAAGTTCATTCTTGTTGACTTGACTGCTTAGGATTAGCCACTAGAGAAGACAAAATGCAGTTATCAGCAGCACACTTGGATTTCGAATATGAGTCTCAGATTTAGCTTCATCTCTAAGTAGTCCTTAGTCTTTAAAGCATTCCACCTCTACATTAGCTTCAGGCTCCTCGAGTTAAAACTGAAGAACAGCTGAATTTGCAAACTTTACAACATAGGTGAAAAGCCTACTCTAACGTAAAAGTAGATCATTCTGGTATTTAGGTACATATTTTTTTATTTAGTGCATATGCATATTTTATAACCATTTGTGTAAGAGACTATTTTCTTTCCATTACAACAATTCAGAGTATTTGAATTTGAAGTTAGAATTTTCATTCCCAGAAATAACCCTGCTTCATTTTCCATGTTGGAGTCTCCTTCTCTTATGCTAGAAACAAAGGCCCCACTGTTCTTCACTCTTCTCCTTCATCTTGAGAACAGAGCCAGCAGCTTGCAGGGGAGTGGTTGGTTGGTTTTTAAAATCTGCCTCTGTTGTACTTTATGTGTGAGGAATCCTCTCCACAGTCTCATCTCTTTTCTCCGAACCTTTTGGCCCTTAAGTAAAAACTACCAAGGCAGAAAGTCTGGAAACAATGTGTAGAAACATTGCAGAGAAGGTAGCTTAGCCTGAGCTCATCCAGCACTTGATAGAATAACATGTTTCTTTTTCCTTCCTAATCCCGAAGATGCATGTTTTTGTTCATCAGAGTTCATTAGCTGCATGCTCTGGTGTTGGTAACCTCAACAAGCTCACTGGCCTTTGAGAGTCACAGAGCTTATGGTAGTCTCTATGTAGTAAAGGAATTTATTGATGACTTACAGTCTGTAGTCCAACTCCATCAATCAACTCCCAACAATGGTCAGCAGCAGCTGTGAATGGAAGTCCAAGGATCCAGCAGTTCCTCAGTCCCACAAGGCAAGCAGGCGAAGCAGAGAGAGCCTTCCTTCTTCCAGTGTCCTTATATAGGTCTCCAGCAAGAGGTGTGGCCCAGATTAAAGGTGTGTGCCACCACACCTTTAATCCCAGATGACCTTGCTTGAACTCGTAGATCTTCCAATCTTAATCTTCTGGGATTCATAGCCACTATGCCTCAAGATCTCCTTGCCAAGATTCAGGTCGGAAACTTGTATCTCTCAGCCTCCAAATTAGGGCCACAGGTGAGCCTTCTAATTCTGGATTATAGTTCATTTCAGATATAGTCAAGTTGACAACCAGGAATAGCCACTACAATCCACCCCTTGTCAACTTGACACAAATAATATCTCATGTCCACATGAAACAATAACAAAATCATGAATACGCCTAACATGATATATCTATTTCTTGTACAATCACAAACTCATTTGTAAATTTACAATGGGGCAATATCCCTTGGGAACATTCTTTTAGTGTCTGAACTTAAATACCAATTGATGTTAAAGAAATTGGAAGAAAGAAAAATGTATTCTTAACAAAATAAGACAGAAGCATTCATACTACTTTATAATCCTCATTTCTGCAACTGATTACGTGGCCTTAGCTGATATTTAGAACTACCTTCCTCTACTACCCATTCTGTATTTCCTTCCCCCTCAGCAAGCACCTCAGCAGGTCTTGGCTCTTTTCCTGGAGGATTGACCCATACCTTCATTCCTGGTGGGTCTGCATCCTTTGTCATCCTGCTTGGATTAGGCTGTTGTAATTTCCCATTGACTTTAATCACAGGACATAGAAGTACTAAGAGATGCCCTAAGGGATCTCCTGCACTCCAGACATAATCCTGTTTACCTCCATTGTGAAGAGGCAATCTGATTTCTCCATGGTAGTCTGGATCTATCACTCCTCCGAACACCGTTATTCCTTTCTTAGCTTGTTGGTTTAAGGGCATTAGAAGCCCAAAATGACCAGGGGGAAGTCTGAGCTTCCAGTTCAATGGAATGTTTGTTGTGGCTCCTGGTTGGAGAACTCCCCCCTCTGGAACCAAAACTTGTAGGCCAGCAGAACCTAGAGTTGTGGGGACAGAAAGGAAAATTTTTCCTAGAGGGTCACTAGGAATGATAGTGAGTGGAACTATTCCCTTTTCCACCCCTTGATTCCTGGACCTATGGATCCTGGCTATGGGGGAAACTGTACCATTTATTGGACGCTGATTCAAGGCATATACTGCCTTCTGAAGAACTCTGCCCCAGCCCTCCATGCTGTTGCCACCTAATTGGCGCTGTAGCTATGTCTTCAAAAGGCCATTCCATCTTTCTATCAGACCAGCAGCTTCAGGATGATGGGGAACATGGTAAGACCAGTGGATTCCATGATCATGGGCCTACTGTCACACTTCTCTGGCTGTGAAGTGAGTTCCTTGGTCAGAAGCAATACTGTGTGGAGTACCATGATGATAGATAAGGCATTCAGTGAGTCCACAGATGGTGATTTTGGCAGAAGCATTTCGTGCAGGAAAGGCAAATCCATAACCAGAATAAGTGTCTACTCCAGTAAGAACAAAACATTGTCCTTTCCATGGAGGAAGTGGTCCAATGTAGTCAACCTGCCACCAGGTTGCTGGCTGGTCACCTTGAGGAATGGTGCCATATCTGGGGCTCAATGTTGGTTTCTGTTGTTGGCAGATCTGGCATTCAGCAGCAGCTGTAGCCAGGTCAGCCTTGGCGAGTGGAAGTCCGTGTTGTTGAGCCCAAGCATAACCTCCATCTCGGCCACCATGACCACTTTGTTCATGTGCCCATTGAGCAATGACAGGGATGGCTGGGGAAAGAGGCTGACTGTCCACAGAATGGGTCATCTTATCTACTTGATTATTGAACTCCTCCTCAGCTGAAGTTACCTTTTGGTGAGCATTTACATGGGACACAAATATCTTCACATCCTCTGCCCATTTGGAGAGATCTAGCCACATACTTCTTCTCCAGATGTCTTTCTCACCAATTTTCCAATCGTGATCTTTCCAGGTCCCTGACCATCCAGCCAATCCGTGAGTCAGTGAACAATCGTACATCTGGCCATTTCTTCTTCCAAACAAACTGTAATACCATGTGTACTGCCTGAAGTTCTGCCCACTGTGAAAAACCTTTTGTTTTGAGCTGTCCTGTGTATGCTTTGTCTGTTCTCTTCCTGGTTTTGGTACTAAACTTTGGTTTATTTTAATTGCACTTTATTGGGAGAAGGGGGAGGGAGAGAAGACAATTTAAGACAATTCTCTGGAGTCAGTTTTCTCCTGCCACCATGTTCTGGAGATAAAACTCAGCTCATCTTGACTGCAAGTGCCTTTACTTGCTGGTCCAATCTGGGGGTCCTGGTTATTGTAAGCACCATAAATCACAGTTTCAGAGGGAATGGGAAGAAAAATAAGGACTTAAATCGGTCTCCTAGCACACTTCAAACCCATTTACTTTCTATGTATGGCCTGATGTTTTGAGTTTAATGTTGCCAAACAATAGAATTCTGTCATGTGATGGCATCTCAAGAGGAAGGGTGAAAGGCTGAGAAACTGATCATTTTTTCTTTCATTAGTAATAAGCTCAAAGAAGTTGACAAGATTTCTTTTCGCCGGGCGGTGGTGCCGCACGCCTTTAATCCCAGCACTTGGGAGGCAGAGGCAGGTGGATTTCTGAGTTTGAGGCCAGCCTGGTCTACAGAGTGAGTTCCAGGACAACCAGGGCTACACAGAGAAACCCTGTCTCGAAAAAAAAAAAATTCTTTCAGTAAGTTGCCAGCTAATAGCTTCCTTTTATTCCTGTTTCTTCTTCTTCCTCCTCCTCCTCCTCTTCCTCTTCTTCCTCTTCCTCTTCCTCCTCCTCTTTCTTCTCCTTTTTCTCTTTTAATAGCTCTTCATCTTCAGTCTGTTAACTGTCTTTAATATTTAGGTGTTTCTTTGAAACTCTGGGGTTCTCCACAGCTTAGTGGCAAAGCAACAGTGATGACCTTATCGTGATTAAATGATGTCCTGGTTTTGTACTTTTTCCCAAGCTATCTGTGACAACTGATACTTTACAAAGAACAAGTTAAAATAAATCTTTGTTTTCATATCAGATAGCATTCTTATATTTTTAGTATTATTCTTATTTTCTGAAGATGCATTTTTCATACTTATGTAACTACCTATTGAAAAAAACAATCATTCAATGGTTCTTGGTGGAGCATAGTGAGGCAGGCTGTAGGGACCACAGTGTAATGTCCCACAGTCAGGAGAGTACAACATGAGCAGGGTGCTGTGGGTTATGGATGGTCATGATAGAAAATGACTAAGAGAATAAAGGGGATTCTGGATGATTTATCTTGGCAGATTTCTCCCAGAGGCAATAAGACAGAGGACAGAGAGCCAGGTCAGACATTGAGGAGGATACATATCAAGAAAGGTTTCTAGCTGAAACTTACTTAGCTAATTTTGCTAGAATTAGATTTTTAGAAAGGACACAGATATGCCTAGGAAAAAAGCTCAGAAATCAACAGAAGTTTTGGCTAAGCAAAGAGTCTTTGTCAATACCTGACTGGCATGTTCTTCACCTAAGATGTAGAAATCATGAAATAGTTATCTAAGAGGAGTTTCACTAGTGCTCATGTCCCTCTAACAGTGGTGCAATATAGCTTAAAACAGCTTTTCATGTGGTAAATAACAATGCACTTTTAAAAGGATTTCTTTTTATGAATGTTTTGCCTGCATGTTTGTATGCCTTGCCTGCAGGGGTCAGAAGAGGGCATCAGACCCCCTGGAAATGTATTTACAGATAATTAGTGGGGATACAGATTCTCAGCTGACTGGTCCCTAAGGCCTTCTGTACAAGTCTATTCTCTGCCATCCATAACTGTTTCATTTCCTCTCACCCCAATGCCCGTTGGCTCAACTATGTAGCCCTGGCGGTCCTGAAACTCTTGTTTAGACCAGGCTTGCCTTGAACTCAGATTCACCTGCCTTTGCTTCCTAACTGCTGGAGTTAAAGGCATGTACCACCATACCCAGACTATAGGAGTTTCTGAGATGATATCTCACTGTATAGCACTGTCTACTTCCTATGTAAACCATGTTGGTCTTAAACTTGTAACAATCCTACTGCCTCAGCCTCCCAAATGCTATAATTTATAAGACTGCAGTACTCGGCTAGAGAGATGTCTCAGTGGTTAACAGCAGTTGACTTCTCTCTTCCAGAGGTCCTGAGTCCAATTCTCAACAAACTTATGGTGTCTCACAGCCATGTATAATGGGATCTGATTGCCTCTTCTGGTGTGCATGAAGTCAGAGTATTCATATATATAAAATACATGAATAGTTAAATCTTCTTTTAAAAAAAAAAATAGACTGTACTACCAGCCTAGATTTTGTTTTGTGTTTTGAGATATCCTGGCTGGCATTGAACTGAGCAACCAATCGTATTCCTTTTAGCTGAGCCAATAGATTATGTATCATGCCCAACACCATGACATTCATTTTATTAAAAACAAATACTATAGTGTTAGGGTCCAAGAATTGCTGAAGGAAGACCCCGCCCTCAAATGGTATGCAAAAGCAAAGAGTGTTTATTCTGCAGAAATTACCAGCATGCAGGGTTCAGCCATTCATCAAAATGGCAACAACTTGTGTGCAAGGCTGGGGGAATTTTCCAGAAGAGTTAGGTAACCTCTAATATGATTGGTGGGGGCAAAACAGTGACATTGGTGTAATTTTGATTGGTTGCTATGTTTGTTAGTTTCTCTATATTTGGTGAGGCCTTGAAGAATTTTGGGAACCAGCTCAGTTCAGGCCTTGTTATTTCCACCAGCTAGGTGTCCCAGGAACTGACTCAGCTCCAGACTTACCCTGCCTCAGTAAGGGCCAGCACCGACTAAAGGCTCATCGTCAGTGGCTCCTTCTGAGGAGCCCAGTATGCTACCCAGAGAATTGAAAGGTTTACTCCCACCGAGCAGTGGTGGCTCATGCCTTTAATCCCAGCACTTGAGAGGCAGAGACAGGCAGATTTCTGAGTTCAAGATCAGCCAGGGCTACACAGAGAAACC
>NW_022196903.1:109269245-109275772 GCF_008632895.1 Mastomys coucha | reverse complement strand
AAGAAAAAAGAAATTTTTACTTCCAAGGTTTTGGTCCTCTCAATAGTAAGAATAATTGTAATGTTTTAGTCAGTAAACTTAAGTTTAGAATGTTCTGATAATAAACCCAAGTACAATAAGAATACATGCAGTACTCAGGCTTGATTTTCCAATTTCTACCCAAGTAGATGAATGTGTGCATGTGTGCTGGTTTTGTTTTCCTATCTTTTTAGTACTTGAGCTTAAACTCCATGTACTACCCATCTTAAGTACACACTCACTGAACTACTCTCCTAGACTGTGGGTGTGAATTCTTTAAATGTTTCTGAACTATAAGATGGATTTTTTTCCCCTCTGTCTACAATGTTTGAAGTTTTAAACATTCATGACTTTATTTTATTGGAACTTTAGGGATATTTATGTGCTTATTTAGCTTAGAAAGGCAATAAAGTTACTGCTTAAGAGTCTCCGTAGGGATTTCAGGCCACCCTGGGATATAAGAGAACAGGGGTGAGGGGCAAAGACATTAAAATTTTAACTTACTAATACCCTAATGCCCTCAAAAATAGAAAGACATTTCATACTAACATAGAAAAGGCCATGGCCTTTCTGAATTGTAAAAAGATACAGAAATCTATGGCTGCCATTGTCCAAAGTAAACACAAAATCACAAGTCCCTATCTGGAAGAGCTCCTCCTTCATTTTATATACCAAATTCTTTACTCAATATAAATAAGTGATCAAAAAGAAGAGCCTAACAGACTGAATTGCCTTCTGGTTTCTTGCTGCATGGAGAAAATAAATATGTGTCAGACCTCTCAAGAGACCGTCATATTTAAACAGTAAAAGCAAATTCTTTTTCAGGGCTGTCATCAGAGAGGACTCATTAATAACTGATGCATAAACCAGAAATAAAACCAGAACCAAAGAAAAATATTGAAAGAAGAAATCAGCAAAATCAAAATGGCACCTCCTTTTAGAGTCAAGAAGATAACATGGCCAAATTAAAGTAACTCACAAGCCCAGCCTCTCCAGGCAATTCATTAATTCAGTTCTCCATTCTGCAAGTTGAACCCATTAATATCTTGGAATAACCCTTAAATTTATCAAAGAACTTTTTTATTATTTGTGTCTTTGTTGTTGATAATGGATCTCATATAGCAGAAGACTGACCTCAAACTTGCTATGTAGCTCAAGCTAGTCTTGAACTTCTGACCCTTTTGCTTCTACCTCTAGAAAAATGAAAATATAAACATGATCAATTACACCTAGGTACTGCCCTTTTTCCATCCCTGTTTACTGTTTGGGTTTTTTTTTGTTTGTGTTGTGTTGTTGTTGTTATTGTTACTGTTGTATTAGTAGTCCTGAAGAACAGTCCTAGGTCTTGGTGCTTACCAGGCCCCTCTACCAGCTAAGCTGTATCTCTAGCCACTTTTTAAAAGTCTTTAATAGCTGAGTAGTACTCCATTCTGAAAATATACCACATTTTCTGTATCCATTCCTCTGTTGAAGGACATCTGGGTTCTTTTCAGCTTCTGGCTATTATATATAAGGCTGCTATGGACATAGTGGAGCATGTGTCCATGATGGAGAATCTTTTGGGTATATGCCCAGGAGTGGTATAGCTGGATCCTCAGGTAGTACTATGTCCAATTTTCTGAGGAACTGCCAGACTGATTTCCAGAGTGGTTATACCAGCTTGCAATCCCACCAACAATGAAGGAGTATTCCTCTTTCTCTACAACCTCTCCAGCATCTGTTGTCACCTGAGTTTTTTTTGGTTTTTTGTTGTTGTTGTTGTTGTGGTGGTTTTTTGTTGTTGTTGTTGTTGTTGTTGTTGGTTGGTTGGTTGGTTGGTTTTTTTTTTTGGTTTTGCGAGACAGGGTTTCTCTGTGTAGTCCTGGTTGTCCTGGAACTCACTCTGTAGACCAGGCTGGCCTCGAACTCAGAAATCACCTGCCTCTGCCTCCCAAGTGCTGGGATTAAAGGCGTGCGCAACCACCGCCTGGCCTGAGTTTTTTATTTTAGCCATTCTGACTGGTGTTGAGGTGGAATCTCAGGGTTGTTTGGATTTGCATTTCCCTGATGACTAAAGATGTTGAACATTTCTTTAGGTGCGTCTTGGCCATGATATTCCTCAGTTGAAAATCCTTTATTTAGCTCTGTACCCCATTTTTTAATAGGGTTATTTAATTTTCTGGAGTCTTAACTTGAGTTCTTTGTATATATTGGATATTAGCCTTCTGTCAAATGTAGGATTGGTAAAGATCTTTTCCCAATCTGTTGGTTGCCATTTTGTCCTATTAACAGTGTCCTTTGCCTTACAGAAGCTTTGCAATTTTATGAGGTTCCATTTGTCAATTCTTGATCTTAGAGCATAAGCTATTGGTGTCCTGTTCAGGAAATTATCCCCTGTGCCCATGTGTTCAAGGCTCTTCCCCATTTTCTCCTCTATTCAAGTGTATCTGGTTTTATGTGGAGGTCCTTGATCCACTTGGACTTGAGCTTTGTACAAGGAGATAAGAATGGGTCAATTTGCATTCTTCTACATGCCGACCTCCAGTTGAACCAGCACCATTTGTTGAAAATGCTGTCTTTTTTTCCACTGGATGGTTTTGAAATTCTTAGGCAAATGGATGGAACTAGAAAATATCATCCTGAGTGAGGTAACCCAATCACAAAAGAACATACATGTTATGCACTCACTGATAAGTGGAGATTAGCCCAAATGCTCAGAATACCCAAGATATAATTCACAGAACACATGAAGCTCAAGAAGAAGGAAGACCAAAGTGTGGGTGCTTCAGTTCTTCTTAGAAGGGGGAATAAAATACTCACAGAAGGAAATACAAAGTATAGAGCAGAAGGAAAGGCCATCTAGAGACTGCCTCACCTCGGGATTCATCCCATATACAGTCACCAAACCCAGACACTATTGTGGATGCCAAGAAGTGCATGCTGGCAGGAGCCTGATATAGCTGTCTCGTGAGAGCCTCTGCCAGAGCCTGACAAATAACAGAGGTGGATGCTCACAGCCAACCGTTGGACTGAGTGCAGGGTCCCCAATGGAGAAGTTAGAGAGCTAAAGGGGTTTGCAGCCCCATAGGAAGAACAATGATATCAACCAACCAGACCCCGACCCCCCAGAGCTCCCAGGGACTAAACCACCAACCAAGGAGTACACATGGAGGGACCCATGGTTCCAGCTGCATATGTAGCAGAGGATGGCCTTGTCGGGCATCAGTGGGAGGAGAGACCCTTCGTCCTGTGAAGGCTTGATGCCCCAGAGTAGGGGAATTGGAAGGCAGAGATGTGGGACTAGGGTGGGTGGGTAGGGGAACACCCTCATAGAAGCAGGGGAGGGGGGATGGGATAGGGGGTGTCAGCAGGGGGCATGGGGAAAGGGGATAGATAACATTTGAAATGCAAATAAAGAAAATGTCCAATTTTTTAATAAAAATAAAAAATAAAAAGTTTTTAAGATGGCACCTCATTGCTACATAAGGTGACTCTCCTGATTTCCTCTCTTAGGATTTCAAGCATGCTTCATGCCTGTTTCTCAGATATACTTTAAAAAAAAAAAAAAAGAAGTATGCATAAGGGAACACTGAAGTGAATATTTCTCACACAAAAGTCCTGCTTTAGGCCCAGGAAACTCATATGGTAGAGTCTCATACAACCAAGACACTTTGTCTCACAGGCTTCAGTTGTCACAATGGTAAAGTGAGAGTCCAAGGAGCAAGCCTCTTGGAAATGCTTTGACCTGATGACATGCGCGCTGCCTCACAGGATCACAAGGGAAATGTTATCTTGCTCATTTGTCCCAGAAGGCAAGGAGCATTAAAATACCAATCACTGGGAACAGTTTTGCTGCTAATTATAGAATTGTAATATTAATCTTATAAACTCAATACAGTACTTACCCAGAGGAGAAAACATGGTCCCTAGCATTCTACTGTATAATTATAAAGAAAATTCTTGGGCTGGTGAGATGGCTCAGCAGATAAGAACACCAACTGCTCTTCCAAAGGTTCTGAGTTCAAATCCCAGCAAACACATGGTGGCTCACAACCACCCGTAATGAGATCTGACACACTCTTCTGGTGGTGTCTGAAGACATCTACAGTGTATTTACTTATAATAATAAATAAATCTTTGGGCTGGAGCGAGTAGGGCTGGAGCAAGCAGGGGCTAAGCTAAGCAAGCGGGATCTACCAGAGCGAGTAGGGTTGACCCAAGCGACCAGAGCTATCTGTACAGCTATAGTGTGTACTCATATACATAAAGTAAATAAATCTTTTAAGAAAACAAAAAAACAAAAAAAAAAGAAAGAAAATTCTTCCTTAATAGGTTTTATATTAGGTTGAACATAATTGAATAGTTAAATAATTATTTAAGATGTTACCTCAAGTTTATTTAGTATATGAATATGATATTACTTAAGAGAAGAAAGAAAAGTGTTTATTCTCAAAATAAAAATTGAAATCATAGCCAAACGTCATGGTTCACACCTTTAATCCCAGCACCTGGGAGGCAGAAGCAGGAAGTCTTTGTTAGTTCAAGGCCAGCCAGGTCTACAAAGTGAGTTCCAGGAGAGTCAGGGCTGTTAGAGAAACCCTATCTCAGGGAGAAAAAAAAATATTGGGGGGGGAGGGGGAGGAAGAAAATTGAAATTGTAAGAGCTAGTGGTTTTGAGTAACAGAAAATTCCCGCATTTATAAAAACTGAAGGAATAGAAATCACAATGGTGGGACTGGAGGAGATGGCTAAGTGGGTAAAGAGTACTTGCTTCAGAAGCATGAGAACCTCAGTCAGGGCATTAGGACCCACATAAAAAGTCAGGAATGGCTGCAGGTGTCTATAAAACCTGCAAGCTTTGGGGCAGAGGCACATGAGTTTCTGGGACTTGCTGTCCAGCTAGCCTGCTTTTAAAAGGAGGGGAAGTGAGAGTCAAGCTTCCGGTTCAGTAAGAGACACTTTCTTAGGGAATGAGGAGAGTGATAGAGGACAACACAGAAATCAGTGGTTTGATTTCTTTGAAATTAGATAAAGCAGAGGAGGATCTTGAATCCAACCTGGCCTGCATAGTCATATCCTTCCTCAAAAAAAAAAAAAAACTAAAAGGTGGTGTGCAGTGGAGTAGTAGGTGCCTAAGCAGGCCAAACCCAGGCCTAAGCTCTCAGCATGGTTTTGCATTCATTACTGGATCTCAGAATTGCAGTGTTTTCTAAAAGGAAATGGTTTCTCCTGTCTGTAGTGTTAGATTTTAGGGTTTCATGCCTTTTGTCTATTTCTTGCTCACTGTTTTTACTTTTACTCAATTGTCATTACATAGTTTTCTAAACAGAGGGTGTGAAATAGAGAAGAAACACTGGGAAAGTGGAACTGTCTCCTGGTGCTTAATGGAAACCTTTCTTCCTTTGTATTTATTGGACTAAGCTACCTCCATGTGTTATTTTATTGAGAATTGCTTTTACTTTGTCAGTTCTCCTCAACCATACTTAATTTAAAAGAGGAGACAAATGTGAATGTGAAAATAATGTCCTGTAGCTTTAAATCGAACCAGTTGGAAGCTTTTGTCTTCTATAAAAGATGCTCACAGCTGGAGCAGAGAGGCAGACACTGTCTGTGATCTTTGCTCTCACAGTCAAACTGTTCATTTGCATTTAACAGCCCTTGCAAACTGCATAATTTGAGTGCGTGCACACGCTCTTGCGCACGCTCACGCACGCTCTTGTGTGTGAATACACACACACACACACACACACACACACACACACACACAGCCTGTTAGGCTGAAGCTTTCTGTTTGTTCAGCACAGTCCTCCCAGACACCCAGATGTAAGGCTACTGAGTTGATGCAGAACTGAACTGTATATACACCGAGGTGGGCACTGCGCAGCAGAGCATCCGCTATGCAGGATGTTGATGTGATGCAGCTCTGCATGCCTGTTGTATGCAAGCCACTGCTCTAAGATTGAAGGTGAGAAGCCCAAGGATCGCCTAGAAGCTTCATTGTGCCCAGCCCTTCGTAGAAGATGCATCCCCAGTGGTAGCTGCCCTCATTTACAGCGTGCAAGAGTGACAGAGTCTGCCGCTGCTCCTCTACAATTTGGAATCCGGGGGAAAAAATGGAGAAATCTTACAGCCAAGAGAGGTTGTGATTTGTTTACACAATCCAAGCTTTTTCTGGTGTTCACAAATGAAGGATGGGCTTTGTGACAAGCAAAATCATCAGACTGCCTGACGGGGGTTTTTGGTAAGATAAATATGTTATGATGAGGAGGTTTTCTTGTGTTTATTTTTCTGTATCTGCTACATAGAACTGCACCTTAGTAGTATTTATTCTGCAGAATCATGTTGGGTGGAAAGGGTTGAGCAAAAGAGCCACAAAAAATATTTTTGCTGCTTATTCAAGTTGTGACCTTCAGATATATTCATCAGGTTTTCTCAGATACCTGTGAGCTGTTAGAAACCTGGCATGTCTAGAGTGTGGGGTGCTCTCTCATAATTAGGTCTTTTTTTTTTTTTTTTTTTTTTTTTTTTTT
>NW_022196903.1:109262257-109269234 GCF_008632895.1 Mastomys coucha | reverse complement strand
TGTCTTTTTTTTAAATGTCTTTGGATAGTTGTAATTACCTCTTTTTTTTTCCTAGAATTTTTCTAAAGCCTGCTGTAGAGAAAGAAAAAAAAAGCTTTCATCCTGTTACTGGGTCATTCCCCTGTAGTAGTAGGCTGAGAACATGAGTGTAGATGTGAAGGAAGGCATGATGAGCAAGCGGTCTGCTATTTTCACACCGTGTGTTGGTAGAGGCCTGTGTCTGGCTCATTGTCATTGCTCTTTAGTATCCCACGGTGCTTTGAGCTTCATCTCTTTGCCCTCTATTATAACTGAATTTCCATTTATGTTTGCTTTTGCACACGTTTCTTTGCCAGATCCAATTCTGTCATGGAGCTTTTTTCTGTTATTGTTAATACAGTGTCCTTTACAAGAGAATAGACAGGTATAGAAAATAGCCCTAGAGCAAAAACCTGGAGCTCATCTAGTCCAGCACCACAGGAAAAGAGACAAAACAATCCGCAAGGATTTTTGGTCCCTAAAACAAAATAATGGATGTTTTCTCTTTAAAATGTACGTTTTGATTTTAGCAGATTTAAGCTTCTAAATTTTGAATCTTAATTTTATTTTAACTAAAATTTAAATTTAATTAAAACTAAAAGAACTAAATTTTAAATAAATTGCATTTATTTAATTTTATTTAATTTTAGCTTTATTTCAAGTTAAAGAAATAGATCTTTATAGAGTTCCAGGAATAAATAAATAAATAGAAAAGAGAAAGAAAAAAGGAAAGAGAAGATTACATTAGGTCCATGAAGTTCTGCCAGAATCACCTGGCTCTAGTCCCATTCTGCGCTGGGTACTGTTATATTTTCTAAGGATGAAGGTTTCCTTTTCTTCACTATAACTTGGCCATGTGTTGTTTGGAGGGCTGTGACCTATTTCGTTGCCCAAGCTCAGATATTGTCCTTGGACCCCTCCTCTCACCAGTAGGCACAGCCAAGTTTCCTAGCAGGGTAGAGTGGGCACAGAAGCTGTCTACTGACACCTGCCTTTCTGCTGACTCATTGCTTATGTAAGCCTTCAACACAGCCATCCATACACCCTCTAGGCTGGGAAATAGGGACTGCCTGTTTACTCTCCTTGAGCTCTTCCCTCAAGCCTTTTTGTTAACATGGTCCCTAGATTTCATTGCAGTGAATAGATACACCCTTTTTCTCATTTTGAATTGCTGCATTTTAAAACTCTATTTGCATCTCTCCCTGATGAAATTCCCATCTGTTCTCTTGGCACATGAAACTTTCAGAAATAGTGTTTTCTCTTACTTCTTGCCTGGTTAAAGTAAGGACTTCCTTTTCTATCTTTGAGGGCTCAGTTTGAATGCCTCATTATAAGAGCCTCTGAACTTTCCATGGAAAGTAGGAAGGTTTCCTTTTTCTGTTACTGCTTTCCTCAAAATACCCTGTTCTTTTCTTCATGGTGGTCTCCACAGTTGACATAGTTGGGTTACTGGCTTCTATATTTCTGTCACTTGCCATTCAACTGTGAGTCTCAAGAAGACAGAGATATTTCATTCATTCGTAAATACCCAGCAAATCACTCAGTGAAGCTTACAGAAGGACTGGTGGACAATAACATGCACACATGCCAGGGTGAAAGCAAACAGGATGAACAGTATGGAGAAAGCCCATGTGATGAAGGTGAAAAGTAGAGAATATACATTGAAGCTTGGAGAGGTGGGGAGGGTTAGATGCAGGGCCTAAGAACATGAGATTGCAGAGGCCACATTCAGATTCGTGGGGTATGGAGGGTCTGGGGAATGTTTGAGGGTTGTTGATTTGGATGCTGGAGCTTCATGTGTGCTTAGGCAGGTACTGTACTACCTAGCTATACCCCAGCCCCAAACTCTTATTCTTTATTTTGAAAACTGGAGGGCTAAACCTGACAGTGGCAGTGCACACCTTAGTCCCAGCACTCTGGAGGGTAAGGCCAGCCTGGTCTACAGAGAGGGTTCCAAGGTAACCAGGGCTCCACAAAGAAACCCTGTCTTGAAGAAGAAAAAACAAAACAAAACAAAAATTTGGAAGCCTGCTAAGGGGGTGTAAGCGTTCCCTTAGAGTTGGATTTTTCCTTTCCTTTTTTTTTTTTTTTTCTCCTTCAACTCCACAGAGAACCTAAATGAATACAAGTAGATCCTTTAGGACCTACTGTCCAAAAGAGAGGCATTGAGAATGTGTCCTGAGATGGGGGCAGTGGGGATGGTTACAGAGCATTACACACTCTGATGAAAATTTGGTGCGAAGTTGATGAGACTTGGTGTCGAGTTGGGTGTGGTGAAAAAGCAGATGATATCAAAGGGGCTGCTGAGCTGTGGTACACTTATTTTGGCTTGTGTAACTTATGGACAGTAATTACTTACTGTGCCTAAGTTAAGGAAGAAGGCTTTGGAGAGAGTTCTGATAGGGTTATGCTATACTCTTCATTCCAAGAGATTAGACTATTACTACTGTGAAACTTTCAGTGATGATCTTGGGAATACAAGGTAAGACAGTAGTTTTGACCCATAGTTTGCAGTTTGTCTCTTGCCATAGCCTCTCCTTGCACCGTGCTGTTATAGCCTCAGGTTTTACTCTTGTCATCCTAAAGTTCACTTCTGTGCCATTCCTTATTCTAAGCTGCCAGCTGGAAAGGTCTTTCATTTTTTCTGTCAGAAACTTCTATTGAGGCTCATTTCATCTTCACCTCCAAGAAGTTTTCTCTGTTTCCTTTCCCTTGTTTTGCTGTGTTTACATTTTTGAGACAGTCTCTTTAAGTTCAATCCACTTCCTTCGGCTTTCCAAGTGCTGGGGGTATAAGCCTGCATTGCCATACTTGGTGCTTCCAGGGAACCTGTTGGCCAAATCTACCATGTTGTGTTAATTGGACCTTCATTTCCGTGGTAGTTAGGTTTCATTGGTTAGATCATCTGTTCTTGGAGAGCAGAGATTCAACCTTTATTGAATTGTTTTTACATAAAGAAGCAAACAATAACTATAAAATTAATTGAATCATATAATATGGATGTGTGCATGCATGTTTGTTTACAACTCACATTTACAGTGTCTATCACAGCACCATGATGTGCTCCTGCGTCTATCCCCATCAGGTTCAATAACCCTATCAAGACAGTCCACATCTTAGCAGAAACAGCTCAGATAAAATGTCTTTTAAGAGTTTTAAAAATAAAAAAATTCCTGAATTTGTCCTTTTCACATTTTCTTTTACTTTCTTTGTAATTTGTGAGGAAAAATCGAGGTCTTGCCATTATTTACCATTTGTAAATGAGTGACCAAGAGAGGATGGGACAACATCCATGCTAGCTGGTCTTGTTCCTGAGCTTCCTCTTTTGCTTTTCGCATCACTTAGAGTAATTCCAGAATTTGTGCAGTATCTTTCATTGTGGTTGTTATTGACATTTAAAATGAAGTAACTCGATGAGCCTAGTTGTTTATACTTACCTCTATTCCCAGCATTTGTGAGGCCTCTGCCACTGTTGTGTGACTTTACCTGCAGAAGTGTGAATAAATGTCTGTTCACCCTAGCTTAACACCAACAACAGACCAAAAAAACTAAGCCACATTCACCTTGGTGAGCCTACTTATAAAAGTATGGGTGATATAAAGGCAGCCGTGCCACTGAAAAGCAACCCTGCGGGACAGCTGACAAAAGCGTGACAGCTGACAAAAGCGACATCGAAGCACCTGCCTATTAGGGAGTCCCCTGGAGAGTTCTCCCTCCCCCTAGCCCCCAGTGATTATTACTGCTTCAATAACCTATAATCTTGAGAAGTACTAAGTTTGGCCCTTCTAAATTTCCTTAGCTTTCCAAGTGTTACAAAGAACTTCCTTCCTAAAAGGAGGGTTTCAGTTGGAGGAAATAGCTACACAGTGAGTTTATAGGCAACCTGGGTTACAGATTGAGACCCTGCCCACCCTACCCAACTCCAAAAACCAAAACAAAATCACAACAAAAGAGCCAGATGAGTGTGGTATTTCATCAGTACTATAACATCAGTACTGGGATGCAAAGATAAGAGAATCCATCACCAAAGGCAGCCTAGGCAAAAAGTAGAAGTTCTGGCTCCAGAGCAATAGGAAAGGAAGGAACGAAGAGAAGGAGAGAGGGCTGGCACAGAGAGAACAGAAAGGAGAAGAATCAACACTGTAGTGCAGGAAGGATGCCTGTGGCTCTTTTCTTTATTTTGTGTGTGTGTGTGTGTGTGTGTGTGTGTGTGTATACACACACACATAATATGTATGTATATAACTTTTTTAAAAATATATTTATTTTATTTATATGAGTACACTATGTCAGACACACCAGAAGAGGCCATCAGATCCCATTACAGATTTGTGAGCCACCATGTGGTTGTTGGGAATTGAACTCAGGACCTCTGAAAGAGCAGTCAGTGCTCTTAACCACTGAGCCATCTCTCCACCCACCCCACCCACCCTCCGTGGCTGTTTTCTAAGGGGAAGAATAGTATCTGTGTCCCTCTGTCAATCAGTACAGGTCCTCCACCCCCACATGCAGCCACACACTATTGTATGTGGAATGTAGAAATGCAGAAACATAATAGAACCTTCTCATTTCAGATTCCCTCACAAAGACAAGCATTCTGCTTGCTTTTTCAGATGTCTGAATAATTAAAATTTCTTGTCATCTTAATTGATATCAGTATGCCTTACCTAAGATCTTCTGGTACATTAATGTTGGTGATTTCTTACGTTTGTTAGGAAGTACAGATAACTTCATTTTAAATCTCAGAAATGTTTATGTAACTTGGTAAGACCCCACATGAAAATTTATAAAAAGACTGCAGCTAGTTCAGTGGTAGAGCACTTGCTTAGCATGTGCAAGGTCCCAAGTTAGAGCTCCTGCACCAAATAAATTAGATTATATCCTTTATGTTCCTGTTTGAGGAAATCAGTTTGTACTTTGCTATTACAGGTTTTGTTTGAGGGAAGAAAAATAAGCAAATCTGGCCATTATGTTGCATAAGAAGAGGTATAATCAAAGTAGTTAATGTTTCTAGGATCTTTTTTGTTATTGTTGTTGTTGTTGGTGGTGGTGGTGGTGGTTTTGGTTTTGGCTTTTTGAGACAGGGTTTCTCTGTGTAGCCCTAGCTGTCCTGAAACTCACTCTGTAGACCAGCATGGCCTCGAACTCAGAAATCTGCCTGCCTCTGCCTCCCAAGTGCTGGGATGAAAGGTGTGCGCCACCACTGCCCAGCTTGTTTCTAGGATCTTTAAAATAGCAGATAATCCTGTTCAGATATAGAGAAAGTTGTTAAAACAGGCACAAACACCAACAGCAAAAGTGTAAAGATAGTTGTTAAAGCAGGCAGATGTGTAATCACTTTATTCTGTTGTATAGGAAAGTTCTCTGCCAAAAACGTTGTCAGATTGCATATTTGTTTTGTTTTTTCCAACATGATTTGTAACTATATAGCCCAAACTCGCTTTCCAAAATTCTTCCTGCCTCAGCCTCCCAGTTGCTAGGACTAGAGGCATATTTTCACTAAAACTGACAAATGACTATTTAAAGGTCCTACAGCACTTGTTTTTTATTCTAAGATGCTCTAATAAGCCAAGAAAAGGATTTTGATTGTTAAAACAGGAAGAAAAATTGAAGAAAGTGATATAAACAAAACAAAAACAAACAAAAATGCCCCAAAACTCAATCATTTCAAAGTTAATTTTTTTATTTCCTTCCAGTGCTGGAATCAAACTGAAGGCCTTGCTTAAGCAAGTGCTCTGACACTGAGTTTAGACCAGTCCAAAATTACTCGCCTTCTAAAGCAAGGAGCAGGAACAGTAGCAGGACAGTAGAGTAACTGGCTCCTAATATCATGTGCCACACAAGGGAAAAATCCTCTTAGCCCTGCATTGTAACAGGAGCAACAGGAATTACATTGTGGCTCCACTTAACCTCTCACCACACTCTCACTCTGCAGTCTAACTCTCTAAATCACTTCTGATTGTATTGTGTGCTTCCTTTTGCCATTTCCTTAACATTATCTCTTCGTTTTCTTTTTAAGGAAAATAATGGAGTATTAGCATGAAGTACACTAGGACGTAATTGATAGCCTCATAAGATAAAATTCACAGAAGTGCTTGAAAGGAAGTATAGCATGACTCCAAGTGTTCATTCAGCAGATGTTTATTTAACTTCTGTGTGCTAGAAAAAGGGAATCAAGTTATAAAGAGACAAGAAATCTACCTTTAGAATAGTCACAAACCAGTCGTGTACAAGGTAAATTTGAGGCAGGGAACACTGTTTGACTTGTCCACAATGGGAAAGAACATGAATTAGTTGGCACATTGTTTATAATGGTAGCACAACCTGGAAGTTGCTTAGTATTTAAGAGAGGTGAAGGAAAAGGAGAAGAGAAGGGGGTTTATAACATTTTCTGAAGGAAGGGAGAAAATGGTATGTTTATAGGCTACAGATTTTGATCTTTCAGAATAGAGGATATCCTTGGTGAAAGCTCAGGGGCTCTCAAGCTAGAGACAGAATCAGGAAATCAGCAGTGAGTCCTTAAGCACCTACTTAGTGCAGTTCACAGTTACTGGTTTTTAGAGAAACAAAAGTAATAATAGAATGTGGAAGGCTAACACAGGAGGAATGCCACAAACGTAAGACCAGTCTGGATTACCATAAGTAAACAAAATACAGAATCCTAACCTCTATGAACTGTACATTTTAGTTTCTGATGATAGAAAATATCATAGAAATATAAAAATTCCTAATATGCAAGAGTAAAATGTATATATACAAAACCAAAGTCATGTTCTGGAACAGTGGTTCAGTGGCTGGAGCACCTACTGCTCTCCCAGAGGACTGCAGTTCAGTTCCCAGCACCCACCTGTATATCTAGCTCCAGAGGATCCGACACCTTCTGCCTCTTCAGGCCCCATGCACGCACACACACACACACACACACACACCTCTCTCTCTCTCTCTCTCTCTCTCTCTCT
>NW_022196903.1:109228954-109262057 GCF_008632895.1 Mastomys coucha | reverse complement strand
TCACACACACACACACACACACACACACACACACCCCGAGAGAGAAAAAATAAATTAAAAAGAAAAATGAGGTCAGGATAGAGAAGAGCAAGTATATGGTAGAATACTGTAGTTCTCTAGTTCCCATAGGGTCTTCAGCGTAGTGGTTGCTATTCAGGCGTGGGGATGCAAAGCCCTGAAGTGACAGCAAGAATCTGGTGGAAAGACTTTTTTAAAGATGAAGTCTTACTCTAGTTCTGACTAGCCTTGAATTCTCTGTATTCTCTGTATAGATTAGACTTCCCTTGAACTTGCAGTAACCCTCTTTTTTTTTTTAACTGTCCTTTTGTTCTTTTATTTGTTTTGTTCTTCAGACAGGATGTTGTGTAGGTCAATCTGGGGCAAACTCACTGCCTGCATGGTCCAGGATGACCTTGAGTGTTTTTGGATGGAGGTGCACAGTTGTATACACACATGTGCATGCGCAGGCCACTGATCAATATCAAACTTTTTTCCCCATGGTTGCTACAGATCTAAATTCATGCTTGAGTAGCATTTTACAGATAGAGCCTGTTCCTAGCCCTGACTGAGCTTCTGATCCTCCTGCCTCCACCTTCTCAGTACTGAAATTATAGACTTGGACCACTCTGACCAATTGATGGGGGGCCAGGGATCAAACCTCTGGCTTCACACAAGCTAGGCGAGCATTCTACCTACTGGGCTACTCAGCAACCTAGTTTCGCATTTTCAAGCGATTCAGGGGGGAAGTCCAACGAAGAAAATGTTTTGTGACATGAAAATTCTATGAGATTCAAATTTCATTTTCCACACCAGCTTCTCGGGAGTGCAGCCATCCATATCTGTTCCCGTACGTGCTAGATGGAACTCCTTTTGCACTGTCAGCAGTTTAGTATTTACAAAAGATTTATTAGCACCTGCCAACTCAACAGTATTAACTCTGCCCCTTTCCACCGTCTTCTGATACCAGCTGTTCTTCCTCTCCGAGGTCACCCAGCTGACCTCTGTACCCAGTTGGCCTCTGTAGGTTGCTGGAACCCTGCTGGCTGAGCAGGGCAAACGTCCTCCAGAGACCACTGCTGTGCTGGCATCTTCCGGTTCTGTATCATCTCTCATGGATGTGGGTTAGATTCAGAGGGTGAGTCCATGACCATTATGATGTAGAGCATAGCAGCAGGCAGGTAGCCATGACGCAGGAGCTGAGGGCTTACATCTTATCCATAAGTTTGAGGGAGAGTTTTTGCCTTTTTTGATACAGGATTTCTGTGTAGCCTGGGCTGTCCTGGAACTCACTCTGTAGACCAACCAGTCTGGCCTCAAACTCAGAAATCCATCTGCCTCTGCCTTCCAAGTGCTGGGATTAAAGGCTTTTGCACCACCACTGCCCAGCAGTTTTTTTAATTTTAAAAGAAAAAATTATTTGAGATAGGCATGGTGGTGCACACCAGTAATTCCACCATTTCAAGGGTAGAGGCAAGGTGATTGATTGACTCAGATATGAAGCTAGTATAGTCTACAATATGAGTTCTATCCCACTAAAGAATACATAGTGAGACTGTATCTTAAAAAGAGAAAAGGAGAAGAAAAGAGATGGAAGGAAGGTCTATTTGATAGATGAGTAACAGACTTAAAGAGAAAGATCTCTCTTCAACAACAAATAGAAAAAGTAGCAAATTTTGAAGATACACAGAAGTGAACTGTTCAAACCCATGTGAGTGTCGTTAGAGACTTGATGCCTGCATGCTAAAAATATTATAGAAGGAAATGTGGCTCAGTAGGAGAGTAATTGTTTAGTTGTTCTGGCTTTGAATCCCAATGCAGGTAAAACATAGGAGATGTTGATCAACTGTCAGAACAAGTGCAAATCACCTATCCACTTCAGAGTGAAGTGCTCACACCAAAAGTCAGAGGTACACAGGAGAGAGCAATCTGGCCAGTTGTACTTAATGCTGTTACTACTATAAGAAAGTGTAGATGGATGGAAAACATGATCCTGATAAGCTGTGCCTTCTATACAAGTGCTGGTAGACTACTGGTTTTGTTGTTTTTGATAGGCATGAAATGTGAGAGAGTTATTGGCCAAATCCAGCCTCAAAGAGCTGATACTAAATTGAAAGCAAAGCACCCTGACTCCTAAGACAGGAACTTGTGCTCTGTGATGTGCTGCCTCAACACAAGCCCACATGACCAACCAGAATAGCTTGCGTTTACTGCTTACTAACTCTGGAACATATTCCTTTGTGGTTCTTAAATTAAGGTCAAGATTATGAATCTCACGGTAGCCAGAATACCTGTACTTGTAAGCACCGAAGAGACTGAAAGAAGCTGAGCTACATAGTGACCCAAGCTAGCCTGAAATAAAGTAAGACCTTGTCTTAAAAACAAACAAAAATGCAGATTTGACTTTGGAGGCAATATACTAAAAGTCAAATATTCAACCTTAATCCCTACCACCATTGCCTCATGAATATGTAAATTAAACCAATATTCCAATTCTGATTCAAAAGCAAAGCTGTCTCTATATGTCTGACATAAAGTATTGGCAGAACTGTGAAACTTGGTCTTCAGGTGTTCAGCATCAGCTCCGACAGGCAGTGGCACAATCTGCCTAGAAAAGCTTGCTCTGGAAAAGAACTATTTTCAGAAGAGACACACTCTTAACAAAGCTGGGTATTTCAGATGATTGCAAAGACTTCCCCGTTTCCATCTGTTTTGTCTTTTTCTTCATTCCCAAGGACATGATGTGTGTTGTTTAATGTGTAGAATATGAGATTTCCACAAAGAGCCAATACTCTGTAAACCAGAACTTAGCATTGAAGATAATATGAGGCCAGGATGGGGGATGATGGTGATCTTACCTGACCTACTGGCCAGGTAAGGTGGTAGGAAAAAGTTCCCTTGTTGTTTTCCATAGGCAGAGATGTAGTGCTTGGTGTATTAATCTCAGTTGGCTTTTCTTGAATCATGAAACATTTCATTTTGTAAAATAAGCATTCCAATAAGTAAAGCAAAGGAAGACTAGCTTATAAAGACAGAAAAGGGGCTAGCAAAATGGTTCAGAAGGTAAAGGTGTTTGTTGCTAAGCCTTCAGATCTGAGTTCAAGCCCCAGGACCTCTCTTGGACCAAGTAGTACTCTTAGTGCTTGCTGTATGTACCCTGTCCCCAGTTTAATACATTTAACATCTTTTCAGAACAGTCTTAGGAAAATAAACTGTGAATGAAAAACTTAAGCTCTGAAAGAACACATGGGCAGCCCAGAGTCACAGCTGGTGAATTTAGAAACGTCATAGTGAATTCAAACCGTTGTTCTTTGTGCCAAGTTCTGGAATATTGCTGTGTGCTATTGTGTCCTCCTGTCTCTATCTTTTGCCCTTATGTGTTCTATGAGTCTGTCTGTCTCTTGTCTGTCCTGCCTAGGATTTCCAAAGTCTTGCCTTGTAGCCCAGGCTGGCTTTCACTTAAAAAGAAATCTTTAATATTTTTGCAAATGAAAACTATAAGCAGTTAAATGCTTTGTCGGGTAATTCTCAGGGAATCCTACTCAGGAAGTTGAGGCAGGAGGAGTAAAAGTTTGAGGCCAGCTTGGGGGTACTTTAAATGACTTCCCTCTGTCCCTCATGAATCTTTTCACTTTTTCTTTTAGTTATTTTCTGGTCAGTTAACTCCTAGCAGTTGGTAATTTTAGTCTGCTTTCTTAAGAGAGAGAAAAAGAATACAGAAAGCAGTGTGACCTTTAGGTACTGCAAAGGAGCCAATTTACAATGACAACTCTGAGCAGCAGGGAGAGATAGAGCAGGTGGTTATCAGCTGCCTCTTCCCCGGCTGGAGGGGATGCTTTCTTGACATTGTTTATAAGGTGGTAACAATGTGTTTTGAGCTTATTGTGAGGATTGAAAGGGCTAAGCCACAAGGCCAACTTTCAAAGTGGGACCTTCACTATATAATTTTACCTTTGTTCTGAATTCTGTGTAGCTTGCTTGGGAGCGAGTATGATCTAGAATCTATTAATGATGAGATCTTTAATAAGAACAACTCGAAAGCTATTTCAGTAATGGCCAGTGCCAAAAGCCTGATCTGCCAGGAGCTTCTACATAACTTTCACACTCATGACTCACCTCATCCTTAATACAGCCTCCTGACTGCATCAGAGTTTCCTCTCCTTCCCATTGAGCAGCTTATGGCCAGCAGGTGCTTCAGGGCACACGTCAGTCATCTTGCTCTTTCGTGTTTATGCCTTTCAAGAAATTCTGGGGCAATCCTACTTCTCAGGAAGTTGAGGCAGGAGGAGGTTAAGTTTGAGACCAGCCTGAGGGCACTACTATCAAAATGCTTTAGAGAAAAGGACAAAGTCTTAGGCTGGTTATGTGGCTCAGTGGTTGAGTGATTGACACAGGGTTTCATCCTCTGCTCCCTTTGGTAGGGGTATTTTTTAGTATCACCTTTGAAAACATTGCTTTTCACATTTAGAACTGAGTTGCCTGGAATGAGTTAGGGATCCAGTTCTGTATGTTGCCTATATCCAGCCACAAAAGAACTATCTTTTGATTGATAGATTCATTTCTTGGGGCCAGGTATTCATGCTTAGAGTACAGACTTCCCCTTTAGAACTTGGTTCCTGCTCCATTTCTGATTTTTCCCCTTTTAAAATTGGTCCTTTCTAAGTTAGGGAGTATTACTGAATATTGCAGTGACTTTTAGTTTCTAGTATCAGCTGTCCTCTTAGAGGTGTGTTGATGTCTATGTGGGAACTCTTCATGGGAAGACACACTAGCCCTGAGTAGGACAGGAATTAAAGAGAGTCTGTTTTATTTAGTTATTTTATAGAGAAACAGAATTCTAGTTACCTTGGTTTTTTTTGGTCTTTTTGTTATTTTGTCTTTTTTTTTTTTTTTTTTCCAGAGCTGAGGACCGAACCCAGAGCCTTGCGCTTGCTAGGCAAGCGCTCTACCACTGAGCTAAATCCCCAACCCCGAGAAACAGAATTCTAACCAAATGTGATCATTTATAAACATTTGTATAATAAAAATTATTGATTTCCTTTTAAATGGTTGAACCTTGATTCTTGTCTCTAACCGTTTTTATTTTATGTGTTTGAATGTTTTACCTTTGTGTTTTTTGTACCACATGCATGTCCAGTGCCCTTGTAATGAATGACAGGTGGTTGTATGACATTATGTAAATGTTAGAAACTGAACTGAGGTCCACAGTTAGTGCTCTTAACTGTTGAGCCATCTCTCCAGCCTTCTCCAACAGTGTTTTTACCAGTATGATCAATTTCTTTTTTGTTGTTGTTGTTTTTACATGGGGGTGGGGGGAGAAAGGTTAGGACAACTTTATGGGGTCAGTTCTCTTTTTCTACCATGTGGTTCTAGGACTAGAAGTCAGGTTGTCAGATTTGGCTACAGTATGTGCTATCTCCCTAGCCCCTGATATAGCTAGTTGATTTCACAGATTCATAAACTTGAACATGGGGAAAGCTTGGTTGAAAATTCTTATCTCTGTTCCATATATTCTGTGGCAGATTTTGAGCTTGAGCTTAATTATTGGACATAGATAAGCAGAATGGTATTATGCACTTTAGTTATAAGATGCTAAGTCTTGGGCTACAGAGATGACTCAGTGGTTAAGAGCACTGACTGCTCTTCCACAGATCCTGAGTTCTATTCCTAGCAACCACATGGTGGCTCATAACCATCTGTAAGGAGATCTGATGCCCTTTTCTTGTGTGTCTGAAGACAGCTACCGTGTACTCCTTCCTATGCATAAAATAAATAATTCTTTAAAAAAAACACACACACACAGCATTTTTTCATAGTCTCTGCTTCAGCTCCTGCCTTGGCTTCCCTTGATGAGGGACTGTAACTCGTAAGCTTAGATAAACACTTAATTTAAAAAAAAAGTCTAAATCTCATTCAGAAGGAAAATACAGCAATGGGGAACTTATACAGCTAGATTTGCTTACACACACACACACACACACACACATATACACACATACACAAATGAATATATAACAACAAAAGAAAGAAATTGCTCATACTGGTGAAAGTGAAGGCTGGAGGGATGACTCAACAGTTAGAGCACTAGCTATGAACCTGGGATCTGTTCCTATAGAACAAGGTGTTTTCAGAACTCTTACTATGGCTCTTGACACCTTGTCCATCTGAGATTCTGGCTGCCTCTCCCTTCTGCAATCTCTAGGCACTGTGCTCTTCAAAGGTAAATCAGTATTGGGGGAAGTAATGCAAAAGGCACTGTAGTAGTCTCTGTCAAGGGTTTCTGTCTCTTACTGTACTAGGGATGGAAGGCAGGGGTCTTCCACTGATGTGCTTTCCTAGGCCCAACACTTAGTTACATTGAAATAGGAAGAAAAGAATACTGTTGGGTTTTTGTTCTCCCCACCCCACCCCACCCCCAGTATTAGGCATCACACCCAGAGCTTCATGTACTAGGCAAGTACTTCATTACTGAAGTATACCCCTTCAGTATGAAGTACATATATTTATAAAAGCTCAGAGGTCAACATAAATCCTACCCAGATGATAAAATGAGGCTCTGTATATCTAAGATGAGAGAGGATACTTTGAGACAATTATTGGCATTTCCTGGGTATGTAAGATAGTGAACATGTAGGGATTGACCTCTGTACAGTTCTTACTGGCACATTGTCATAGGATAAACTATGGAACAGAACGAAGAAAAGAGTCTGACCTTAATCTACAGATGGCCAAGTTGCAACCTGACCCTTGAACCAGGCATTTTTTGTTGCCCTAAGATAGCTGTTTTATATTACTGTCCTTTCTACTACTTCTCTAACAGAGCAGTTAATAAACTCTTCCTTGGGTCCTGCTCTAAATGACCAAGCCACATATAGGGGCACCCTCCAGTTTCAACTACCTGCTTTGACATTTAAAAGTTTAAGCTTTTGCTGGGCCATGATGGCTCACGCCTTTAATCCCAGCACTTAGGAGGCAGAGGCAGGCGGATTTCTAAGTTCAAGGCCAGCCTGGTCTACAGAGTGAGTTCCAGGACAGCCAGAGTTACACAGAGAAACCCTGTCTTGGGGAAAAAAAAAAAAAAAAACGAAAACAAACCAACAACAAAAAAAGAGTTTAAGCTTTTAAGTCTGAGGAGTTGTCCTTTCTTCCATTCTTGTAAGGACACTCATCCATATGAAAGAACTGTGTGAGCTTTGTATTTCCTTTCCTAAGGCAAGTTTTTATTGAATAAAACACAAAATTTGGGCCCCAAAAGATCTGAGCTTAGCCTCTGATTTGTTTTATTACTTACCTCTCACCGTCCCTATCTATTCCCGCTGTCTTCCTGGGTACACCACAGTTATTTTAATTCAGTAGCATTCAGCAACATATCCTTTGCCTGTCTTCCACTGCAGCAAAATGTCCCAAGAATAGAGAATGATCTCATTACTCTGGCTGTGACTTATGCAAACAAATACTGTGATAACAATTGGATGCTAATATCTCCATATCAACATATCCATTCTTGCTAGCCTTTTCAGGAGACCAGTTTGTGAGTATGGCTCAGAATGTCTGACTGTGTCTGAGCACTAGAATGGTTTTCATAGTACTACATTGAAAAACTGACGTGCTGTCTTAACATAGATTTGCTTCTGGGCAGAAGTATGCATAAGAATGAGAATTAATTCATGCTCTCAACCAACAAAGGGAGCTTTGTAATTTAAAGAAATCCTGTATAAAGCTGAGCCAAGAGGGCAGCAGTGCTTTTACAGGACAAGGGAATGTGCAGATCACCCATCTGTGCTGAGACTTGAGCATAGACATATTTTCAGCACATTTTAGCACATTGATTCTAGGCTGCATCTAATATCCACCTCTTGTTTTTAAAATATTAGATCGAGCGTTTGGAAGTAAGCAGCCTCGCCCAGACTTCCAGTGCCGTGGCCTCCAGCACCGATGGCAGCATCCACACAGAGTCTGTGGATGGAATACCAGATCCTCAGCGCACAAAAGCTGCCATTGCACACCTGCAGCAGAAAATCCTAAAGCTCACAGAACAGATCAAGATTGCACAGACAGCCCGAGATGACAACGTTGCTGAATACTTGAAGCTTGCCAACAGTGCAGACAAGCAGCAGGCTGCTCGCATCAAACAGGTGTTTGAGAAGAAAAACCAGAAATCTGCGCAGACCATTCTCCAACTGCAAAAGAAGCTTGAGCATTACCACCGAAAGCTCCGTGAGGTGGAACAGAATGGGATCCCCAGGCAGCCCAAAGATGTCTTCAGGGACATGCACCAGGGACTGAAGGATGTGGGTGCAAAGGTGACTGGCTTCAGTGAAGGTGTAGTGGACAGCGTCAAAGGTGGATTTTCCAGCTTCTCCCAGGCTACCCATTCAGCAGCAGGGGCTGTTGTCTCCAAACCCAGAGAGATTGCCTCACTGATTCGGAACAAATTTGGTAGTGCTGACAATATCCCTAATCTAAAAGACTCATTAGAAGAAGGACAAGTGGATGATGGGGGAAAGGCTTTAGGGGTGATTTCAAACTTTCAGTCAAGTCCAAAATATGGTAGTGAGGAAGATTGTTCTAGTGCCACTTCAGGCTCAGTAGGAGCCAACAGTACCACTGGGGGCATTGCTGTAGGAGCTTCCAGCTCCAAAACAAACACCCTAGACATGCAGAGCTCAGGGTTTGATACACTACTGCATGAGATCCAGGAGATCCGGGAAACCCAGGCCAGACTGGAAGAATCCTTCGAGACCCTCAAGGAGCATTATCAGAGGGACTACTCCTTGATAATGCAGACCTTACAGGAAGAGCGGTATAGGTAAGTCATGCAAAATTTAAAGCCTAAAGTATTTGTTCCCTTCTCTTTGAATATGAAAAGGTGAATTTAAAAGATGTCTGTCTTGTCAGGCAGTGGTGGCGCATGCCTTTAATCCCAGCACTTGGGAGGTAGAGGCAGGTGGATTTCTGAGTTCGAGGCCAGCCTGGTCTACAGAGTGAGTTCCAGGACAGCCAGGGCTACACAGAGAAACCCTGTCTCGAAAAACAAAAAAATAATAAAAAATTAAAAAAAAAGGTGTCTGTCTCTAAAGTGCTCAGATCTGTCTGTGACAGCCTCAGGAGTTCTTTGTCAGTCAGCACAGCAGTTAAACAACTCCTAAGAGCACACACAGATGCAACATTTCTTAACTTCTCAGTCTTTTATCCCAGTTTATGACTTTAATGTGAAGCTCAGGCTTTCTGAGGTGTTTCTTCAGTTCACTGAGATCATGAAACATTGAAGCCTTCACTGTACTGGATTGTATTTAGAACATCTTAATCCTGAGAACTTGGTAAAACTGTATAAAAATAAAACCCAGCCAAAATGTAGTGAACTTTGTATGTATTTGGCCTTAAACATACTTATGTGAGCAATTAGTTTAGAAAAATTAAATTAGAGGTAAATCCAGACAAATGTCTGATGTTTATAAAGAACTGGCCCATTTAGATGACAGTAGACAGACCTAATATTAAGTCATTCTCCTGCGGTCAGAAAGTGTTCGAAGAGCTCAGAGCTTTTCAGTTACAATCTATGCCAAAGTTCAGAGTGGGTCTGTAGGAATGGAGCCTGGGCCTTCTTTCCTATGCTGAGTCTGGTTTTTCACATTGCATCATAGATTCCAGTTGGACCACTCTTAGCAAGTCTCCAAAACCTTGCCCTGTCTTCCTTTATAGAAATAATATCCTCCCCAGAGTAATCACTCAGATCCAAATTTGTGGGCCAAACACTGGCAGCCTCACCATGCAGATCGTAAAGTCTTCTGAGAGCTGCATCTTTGCACGTAAAACCTTACAAGATGAGTTTTGGTCTTGCCCCGGTTCCTAAGTAGAAAGAATCGCCATTACTTTTACTAAGACAACAGGGTTTGAACAGAGGAAGTCTCTTTCACCTCTTGAAAAGTAAAAGTGATGTTTTAAAACTTTACTTTTATGAGGTGACCTCAGTGTCTGAAGTAAATTGTTCATGTTTATCATTTAGCTCTAAAGATAACAACAACAAGCTTCCTTCAGATGGTTAAAAAAAAAATACTAAGCAGCAATCCGATCTGCCTCCTTTTGCTAATCTTCAATTCACATTGACACTTTGAGAGGCAGGGTCTGTGGCTCAGTGGGTAGAGTGCTTCCCTAACATGATCATAGGATGCATCTGTAATTCCAGCACTTGTCAGGTGGAAGCAAGATCAAAAGCTCTTGCTGCTCCTCAGGGGACCAAAGTTCAGTTCCCAGTACCCACATTGTGTAACTAACAACTACCTGTATCTCCAGCTCCAGCGATTATCCATCTTTTTGGCTTTTATTGACTGACATGAACAAACATGTAGCAGACACATACATAACACAAAACTGCAAATACAATGTGTTTGTTTGTTTTTCTTTTGTTTTTGCTGTTTGATGATGTTTGTTTGTTTATTTGTTGGAGACAGATTTCTCTGTGTTGCCCTCACTGTCTGGGAACTTAGGCTGGCCTTGAGCTCAGAGATCTGCTTCCTAAGTGCTGGACTAAAGGCATACACCACCACCACCCAGCCTCCTTTTGGGAAAAAAAAAATCAAATTCATCCATAAGAAATTTGGGGACAACCTGGACCACATGAGCCCTGATCTTAAAAAATAAAAATAAATGCCTGGCGGTGGTGGCGCACTCCTTTAATCCCAGCACTTGAGAGGCAGAGGCAGGTGGATTTCTGAGTTCAAGGCCAGCCTGGTGGTCTACAGAGTGAGTTCCAGGACAGCCAGGGCTACACAGAGAAACCCTGTCTCGAAAAACCAAAGAATAGAAAAATAAAAAATAAATAAATAAATAAATAATAAAATTTTTAAAAGAGGGTAGGTAGTGGCAGAGTGTTTATCTGACCACCAAAAAGAGGGTAGGAGTACTACTGGCAAGGTAGCCCAGCAGGTAAAAGCACTGGCTGCCAAGATCTAAGTGCAACTCCTGTAAGCTGTCCTTAGCATCTTTGCATACATGCACCCACACACATGTACACTGAGGAAAAGAGTAAAAAAGGAGTAAGTTTAGGAAAGGGAAAAAAGTTATATATTACTATTTACATCAGTGTTTTCAATATTTAATAGCCTGAGAAAAATAGTGTTCCAGTAGACTGATTAAAATTAAGACACTGGTCCTTTTTTACCATATTAAACCAAAATTCCAATACCATTTCTGTTACTAGCTATGAAAACCAGATTAACATCTGTGTAAGGACTTCCTGCCTATATCATAAGAGTAGCAAAGGCCCTGCACAAAGTTGCTCCAACATTGAAATGAAATAGTTTATGAAACTTGCAGGACAGTGCTGCCCCCAATGGTGCAGTGATGTTAGGTAGCCGCTGCTGCTGAGCCACAGCCCCACCCTCCAGAGGACCTCTGTCCATTTAAAAGATTAATTAACATTCCTGTTATTAAATTCCTCTAGGACATGAAATTCATTTAGAGACTATTTTCTTCATGTTAGATATTGACTACTGTAAGAAAAGGAAAGCAGGGAAACATCTGGAAAAGTCTGCCTTTGGGGCTTTCATCTCGTCTTAGAATTTTATCTAGAATTTTGTATGTTGGGGTCTCTGGGTTTCAAGGACTAGAGAGTAAAGAAACCTAAACCTTGTTTGTTTTTTGTTTTTTTTCTTTTTTCTTTTTGGTTTTCCGAGACAGTGTTTCTCTGAGTAGCCCTGGCTGTCCTGGAACTCACTCTAAACCTTGTTGAATGTGTAATCTACTCTGCTCTCCTCCCAGCCTCGCAATGACTTTTCCTTATAACAAAATCTTGAAGAGTCCATTTGAAAAAGCCACAATGTGTGACTCCATTTATATATTTATACACACACACACACACACACACACACACACACACACACACACACTGACAATTGCCTAAAAACAATAGTAAAAAGATTGGCCTTTATTGTATGTCTCCATACAGCAAATATATTTCTCTAACATTGTTGGTCTTTTAACAGTTTCACAGAAGTGACACTCTTCTCATGAATGAAAAACTGTTTTAGACACCAGAACTTTTCACATTTTAAACATTTTTGGAGAAGTTCTCTAGTAGCACTTGACAAAATAAACTAGCTGAATGATAATAGCTGAGAACAGAAGCATTCCAGCCAGGAGTGCTCGGGGCTAGCAGGGCTTCTGTGGTTATACATATCTGCAGAAAGTGCCAGTAGCTTTTTGTTTGTGTGTTTGTGTTCTAGCTTGTCTTCTTTACATAGTTTCTCTCCATTCCCTACCTGCTCCATGCTACACTATTAGTGAACTTGCCTGCAGCAGCCTCTCTAATTTATTTTGCACCTTCTTTGGTCTTGCACATGCTAGATAAATACTCTACCATTAAGCTACACCCCAGCCCATATTTTTATTTCTACTTTGCTGCAAGCTTGGATTTTCTAGGAAGAAAGTACAGATGATGGGTGAACTATATGACCAAGAATTCATTAACTTGGACTTGGCTGCTGCATTGTCTTTTGTGTTTCTGTGCTTATCCTACCAGCACCTGAGCAGGTCAGCAACCAGTGTTTTAGCTTCGATGATGATGGTTATGATGATGGTGAGGTGGGGAGGGTGGGTAGTAGAGTTGATAAAATAGAGTAGAGTTTCAAAATTTGCTGAACAGCTGTGATGCACATTCACTAATCCTCCCAGCAACTTGCAGGTGGGTTATGTTATCCCATTTTATACTCAACAAATTTGAGATCCAGTGTGGGAAGGTTTTTTGTTTGGTGAGTTAGCTGTCTGGCTTTTCAAAACAGAGTTTCTTTGTATAGCTACGGTTGTCCTTAAACTCACTCTGTGTATACTGGGCTGGCTTGAACTCGTAGATCTACCTGCCTCTGCCTCTCAAGTTGCTGGGAATAAATAAAGTCATGTACCACCTCACTAGGCCAGTGTGGTTTTTTTAATTTGCTGAAGGTCACAGCAAAGCCAGAACTTTATCTCACTTAAAATCCAGTGTTCTATAACAACGCAAGTTGTTTTTCAATCTCAACCCTGGTCTCTGTGATTGAATGGCCATTGTAATTTTGAAAAGCACTGATGACTGCTCTGGATGTGCTAGCAGGCTATTCCCAGGCTAGAGTGTGTATATGTTTATTAAAAGTTGAGTTGCTATTTTGAGTATATTATAGAATTCTGTGAAATTTTCAAAAGCTAATATAACAGTGTAGGTAGAGAAATTTCCTTGAAACCCTGCAGCCATTTTCCCCTTCCAGAGCCATTCGCTTCACTTGCTTCCATGCTTCTACTGTTTCCATGTTTCACTTGCTTCCATGTTCTACCCCAGTGAACTGAAGATAGTTTGCTTAACTCTGCCAATAATCAGATATTCCAGTGCCCTCTGGCTCACCCACACATTTGTGCCTGACAGTCTGGGCAGCCATGATAGCAAAGCCTACATCTGGGCTCTACTTCACCCTTTAAAAGGAATTAGATGTGAGTCTTTGAGCTTTGCACCAGACCTTTTTGTTGTTGTTGTTTTAAGTATTTTTCATGTGCATTGGTGTTTTGCTTGTATGTCTGTCTGTTTTGTGTGTGACAGAGTCAGCTCTTCTGGAACTGAAGGTACAGACAGTTGTGATGTACCATGTGGGTGCTGGGGATTGAACTCTGGTCCTTTGGATGAGTAGTCAGTGCTCTTAACCACTAAACCATTTCTCCAACCCCAATATAGGGCTTTCAAGTATGAGTGAGATCCATGAGGAGAAAGAAATGAGGTTTAATAAAGTTTTAAGTGATGGGACCCATGTGGATTTCATATTTCCTTGTACAGTGGCTCCTGGGTTCAAAGCACTACTCAGAGAAGGGGCTTCTGTATGTGGTTGAACATGCGTGCACTGAGGCCAGAAGAGACAAGCAGTTTCACCATGTCACCTAGGAAATCACTTCACATGCATTTAGTTACCAGTAGCAACTGAGAGGACCAGACTTGTTTCCACAGAGGGTATATTGATTAACAGACTGGTGAAGGGTGGGCTTAGCTATAGCAAATGCACTGACAGTATGAAGGCTAGAAAGCTCTCCTGTAGAATTCCTGGCTGTGTTTGCTGCTGGTGTGAGCAGTGTTGTATAGAGTAGGCAGGGGTGTTGATGAGCAGTAGTGCAATTTAAAAAGCTTCTATTTTGAGGAGATTACTATGCTTTGGAACCAGCTTCTGAGAATATTGGTGTTAAGCCCAAGAATAGTCTATACCACACTGAGTCACAAGAGCCAAGTTAGAGGAAGAAGCAACATCACATGCAAGAGAACATAGAGTAACTTTGCTGACCCAGTCAAGCCAGGCTCTCCTAACTGTGTTATGTAACTTTTATTCGCCTGATGTCATCTCTGAGGTTTACTGCCTCCTCAGTCAGCTAACCTAGGCCTAGTCCTGGAATCTTTTAGCCTCTGTACAATCTAATCTAGGCTTTGAATGTTTTCAGCCTCTGAGACTTGCTACTGAATAAGCTCACCCTTTCTAGCTCTTTCTCAACTCTTGACTGGCAGGTTCAGCTCAACTGTTCTGGCTCCAACTCCTCTCCAAACTGACTAATTCAATCTGACTTATCTCTCAGGCTCTGACTAAATTGCTCTGCTTGGCCTCGTACTAACTGATAATCTGCTTTAATCTTCTGGCTCTTTCTCATTCTCTGGCTCATTCTGTCTTCACCTATGTCTAACTCATTCACTCTTCAACCTGTCTGTAAAACTCTCCCTTCTCTTTCTCTTCTGCACTGTTCCCTCTTATATTGACTCTCACTTCTCGTGAGAACTGGGCATATCCTATTCTGTCAGATCTTTCTCTGATTTGTCACTTTGTCGGCCACTCAATTAGACATCACTTTCAAACATGGGTGCTTCCTTCTACAAACTGACTTTACCTTCATTATTTGGGATTAAAGGTGTATACTAAGGACATATCTGTATTCCAGCCAGAGGAACAAAGATGGGTGCTAAGGCTGAACCACAACACAACTAGGAACAGAATTTTTTTGAGTAAATAACACAATCTCAGGGTTCAGTGTGATCAATATTTCAGTGTGTAACTATGTAAGTGGTTGTTTAAGCATGGTTTTACTGTCATTGGATATGTTCAAATGTAGTTGTTTTAAACCCTTTTCAACTGTTAGTTAACTGAAAATTGATCAGCATCTCTAGAGTTGTGGGTTGTACTTAAACAATAACTTTGAAAAAGAAACCAAGATTATTGGAATCAGGTTAGCCTTCTGCTTTAAAAGTGTGGGGGAGGGGGATCTAGTTCAGAGATACTCTTATAAAAGGTAAGACCTGCTATACAAAGAGATTCCCAGATATGTTCTTCCTAGCTTAGTCATTAAAGAGTTATAGAAGAGGAGTATGGAGGGAGAAAAGAAATTAATAATACCTATTAATTAAGTCATCAGGCCTGGACAAGCTTTCCAGTTCTGATATTTCTAGATTACATGGCCTTGAGTAGATCATATAATTCATTTGAACTTCAGTTTCTCTGCCTATGCAAGGTGATATTTATTTAAAAGTGTTGTAACCATTATTAAATGAGATGGAAAGAAGAAAGGGGGATCATGTACATGGAAACATCTTAGTAGGAACTCACTGTTCAGGGTTTAGATGAATGGTAAAATACATGCTTAGCATATTCGAGGTTCCATCTATACCACACATGCAGAAGCACACACATCATCATCATGCTAGGAGTTCAATAAATGACTGGGTTTTTTCCTGCTGTGTCAGAATTGTTACACAGTTGGCATTGCCTGATATTCAAATTGCCAGAATCTCTATGTAGATTTCATTTCCAATGTTCTTTGGGCATCTCTTATTTTTGTATTAAGAAAATGAACTGTTTAAATTCTTAAGGGACTAATACTGTGCTCTGCTCTCCCTTTTGAGACAGGGTCTCACTAGATAGACCAGCCTGACTGAAATTTTCAGTTGTCCTGCTTCAGTTGTACAAGTGCTAGGGTTACGAGGAGTTCACTATTGCCCAGCCTCCTCGTGTACTTCAGCACATTGAAGCCATAAGGCATATACCAAATTATCCATCTCCCCAGCATAGGCTGCAGTTGTTCACATTCCTGCATGTCATATTCTCTACTCAGCTATATCTCTCCATTCTGGTCAAACCTTGGCAGAGTCTACCTATGTGTCCCAAATGTATTTGGGAAATGATACAGGAGTCTGCTCCCAAGGTGGCCGGCCTGTATGTGTCAGTTTGTATGTCTCAGACCTGCTCCATAGGCCTTTATCAGACATCTGCTCTACTGACCTATTGTCTAACCAAAGAAGCCCCATAGGCTCACCAGGTGGCTCCAAATTTTGGGCGGCACCCAAAAAAGAGTAATGCTTTAGATTGAAGTTCCCAGCCTGGGCAATTTCATCAGGAATTTAACCCAGAAGAATCCCTGGTTTATTTTTGATCAAGGAAGATGTTATGTTGCACAGTCCAGAGACCAAAAACACTTACTTCCAAAATCGGTAATTATTTATGAGTTATTTACCTCCACAGAATCTGGACATGGCCAATGCATTATAAACACAGCAATTTTTATTTCCAGCCAGGGATAATTTTAGCCTGCTTTAAAAACCAAGCAGCGCTGGGCGGTGGTAGCACACGCTTTTAATCCCAGCATTTGGGAGGCAGAGGCAGGTGGATTTCTGAGTTCGAGGCCAGCCTGGTCTACAGAGTGAGTTCTAGGATAGCCAGGGCTATATAGAGAAACCCTATCTCAAAAATAAAACCAAGCAGCACTGAAGCGGCAAAGGCAGACAGATCTCTGAGTTCAAAGCCAGCCTAGGCTACAGAGTAAGTTTCAGAACAACCAAGACTACACAGAGAAACCCTGTGTCAAACAAACAAACAAACAAACAAAAACAAAAAAGCTTTAGTATTTAGGTTTCCTCTTTGCTAATAGTGAAAATGAAACCATGTTTAGATGTTTAGAGTCCCTTTGAATTTATGTGATTTAGGAAAGACCTTTGAGTAAAACTTCTTAAAGTGTGAGGTTCTTTGTCCAGGCTGAATTGCAAGAAATGGCCTGCTAGAGTCATACATAGTACTTAGAGACTAAAGTGCCCATCCCCATCATAACTGTCAAAAACAAAAACAAACAAACAAACAAAAAGCCTGCCTACTTGAAGAGAGGCCCACATGCCTCTGCATGTAGTTGGAGGGCAGAGGACAACTTGCTCTAGTTTTATTCTTTCCTTACACCATGTGGGTTCTGGGGACAGGACATTGGGCTTAGTAGCTACCTACTGAGCCACCCTGCCAACCCAAAAAGTCTTTTTGAACCACACCTCCTAGGGATTTTTAGGCATGACTAAGATCACAAAATAGAGTGATGCCTGTGTAGTCTTGTAGCTTGGACTGTCTCTCCCAGCTTTTACCAGCTGTCTCCATATTGGCATGATTTTGCTTTGAAGTAGGGAGATTTCTTGTTTACAGCATGGCAGGTGACAGAGTCTCTCAGATTAGTAAATTGTAAGATTGGATTTGAATCCAAACCTTGGACTAAAAGACTCATCAGCTAGTACATGGTGCATAATTGAAATATAATTAATTCATTTAAAAAATCATTTTTGGGACTGGGGATAGAGCTTCCTGGATAAATGCTTGCTTACCCAGCATGCACAATGCCATGAGTTCCCAGCTCAGTACCACATAGATTGGGTGAGCTGTGATATACCAGCATACCCAACATTGAGGAGGATATATTTGAAATTCAGGATCATCCTCTCCTACATAGGGAGTTCAGGGCCTGGAGACATTGTCTCAAAACAAATAAACTATAGTATCTCTTACCAGATACTGTGGGTAAAAAACAAAATGCCTTTGTTTTTGTTTTAGAGACAGTCACACTGTGCAATTCTGCTTATCCTTAAATGATGTAGCCCAAGCTAGCCTTAAACACTGTATCCTCCTTTTCTAGCCTTCTGCATGTTGGGATTTCAGGCATAGAACCATACTTGACATAAAGGCAAGATGCTTTCTCTGCTGTTGAGTTTTTGCTAGGAGTGGACAGTTGGGGCCAGGCCAGATTAGAAATCACAGGCTCCTTCCAGAGAATGCTCCAAGCCTTGCAACTACCCCTTGTAGGATAACATAATTCATAATTTGGGAGATTTTGTTTTTAATGATTTGGTTTTTCGTTTGTCTGTTGAGACAAAAATCTCAAGCAGCCCAGACTGGTCTTTTACCTCCCAGTAACCAAGGATAACCTTGAACCCTTCTGATGTTGTTTCCATGTCCCCAGATATCTATCACTGGACTACTTGTCAGTGCCAGCCCCTTTGTGATGTGTTATTTTCATTTGTTTTGTTTTAGAAAAGTGTAACAATTCACTGTGTATCCCAGTTTGGCTTGAAACTTGCTGTGTATAACCAGGCTGGCCTGAACCTCACAGTCTTCTTGCCTCAGCATCCCAAGTGCTGGGATTACCCGTGTGCACCTCTAGATACGGCTGTGTATTTAGAATGATAGGTGGAAAAAGGAAGAACAGATCACGAGCACTTCCCAAGTAAACAGTCTGTAGTAGCCACAGTAGGAGATGAAGGCAAAAGTCAGGACTTAGGAATTAGGTACAGGTAGTTGAAAAGCACAGCCCCTTTCCTGTTCGACTTTAAAAACCTACATTTTTGTGGTTTCACAACCAAATCAGGGTTAGGGTTAGGGTTTCATGTGTATGTCTGTTTCATACACTGATGTTCTGTGAGCATCAATTACAGTAGGAAACACTAAACTGAACAGCAAGTTGCAAGCACTTTAGGTTACAGAATTTGGAAATAACTAGGACACTGTCACATGGTGCTATAAGCTCATCTCTGTTAATGTCATATGTACAAAGAAGTTTCATTTCTCTGACCCCTGCACCTGGAGTGGTGTTAATAGGCCTTATGGGAATTCCTTATTAAGTAACTTTTTAAAGTTCTCACTAATGGAACAGAAAGATTCTTCCAGCTGGGTATTTTTGCTAATACTTGGCTTTATCTTTCCAATCTGAATCTGTCTATACTCTTACTCAGCCCTCTTCTGGTCAAGCTTTAAGCCGTCATGTCAACAGAGACATATCCAGTCCTCACTGTGACTGTGTACCTTGAACCATTGTCAGGTTGACTCAGAGTTTTTACTTTTTAAAGGAGCTTGTAGATGTTGACTTCTTATTTAGTTTCAAAATGGCATGACAGTGTAGTTTTAAAATGTAGGTTTTTAAAGTCAAAGTTGGATTCACATCTTTCCTCCTTCACTTTGTAGCTTTAGCAGGTAGCTCTGAGATCTCTGAATTTTAACTGTTTCTTCTGAAGAGAAGATAACACCTTCCAGGAGCCCTGATGGGTTTGCACAGTAGGGTCTGAGGCAGCAGTAGCTGTCTGCTATTTCCAGTCTCCTCTTCAAGCACATGAACCACATTTAATTCCCAATAAAATTTCCTAGCGATCTTTTGGTTTTTTGTTTTTTGGGGTTTTTTTGTTTGTTTGTTTTTCTAAGACAGGTCTCACTATATAACTCTAGATGTCCTGGAACCTACTATGTAGACCAAGCTGGCCTTGATCTCACAGTGATATACTCCCTCTAACTCCTAAGTGCTGGGATAAAGTCATGATTCACTACACCCAACGCCCAGAAGTATATAAACACCAAAAAGTATGTGTATGGGCTGTGGTTCGAGAGGTTGTGGTACAGCCCTGTCACCATGCATCCTACTAGACACCACCACCCTGTTCCCTGCCCAGCTCTAGTTACTGACCATGGCCCAAGAATCACTCTGGCTTTTGGTGTTGGGTTGGGCCCAGAGCCCACTAAGTACACATTACCACTGAGCTTTACCCCGACAAGACCAGGAGTTAATACCATTTTAAGGGGCTAGAGAAATGGCTCAGCAGTTAAAAGTACTGACTGCTCTTCCAGAGATCCTGAGTTCAAATTCCCACAGCCACATAGTGGCTCAGAACCATCTGTAATGGGATCCAGTGCCCTCTTCTGGTGTGTCTGAAGACAGCTACAGTGTACTTGTATAAATAAAATAAATAAATCTTTTTAAAAAAGAATACTATTTTAAGTTTCAACACCCTTTTGGTAAATAAAGACGAAGAAAGCTACACACTCAAAATAGTAGACTATTTAATAGAGTGTTCACCTAGCACGTGTAAGGTTCTAGGTTCTAGCACACACACCGTACCAAAAAAAAAAAAAAGTTTAAAAACATAGTATATTTGTAAAACCTTACAGTATCTGATGAATGTAAGCTTTAGCAGATCACTTCCATAGCTGACACCTGCTCCAGAATCCCTGAGACGATGAGACGAAAAGGCAGAAGTCCACAAGCATAGGGCATGCTGTTCTGTAACAACATGAAGAAAAGAGCACAACAGAGGTTCTTTCAAGGGTAAAGGAGGCCTAACCAGGGTTTAACAACATAATAAAAATGATCAGACTGTGACTGTTTAAATTACTGTTTATTTCTTAAGGAATAGAAGTAAATAGGATATAATTATTGTTTATTATACGATAATTAAAAGTGATAACATTAGAGGATAGAGTAGTAACTCTGGTGTGAAGACACATGCCTTTAATCCTAGCACTTGGGGACTCTCTGTAAGTTCTACACCATACAGGACTATATAGTGAGACCTTGTCTCAGGAAAAAAATTTTAAAAAATAAAAAATAAAAAGCACATTTGGCTACATGTGTCTATCACCCAAGCTCTACTAGAAACAGAGACAAAAGAATCTCAGAGGCTTATTGGTTAGCTGTCTAGCTGATTAATGATCTCCAAGTTCAGAAAGAAACTCCATCTTAAGGGTATAAAGCAGAGAGGAATAGAGTGTAACACCCAATATCTTCCTCTGGTCTTCACACATGTGTTCTCATGGACTGCTTGCATACAGACAGGCAGATACACACATGCAAAGATACAGAAACACAGGGAAACACAGATGTTGCAACATAGAATTACCTTAGAGAAATTTTTTGAATTCCTTAAAAGTGGATAAACTCAGCCACACATGGTGATAAATGCCACTAATCCTAGAATTCATAGATAGAGGCAAAAGGATCACAAATTCAAGGCCATCCTGGGCTAAAAAGAAATACAAAACCTTGTATACCATATGTGTCATTAGTAATAAGAGAAAGGTTGTAGCTGTAGCTCAGTAATAGAGGCCTTGCCTGGCATGTAGTGAAAACTTCCTTCCCCTGTATGACCAAAAGAAGAAAGAAGAGAATGTAGGAGGATGGGAAAAAAAGAGAGAGGAGAGAAATAAAGAAAAGAAAGGAAAGAAGGCAAGAAAAGAAAAAGGCAAGCAGGCAGGCAGGAACAAAGGGAAGAGAGGAGGAGCTCTAGATATTTAATGATACTCTGGCACACTTGTTGGTTGGTTGGGTTTTAGACCAGAATCAAACTTACAATTTTCCTACCTCAGAAGCTTCTTTAGCACCTGCTATTCTAGAGAATGCACCATACCCTGCTTCCAGCTTTACTTTCATTTTTTTTTTAAGTAAATAGTAGAACATATTTCTTTTTTTTTAAGACTTATTTATTTTTATAAATAAGTACACTGTAGCTGTCTTTAGACACACCAGAAGAGGGCGTCAGATCTCATTACAGATGGTTGTGAGCCACCATGTGGTTGCTGGGACTTGAACTCAGGACCTTCGGAAGAGCAGTCAGTGCTCTTACCCGCTGAGCCATCTCGCCAGCCCTACTTTCATTTTTTTAGTAGAAGTCCCCTGAATTTCACATGTGGTTATATATTCCCTGTGGCCATGGACCCTGCCCACTTGCCCCATGTCTCAATATTTTTAATAATGTAGTCTTCAACAAGCATTCACCTTGAAGACTTGGGTCCCTAGCACTCCACACACTGCCTATCTAACCTATCCTCTTCACCACTACCAAACAACTCATTTCCTTAAACATCGTCTTCTATGGCCCCCTTTACCAGCTATCCAGAATCCAGATGTCCAGTTTTTCTGTATATTTCTTTCTGAGCATTTTATTCTACCTAGAATCTCTGGTGATCGCCCTTAAACCTTTATGTAAAATAAATACGTCTGTATGTACTTACATGTGTGTGCTCATGTGCACTAGAGATAATAAGATGGCTAAAACTAGCCTTCATCCCAGGAACATTCTCTGTTCTCAAAGTGTGACTTTGTTAGAGTAGGTGTAACCTTGTTAGAGGAAGAGTGTCACTGTGGGGGTGGACAATGAGACCTTCCTCCTAACCACATGGAGCCAGTATTCTCCTGTCTGCCTTCAGATGAGGATGTAGAACTCTCAGCTCCTCCTGCATCATGCCTGCCTGGATGCTGCTATGCCTCCGCCTTGATGATAATGGACTGAACCTTTGAACCTGTAAGCCAGCCCCAATTAAATGTTGTCTTTATAAGGGCTGCCTTGGTTATGGTGTCTCTTCATAGCAATGGAAACCCAAACTAAGACACTTAGGGTTTTATTGCTGTGAAGAGATACTATGAACAAGGCAACTCTTATAAAGGAAAACATTTAATTGGGGCTGGCTTATAGGCTCACAGGTTAAGTCCATTATTGTCGTGGTGGGAAGCACGGTGGCATGCAGGCAGACATGATGCTAAAGGAGGAGCTGAGAGTTCTTCATTCTGATCTGCAGACAATAGAAGTGATTGCCACATCTGGCCTAACTTGAGCATATGAGATAATAAAAAATATAGTTAGTCCAACTTCCAAAGTCCTCATAGTCTATAGCAGTCTCAACAATGTTAAAAGTCCAAAGTTCAAAATCTCTTCTGAGATTCATGCAATCTCTTAGCTATAATCCCCAAAACAAGATAGAAAACAAGCTAGGCAAACTCCAAACTCTGCATCTCCGTGGCTATTGTCAAAGCAGTCTTCAGATCTCCAACTCCTTTTTCATCTTCGTTGACGGCAACAAACTTCTTTCTCCTGGACTGGTTCCACTCCCTGTTAGCAGCTTTCCTCAGCAGATAGCCCATGGCTCTGGCACCTCAAACATACTGGAGTCTCCAAGGCAACTTCAGTGTTACAGCTTCTCGTTGCAATGTCTGGGATCCACGATGAATCTTCTGGGCTCCTCCAAAGGGCTCTGTAGCACTGTGGGCTCTGGTTGATTCCACTCCACTCCAATGCTGCTGCTGTTCTTGGTGATCATCCCATGGCACTGGCATCTCTAGTACACTGGGATCTTCCGCTGCGACTAGGCTTCACCAGTAGCCCCTCATAGGCTCTCTTCATGATGCCAAGCCAAACTTTTTTGCACAACCCCTTCAGTCCTGGGCTGTCAGCTGCAACTGAGGTTGCACCTTCACCAATGGCCTTCCCTAGCCTCTCACAGTGCCAAGCCTCAGCTGCTCTCCATGACCCCTTCATACCTTCAAAACCAGTACCACCAGGGTAACTCTCATACATTACCAAGTCCAGCTGCACCACAAGGTACAACCTTGGCTATCTCTGGAACACAGCTTCTTTGTGCTCTCAGAAAACACTTCTCAGAAAATTTCACCTCAGTGATGCTGATCTCTTCTTATTCTCTGCTAATTTCTTAGCTCTAGCTAACCAGTATCAATTGTCTCAGTAGACCGTTTTATTTTTGACTCTAAAGCCAGAGCCACATGGTTGAAGCTGCTGAGTTCTGCTCCTTGCTGGAGCTGGAGCATAGCCCCCTTGTTCTATTACATTATTACCAGCTTTCTGTTTTCTAACTCCTTCACTGCCTAAGCTTGGCTGTCCTGGGACTCGCTCTTGTAGATTGACCTTGAACTCAAAGATCTGCATAGCTCTGTCTCCTGAATTCTGGGATTAAAGGTGTGTGCAACCATTCCAGGACCTGAACTTATCATTATCACTGTTCCTCAAGATCTGGATCAGAAGGCTGTGTTTTCCATCCTCAAGATCTAGATCACAAGTGCACCCCTCCATTTCTGGATTGTCGTTAATTCCAGATTAAAAGTCCAAACTATTCCCTATTCAACTGCAAAAACAAACAGATAAGCTTAGCCTGGTGACCACAGCTGCCTTATTCTCTTTATCTACTCGAACACGATTCAGCACCATTTTTCTTTCTGATGCCCTTTTATTATCACTTGAACCATACATTTTGTATTTTTTTCTTTTTAAGCTTGCTATACTTGATCAAAGTGCTCTTCATGAGACTAAACCAGAAAATAAAGTCTCTATTGGGCTTTTTTTGAAATTTCCTTTGCTAATGCAATTAATATAAATCTCTAAACCTTAGCCTCAGGTAGACTCTTCAGATAAGGGCAAAAAGCAGTCATATTCTTTACCAAAATACCACAAAAATAGGCTCTAGGCTACATTCTGAAATTTTTCTCCACTGAAACCTCTTGGGCCAGGTCTACACAGTTCAAATCACTCTCAGCAACAAAGTCTTCCATATTCCTACTAGAATTGCTCATTAAGCCCCACTTAAAGCATTCCACTGCTTTCCAAGTCCAAAGTCCCAAAACCCACATTCTTCCAAACAAAACCATGGTCAGGTCTATCACAGCAATACCCAATCCCTGGTACCAAGTTCTGTCTTAGGGTTTCTTTTGCTGTGAACAGACACCATGACCAAGGCAGCCCTGATAAAAACAACATTTAATTGGGACTGATTTACAGGTTCAGAGGTTCAGTCCATTATCATCAAGGCTGGAACATGGCAGCATCCAGGCAGGCATGGTACAGAAGGAGCTGAGAGTTCTACATCTTCATCTGAAGGCTGCTAGCAGAATGCTGACTTTCATGCAGCTAGAATGAATCTTTTAACCCACACCCACAGTGACACACCTACTCCAACAAGGCCATACTTTTAAATAGTCCCACTCCCTGGACCAAGTATATTCAAACCACCACACTAAGTAAGACACCAACCGCATTCCTGTCTTAACAAGTTTGTACTTCTTTTCCTTCCGAGTAAGGTCCTTTCTTGCACATCTTCAATCTTTTCACCTTCCAGGCTTCTGTTTCTATATTCAGGCTTTATCTGTAATTCTTGAAGAGAGTTAAGAAGTCTCTCCTGACCCTCCACTAGGCATTACCATATCTCCCTGTCAATCTTGGATACAGGAAATCCTATTGTTTTTCTGTCTCCCCTTTCCCTGTACAGTGAACAAAAGGCAGATGCTTTCTCTTGCTTACCACAGTGTCCCAGTACTTTATGCCTAGCATACAACAGACTCTCAATAAATGGATTGACAAATGTCCCAAGCACTACTTGGCCATGAGGATGATGGACCCCACTGGCTCTGGCTTTCTGGGGCTCCAAATCACAATCGTCTGGGTGAGTAAGTTATCTAGTGTTGAAATAAGTTACTGCTAATAGAGAGAAGGTCCATTTCCATCTGTTCACTGGTTCTCTCCCAATGAGATTTCCTTAATGAGTTTCTGCTTCTCCCACACTCAGAGCAGAATAAGAACTGCTTCAGCATCACAGGTGTACAGAGCTAATGAGGGCTGTGGAGAAAACTGGAATGTCATGCTGTAGGATGGCTTTGTGACAGCTGCCTTTCTGGAGACGGAAAGCTACAGCTGCTGGCACACAGTATTCTGGGCATGCTCAAGCTCTGGGCTTCTGTTTTATTTTGTAGAAAGGATTTGGGGATTGATCTAAATTATGTCAGGGAGAATGCCGAATGTTTCAAACTCCAACCTTTCTTCCTTTCTTAGATGTGAGCGACTAGAAGAGCAACTGAATGACCTGACAGAGCTCCACCAGAATGAGATCCTGAACTTAAAGCAGGAGTTGGCTAGCATGGAAGAGAAAATTGCCTATCAGTCATATGAACGGGCCCGGGATATCCAGGTTAGTATGAACAATAAGTAAGAAACAGGAAAGGAAGAAAATGGGCAAAGATAGAAGTCTGGAGAGTCAAGAAAAGCTCCTATCAGTTACAGCACACCTGCTTTGACCCAGTAAAGTCCATGCCCTTTGAGGAGGTATAGCTGTCCTGTCTGACTAGATACTTGCAGATGTCTTACGGACAGAGCAGTCTCTGTCTGAGAAAAACTAGAACAGCTCATCATTGGTTGCTGCCCTGGAGCTGTTGAGATGGTGCTTCTGGCCATCTTGCCTATCTTCTGCTTCTATGTAAAGGGCTTTTGTCCCTACTCTGTAACAGGTGGCACACTACATGGCTTGTGAGAATTCTCCATTGTTTGTTTGTAGGTTTGTGAGAAACCCTAGCAGTGAAGTTGAAGGTAAACACTCAGTTGATTTCACTTCTTCATGGGAAGAAGTGAAATATTGGGGTTTATTTATTTTCTATGGAGATTCTATCAGAGGTCATGATGGGTTTTATGAGGCACATTGAAAGAAGCTAGTGTGTCCAAGAGGAACTTGTAGAACACCCACCCGTAGGAATCAAGGTACTGTCCCCACTGTTTGCCCAGCTGACATCTTTTTTATGTTCTTGAATTCTATTTACATTTTTTTCATCCCAAGTTAATTCTGGAGTGAGTAGCATCCATTATCCATTCTTGAGCTAGCTACAGCCTGAAGCTATCTGAACCTTACCTTACATCCTAGGAAACCAAAAGCCATTGAAGTCAAGGCTGGAAAAACCCCATGGTTCCAACCACTAGTTGTCTTGGGAGGTTGTCTGTCCTTACCAGGGGAGAAGTTTTGGTTCCCTGAGTGGTAGAATGCAATTTACATAAGGCCTTAGGGAGAGCAGGTCTCTTTAATGCCCTCTGTAAAGTGTGATCATAGTATCTATCCATCTCAGAGATTGCCCTGAAAAAGAAGTGTGCCCTCCTTACAGCAGTGTCACAGTTCCCTTTCTCCAACCATGGATTCTTTTTACCTAAAAACATCAGGTAATATGTTAGTGAGGCACACTACATTGTTGTTAGAGTGGAAAAAAATCAGAAGAAAAAAAAATCCTCCAGAGGGACTTAACTGTTGAAGTATGACATACCCATACTATGAAATGTTGCATAGTAGCTAAAAAGAATAAGTTAGAGCTGGGGAGATGGCTCAGTTGGCAAGGTATTTGATTGATAAGTTCAGATTCCCAGAACCCTCATAAAAAGTCAGACATGGGGAGCCTGCTAGAAGGTACAACATATAAACGATGCTTACTATGTAAGCCTGACAACTGAGTTCAACCCCCAGAACCTGGTAAAGGTGGAAGGCGAAAACCAATCCTCAAATTGTACACTTATGCCTATACACACATGTAATAATAATAATAATAATAATAATAATAATAATAATAATAATAATAATAATAAACCATTATTATTATAGTTATTAATAACTATTATTATTATTATTATTATTATTATTATTATTATTTAAAGCCAGGCATAGTGTCATGCACTTGTAATCCCAGCAATGGCAAGATGAGACAGGCAAATCCTTGGAGCTTACTGGTCAGCTTGTCTATCCTATGTGGCAAAATTGCAGCTAGTGAGAGGCCCTGTCAGAAACAGTAGTGGAAGGTGCCTGAGGACCAACAGCCACAATTATCTTTTGACTTTCACATGAACATGCACCTGTGTCCATGTGCATGTCTATACACAAAAGAATAAGGTGGACCCGTGGACCCATGTATTTTGGACATGGTGTAATCAAGACCCACTATTAAGCAAAAAAAAAAAAGAAAGAAAGAAAGAAAGAAAAAAGGAATAAGTTATGGATCAACTCAAGTAGAATACTATGCACATTATGGTAGGAAATGCCTGTAATAATCCTGTGCTAGACAAATTCACCTGTACAGTTAAATACAGGTAAAGGGTAAACATCTCCGTATGACAGCAGCAGGGACTAGAACTAAGAACACTAAGAGGCTGTGTTTAAAGTCAAAGACACATGGATGTGTCTTGTGTACCTTAGACTCATAATTTCTAAAAGTATAAAACCCATACAATTGAGGTCTTCTCATTAAAATGTTCTAAGCTACTCAGGAATGATGGCACATGCCTATGATCTCAGCATTCAGGAGATGGAGGCAAAAGAATCAGAAGTGCAAGGTCATCTCAGCTATATAGAGAGTATAGGGCAGTCTGAGATACAAGAGACTCTTGTCTTAAATAAGTAAGTTAAATAAATTCTAGGCAAAATAAATCCAAGAATGTCCCCTGCTCCCCATAGTTCTCCTAGGAGTGCAGTAGATGGGATGGGAATAATGCCACCTGGGAGTACTGAGCATCTGGCTTTTCATATCCAGGGCTTGTAGCATTTGAAATCCTTATCATGGCTCAGGATGCACCTGGCTCCCAGGGCACATCCAGCTGTACTTCTGAGAGTAGAAGCCTAATCATCCCCTGTTTGGTCCACAGGAGGCTCTGGAGGCCTGTCAAACCCGCATTTCCAAGATGGAACTGCAGCAGCAACAGCAGCAGGTGGTGCAACTGGAAGGGCTGGAGAATGCCACTGCCCGCAACCTTCTGGGCAAACTCATCAATATCCTCCTTGCTGTCATGGCAGTCCTCTTGGTCTTTGTGTCCACAGTAGCCAACTGTGTGGTCCCCCTCATGAAGACACGCAACAGGACGTTCAGCACTTTATTCCTTGTGGCTTTCATTGCCTTTCTTTGGAAGCACTGGGATGCCCTCTTCAGCTACGTGGACCGACTCTTCTCACCCCCCAGATGATGCTGGCACAGAAAGCAGTGCTCCTCACCGTCTGGCGAGTGCATGCCAAGAGAGCTAGACAGCAGCATTACCCACTCTGAAGTTTTCTACAAGAGAGTTGAGTGAATCTGTTTACATTTAGAATAATGTTTTTTTCTTCAAGAGACGCAATTGCAATAGTATTTTTTAGATTTTATCCAAGAAGTTTTTTGGGCAAAAATCTTGGATCATTTTTATGTAGCATGATTTTCCTTGGGATGCAAATCTGAAACAGTCCTTTAACATGAACAATCTGCAACACACTGAAGGGCATTCTGAATTGAAGCTTGGAGAACTGCACTAAACTCATTAAACAGATGCAAAAACCTGATCAGGCCCAATACCCACCCTGCCCGGGCTCCTCTCCTCATCCAGACTAACTCTACTGTGAAGTCCCAGCACATTCCAGGTTGGAATTTTAGATTCAGGGTGGATTTTCCCTGCCGTGGAAGAACACAGGCACCTCCCTAGCTTTCTCATGCTAACCCTGAAGTATGATCACTTCTGAGCCTGCTCCTTTCTCAACTGCCAGGATTGGAAGCAAGAGCATCGAGCCCATAGGATGACTGCGCAATCCTGTTCAGTATTGTGAAGTAGCCCTTAATCCTAACTTTTAAGCAAAATCCCTTGGCCGCACTTTTAAGGTTTGGTTGTTTTTTTATATATATATGTGTATAGTTACCAACTTAAAAATAAAAATCCGAACAACATACTTGAAGAATGTAATACTCAAACTCTCAGTGCTTCCTTATAATTTCTAATAGAATTTTTTATTATTGTTATTATTATTGGGGTTTTTTTGGTTGGTTGGTTTTTTTTGGGGGGGTGGAGGGGACTGGGTTGGGAGGGTCTTTTATTTTTTCCTCTGAAATAAAGCAGTGATGTTTTCAAATGAAGCCGTGTGGATATTTCAGCGTGCTGCTCCCTGTTATCTTGTAACAGTTGAGTTGAAGACTGTTGCCAGTGCTGCCCTCTGCCACCCTGTGGCTGCCCCGGCTCTCTGGTCTCTATCACCCCCACAGCACCATCTCCCCGGCTTGGCTTGGTTAGAATGGTGAGGGTAAGGGGACAAGACTACACAGACTAGCGTGGTAGGACTGGATTTTGGTTTCCCCCCAAGTAAATGGATTCTCTTTAGGAAAAAAGGCTACTACTATGTTACGAGAGTCAAAAATAACTCCTTGTGTTTGCTTAATTTATTGTTTAACACCCCCTAACTGCCGAAACCAAAGTGATAACGGAGTCTTGTTGTCTGCATTTTGGCCTCAGCATCATTAACTTCAAAGCTTTATTCTGTCTGCCAGAGAGGATCCATTGAAGATGATTCTCCCAAAACGCAGAAAAGGAAATGTCAGGTCAGAAGGACCCAAGTTCTAGGTGCACACTTTTGCAAGCTTCCTACTAACCCAGACTGACTTACACTAACCTAACTGCTCAGTGGCTGTTTAGAGATACTTTAGGAAGATAAGCTGAACTTGGTCCTCATCCTATAGCCAGTTCCATCACTCAGGTAGAGCCTGAATCAACCTTCAGAGCAAACCTCAGAGCCTGATTAATCTCATATCATTGGAGGTCACAAATGCCATTCCAGTGGCCTCTTTCTGTCTGTGGTCCCGCATGATGCAAAGGGACCATGTACTTACTATATGCCCTGGACAAAGAAGTGTGTTTTGCCTACGTACCCATACCAGAACCTTCTTTCAGAACTAGGGTAGTATTGCCCTGTCTGTTGGAAAGAATGGTTCACATAGCAGCTCCAGCCTCCTTTTGCTTTGGCCAGCTGGCCTTTTCACTTTGATAGTTTAACTCAGGTACCCAGTCTTCACTCTATCCCCACATGCTTGTTCACCTCATAATGAGCACCTAGAGCAAGGACCAAAAGAAGAAGAAAGAAACTAATTAAAACCAATGCATATTCATGCCAAAACAAATGGTCCCCAAGCCTGTTTAAAAGGTTTAACTTTGCCTGAAAATACTGCAGCAGCTTCAGGCAAGAGTGCCACAGGACACCATGACCTTGCTGGGCTAGCATTTGCTACTGTAATTTAGTTGCTCTGTTATAGAAGAGAACCCCGTGGGGCTGTGCGAGAGACAATTCAGTGGCAGTCCACTGGCTTTTCTAACCATTCCACAGGAACCCTATCCCCGCCCCACCACCACCACCACAAATGCCACTGTGATCCATGAGGTAAAGTTGTTTCTGTTGAGGGAAGAGGCTGGAGCTGCAGAGAGACAGGCAGGCCTGCACTAGTTCCCCTTCCTCCTCCAGCAGACTGTCTTGGGAAGGACCTTCACTCCAGGACAGGCCTGTCATGGCTGCTTGCTGTCTTACCCCTGCTCGCTCACCAGACCCACACTTGTCTGCACTCAGTGCTGTCTGTAACACATCTGTTATCCTGCCTACCTGGACGTTTTTGCTGCCCATCCCTGTTGCCTTTGAGTTTCTTGGAATTGTGGCTGTCCTCAGAATCTCATTTCTATTCACAGCCCTTCTATAGCCTTGCTCTGATGGTTTTAGCACCTGATCTGAGAGAAGCTTGCCCATAATTTAATGCTTCTTTTCCTTAAAAAATAAAAATTGAAAAAAAATAAAATCCCACTAAAGTGAAGCATTTCTTGATTCTCTTGTCCATGCTGGTGCCTAGCCCGGGTGAGTGAGGTTGGCAGTGTTGGCCTGGGTGACTTGTGGTTGTAGAGGTGGCCATCACTCTGCACTGTTGATAGCTGTCTGCTCCAGTTTCAGGTCCTTGGTCTACCCAGTATGGCCCGGCAATGAAGGCTTTCTTCTTAAGAGGTACAGTCGGATCCATCACTGATGGTGTTCCTTTAGCCCCACCACCACTGGCCTAAAACATTTGTCACCAGAACAGTGGGGTAAAGCCTTCCTCACCAACCATGTCTGACAGTGAGCATGCTTTGGTGTGGTCTTCACTGTGTTTGGTTTGGTTTCTGACCTTGTGTTCTAAGGTACTCAGTGAATCCTGGCTTCTGAGTTGAGTTCCAGTGTTCTGGCCTTGAAGCCTTAGACAGTACACATTTCAAACAAAACCAAATGCTGTCGTCGACAAGCCAGCGCAGGCAAAGTGATGGTTCCCACAGCACCCCCAATAAAACTGAGATTTTGAATGTGGCTCTACACGTTAAACATTTCTGTGTGTTGTGTATGCTAGGTGACACCCTCAGAAGGGACTGACTACTGGACTCTAAGTGTGTTTTATACAGGTGTGTAAGACTAAGACTCAACATGCACGAATCGAAGAGTAAAGAGATGATACTTGTGAACGTGTGAACATTAACACTGTAGTTACTAGATCGTAAGCTGCTGATTGTTGAGAGAATTCAGTTGTGTTCTGTCTGGCTGCTGTGGCTTCACAGCAGCATCTCTGCTGTACATAAAATGGAAATAAAGACCTCAGCTAGAAACCTGCCAATTGACTCGGTTTGTGTTGGGTTTTTATTTGTGCATACCCCATTTCCAGTGCAGATGCATCGATCTGGGAATTTTGGTTGTGAGTTGGGGTGGGAGAGAAGGAGAGAGATCGTCACACAAGTATTTTTGAAACTATACCCAGCAACCTCCACGGACCTTAATGGCATCGTTCCAGGTTGGCACTTCCCCTGTAGTTAAGACTATGCTGTAAGGGCTGGGAAAACAGCTCAGTTGGCAAATTTCTTGCTGCACAAGCACAAGGACCTATGTTTGGACCCCCAGCCTCCCCAGTCAGGTATGCTCATGTACACCTGTAATTTCAGTGCTGAAGAGAGGGAAGGAGACACATTCCTGGTGGAATAGAATCCAGGGCCTTGCTCATGCTGGGCAAGCCCTCAGCCACTGAGTCACATCCCAGCTCATATTTTGTTGTGGTGGTGGTTTGCTGACAGTGTGTGTTTGTGTACTTGTTATGGTGCACATGTAGAGATCAGAATACAACCTATGGAAGTTGGGTACTCTCCTGCCACTTTTTAGTTTTTTGAGACAGGGTTTCTCTGTGTAGCCCTGCCTGGCTGTCTGTCATAGAACTCACTCTGTAGACCAGGCTGGCCTCGAACTCAGAAATCCGCCTGCCTCTGCCTCCCAAGTGATGGGATTACAGGCATGTACCACCACTGCCTAGCCTTCCTGCTACATTCTTGTAGGCACCAAATTCAGATAAGTGTTAGTGGCTGCTGCCTCTACCCATTGAGCTATGATTTCAATGGCTCCAAAGACAGTAATTTTCATTAAGACTTTTGCCATAGCTCAGAGGCTCTAGAGTTGTTAAATATCTGAACACAGGACCCAACAGGTGAATGGCTTCGTCCTTATTTACTAGCCCTGCCTGTCCTAACCCACCTGGGTGTGAGCTAACAGCATCACACCCAGCCTCAACCTAGGTGTTGACAGGAAGGGATACCTTTTATATCAGCTTTAAAGATGCTTTGGGGGGCCTGGCGGTGGTGGCGCACGCCTTTAATCCCAGCACTTGGGAGGCAGAGGCAGGCGGATTTCTG
>NW_022196903.1:109206562-109228896 GCF_008632895.1 Mastomys coucha | reverse complement strand
TGGTCTACAGAGTGAGTTCCAGGATAGCCAGGGCTACACAGAGAAACCCTGTCTTGAAAAAAAAAATGCTTTGGGGATACCCTTAGCTTACTTACTATGGGCTAGCCTACTCTATAGAATTGTAGAATGCACCCTGAGAGCCTGTGCACATCACACTCTAGGATTGCATAGTGCAGAGGGGCTGACAAAATTTCAAAATCTAGTTAATTACCATCCATTAAAATCTTCAGCAGGCCAGATGTAGTAGCATACTCCTTTAACGCCAGCACTAGGGGGTTTGGGGTGGGGGCAGAAGCCGATGGAGCTCAGAGAGTTCAAGGCCGACCTAATCTACATAATGAGACCCTATCTCAAGAATAAGTAAATGACTTAGAAAGCCAGCCAGACCAACATGGGATACATGAATCCTTGTCTCCAAACAACAACAAAAATAGAACAAAACTTGAGAGGGTATGAAAATATACCTGAGAAGCTATGATATGGAAAGCAGATTGGGGCAGCAGATAAGGGGTACCAGCTAGAGAGGTCTGCCCCACCTGAAGGATTCAAATGTGTTGTCATTCAACTGTGGGTCAAACTAAATAACTATCTGGCACTCTTGTAAGGCCTCATTGTCTAGGCAAGAGCAGCTGCAGTGGAGGAAGTGCCAGTCCCCGTGCAGGTCCCTCAGTTCGTCCCAGGTGTAGACATTGAAGGTGAGGTTACATGGCTATCCAAGCATGACGGCTCCCATCTGTAATCCCAGCATTCAAAAAAGAACTCAAAAGCAGCCTGAGCTACATACTGATAATCCATTGGAGAAGCAAAAACAAAACAAAAGAACGGTGTAGCTTAGTGCCTTGCCTAGCAAGACCCTGGGTTCCATAGCCAATACTTAAAAACAAAAAAATTATAGAATAGTAAAAGCAGTGGTCAGAGAGGAGCACATATGGTATATGACTGGAAGAGAGATTTGACTCAAGAGCTGAGAGATGCTCATAAAAAGAACCTGAATTCCCTGAAACACACTTTTTAAAAATGCCAAGTACAGAGTGGCACACATGTGTGATCCCAGCACTGTGGAGTGGAAACAGGAGGACCCCTGGGGCTTGCTGGCCAGATAGTCTCGCATAATTGGCAAGCTCCAGGCCAGTGAGAGACCATCAAAAAATAAGGTTGATGGCACCTGAGAAACATGTGAGGCAGATAGATACTCATTTGGTGTGCTTGCACACACACCCCTCAGTAGAAAAGGAGGCAAAGGTTATGAACAAATGGTTCACAGAAAAACAAAGATGCAGTAAGCATTCCAGAAAAAATGCTTAGCTTCCTATACAATCTGTATGAAGTGAAGTCAGCCAGTTGGGGAACTATTAATTCCCATTTGTATTGAGAAATGCTTTATTTATACAAATACATAAATGAATAGAAGCTCCACATTACAGTGCTCCCAGCTGTTGTTTGAAGAGAGCTGGTAAAGGGCTTCCATGATTGGCTGGGTATGAGTCTTTCTGTAACAAACTTTTTAAAGGTTGATTTTCGATGATGTCTATGTACTGTGTGGGGTATGTGCAAGTGAGTTCAGAACCAAAAGCCAAAGAGGCCAGAAAAGGACATCGGGTCACTGGGAACTGAAGTTAACAGTCAGTCGTGGGTGCTGGGGGGCAGAACTGATGTCCTCAGTGAGAGCAGTATGTACTCGTACCTACCAAGCCCTCTCTAGGGCTGAGCATGAGGCATTTTAAGAGAGCATGTTTCTTCTCTTGTGTCAAACGTTCAAGACAGGGTTTCACTGTGCATCCTAGGTTAGACACTCAGCTGGCTGTGAAGGACCCAACTGTGTACCTGCTGGGTGCCCTAAGATGAGCTCAGAACCTCTGCATCTCAGAGCCTCTGAGCCATGGCAAAAGTCTGGGTGAAAAATGATAATGTCAGGACCTGAGGGCAACCTGCCACTAAGGCTGCTGATCTGAGTTCAGTTCCTAGAAAACACTTGGTAGGAAGAAAGCACTAAGTCCCACAAGTTGCCCTGTGACTGCCACATGTGCACAATGGCAAGTGCGTAGATACACACAGAGTATATGAGTAAATATAAAAGTATACATACACACAAGGTATAAGCAAATATAAGCACACATGGAAAACTGCCTCTGGAGTGCTTGAGTTATAGGCATCCGCTGCTACCCCTGGCCTTATCTATAAAAAAAGGGCACAGATGAGATGGTTCAGCCAGTGCTTGCCACACAAGCTTGACAACCCACGGTAGGAGAACCCAACTTCTAAAAGTTGTTCTCTAACCTTCAGGTGTACACTTTGGCACACAAATGAGCAAGTATATATATACACACACACATACACATACACACATTTTTTAAACAAAGAATAAAGGCCCATGAGAGACAGTGAGAAAAGACAGTGTCCTAGGATGCTGGGTTGCGCTGGACCATGTCTGAGGTTGTCTGAGGCAGGATCTGAATGGGTGTGGACCCTTTGAGCTCTTGCAGCCTGGGAGCGTAGGTCTGGGAAGCAGGGACAGGTGTGCTATCAGCAGTTGGTGTCCTTTGACCCCCACAGTCACAGAGCGATCTGTGCAAGACTGGCCTGCAGCAGGGTACTGACGTCAGGACAGGAGCCGAGCCCTGATGAGCCGAAGCTATGTGTGCGAGGGAGAAGGAAGAAGCTTCTCACAGGTGAGAGCGAGCAGCTCAGCAGAGGCTGCAGAGTGATGGGCTGAGAAGTGATAGCATGCTCTGGGGTTCAAGGGTTGGTTTTTGACCCCTTTTAGGAGTGGAAGTAAGAGGCTGATGGTCAAGGTCCCACACATGCTAGGCCAGCACTTGATCACAGCTACACAGCAGCCTGAGGAGCTGGGGTTTCAGTGGGCCAAAATGGCTTAGGGGAGGGTGTGTGAATTAGAGGAACTGTGTCAGCAAACCACAGGCTGAGGGGGCCAAGACGAAGAGCTTAATTAAGCAAGTGCCTGTCAAGTGAAAAGCCATAGTGGGAACCAAGCTGCAAGGAATGATAAAGGCCACCTGGGATGGTAGCTCGGTGGGTGACACTGACCAGGATGCACAAGGCCTCTGGTCCATCCCCAGTACTGAAAAATAAATAAATAAAAATTAAAAACTAGACACTGAATGCCATGCTCCAGGTTTATTGACCTGGCCACAAGAAAAGCCATTGAAAGTGTTGAGAGATGACCCAGCCATATATTTAAAGGCAATTACAGCCTTTCAAAAGGAACCAGTAACCAGTTTTTCATGTCATCCAGCTCGGCAGTATGGTTGCAAAATGCTGCCGGCAGGCTTTGGCCCTGCCCCTGTGAATACCATAAGGAAGGGAGGTAAACATTTGCCACTTCCTCCTCCCTGCCTTCCAAACGAGGAAGTAACAGTCATTGTAAGAAAACAATCTCTCACATGTTTTAAAGCTAATGAGACCTTAGCTATCTCAGGCTGGCTTCAGACTCACTCTGTAGCTGAGGGTGGCCTTGAACTCCTGAGCTTCCAGCCTCCCCTCTCCCTGTGCTGGGATCACAATTGCCCACTACTACATCATCTGGCTTTAGAATTCAATTCAATTTTTTTTCAAGACAGGCATAGAGGCACAAATTCATAAACCCAGCATTCTGGAAGCAGAGACAGACAGATCTCTCATATGTGTTTGAGTCTAGCCTACTCTACATAGCAAATTCCACAGCCAGAACTACATAGTAGGACCATGTCTCAAAAAAATACGTAAATAAAAAGACTTTTTAATTTTATTTATTTGCTTATTTATTTATTGTTTTTTCTTTTTTTAGGAAGTCTTTTTTTTTTAGATTTTTTTTTTATTTATTTTATGTATACGAGTACACTGAAGCTGTACAGATGGTTGTGAGCCACCATGTGGTTGCTGGGATTTGAACTCAGGACCTTCGGAAGAACAGTCAATGCTCTTAACCTCTGAGCCATCTCTCCAGCCCTATTTTTGGTTTTTTCGAGACAGGGTTTCTCTGTACAGCCCTGGCTGTCCTGGAACTCACTCTGTAGACCAGGCTGGCCTCGAACTCAGAAATCCACCTGCCTCTGCCTCCCAAGTGCTGGAATTAAAGGCATGTGCCACCACTGCCTGGCTTGATTTTACTTTTCAATGTGTTTATGTATGTCTGTTTGTGCATGAGGCAATGATTATAGTTGTGTGCTTGTGTGTGTAGTGGCCATTGAGGCCAGGAGAGGTTTTACAATCCCCTGAAGCTGGAGTCATAGGTGCTGGGAGCTGAACTCAGGTTCTCTGAAACAGCTACTGTTGTTTCAGTACATGCTCTTAAAACCATCTCTCCAGATCTTTTTTTTTTTTTAATTATAAATATGTGGAGGTGAGGTGGGTATGTATACAAGCACAGGTGCCTACGTGGAGGCCAGAAGCATTCCTTCTCTGAAGCTGGCATTAGAAGTGGTTGTGAGCCACCCAAGTGCTGGAAACCAAGCTCCTGTCCCCTATAAGAGCAGTACACAGCTCTTAACTGCTGAGCCGAGCGTCTCTCCAGCCCCTAAATTTTTAAAAATATCTTATTTATTTATTATTTATGTATTTAGAGTCAGGATTTCTCTGTGTAGCCCTGGTAGTCCTGGAATTTGCTTTGTAGACCAGGCTAGCCTCACTAGCCTCAAACTCAGAGATCTGCCTGCATCTGCATCTCAGATGCCTGGATTAAAGGTGTGCTCCACCACGCACATCTCAAGTTCTTTAGTTCTGAAAGAAAGAAAAGAAAAGAAAGAAGAAAGGAAAGAAGGAGACAGAGGGGAGAGGAATGGAAAGAAGGACTGATGGAGGGCAAGAGAGGGAGGGAGAGAGAGAGAGAGAGAGAGGAGAGAGAGAGAGAGAGAGAGTGAGAGAGAGAGAGAGAGAGAGAGGAAAGAAGAGCCACCCAGGGAGAGTGGCATGTGCCTGAACCCCATCACTAAGAGGTCAAGTCTGGAGGACTGCAGGTTTGAGGACAGCTCAGGTTGTGTAGTAAGACCCTGTATGTAAACAGAATCAAAAATCCCAGTTTCATTTGACATAATCCAGCTTATCTAGAATGTTCTTATATTTCAGGAGGGCTTAAGTCAGGAGTGACAGAGCCTACTAAGCGGTGCAGCAAGTCATGAGTGACAACAGTCGCTGCCTCCCTGCCTCCCTCATGTAAAACTAAATCCCATGTCACAAGCCGCCGACTCCAGCACCTGACAAGAAGCTTCTTATTTAGAAGACCTTGTGGTCAGGTACCGATGTCACGGACACTCTAGAATGTGTCCTCTGTCACTGACCCCACAAAAGACCAAGTAGTCAAGGCTTTCCCTGAGCAGCCTTGGCTCTTGAGTGAGTCTGGGCCCCCGAAAATCCATATATGTCAGAAAATTCTGGCCATCTCGAGATAACAAAAGAACTTTCCAGCCACAAAGGACAAAAACTTGCCAATAAATACACATGGGCTCAACTGGCTCTGAGATACTGTCTCTTGTGGCTTTGTCCCCAGTGTGTAAAGCAGTGTGCAGCACACAATGGTGCTCATTCAAGAGTAGAACTTAAAAGCCCACTGTGTATCAAATCCTGCTTGATCTACATCTGAAGATGTAGCCAAGCTGCTCTGCCGGAGTAAGAGCTCTGCTCCGCCTGCTCACCTCTCTTAGACAAAGCGCTGTCCTAGGACATGGCTGGCAGTTTGACTCTCAGACTCTGCTATTCCATCGGGCCAGATAAGGAATCAGGATTCATTATCAGACTGGGGAGATGGTTCGGTGTACCCACTGAAAACTGGGCTCTGTATCTTTGCCCTCCACCCCATAATTCCAGGGATGCTGTGGTAGACACAGGAGGCTCCCTGGGGCTCCTTGGTCAGTTAATCTAGCCCAGCCATGGAGCTCCAGGTTCAGTAAAAGCTGTCTCAAAAGAAAAAAAAAAGTGGAGAGCCATTAAAAAGACCTCCAGCTGTGGGCCCAGCAGCCTGCCTCTCTGGGCCAGGGTACAGAGCATGGGGAGGGTGTGAATGGGGGCATAGCAAGCCAGGAGCCTGCACTGGGCTTCAACACACACACAGAACCTTACTAGGGCTCTACACATACACACCACTCATACATGCACATACACATGCACAAACAGTTCTAGGGCTTCAAAACCAATATTGACTAATCTATAAATTTTGAGGCAGGGTTTCACTCTGTAGCTCCAACTAGTGCCACACTCATAGTGGTCCTCCTGCCTTAGCCTCCCAAGAGAAACCAATGTGTGTCAAGAACACCAGATCTTTCTTTCATGGGCAAAGGCTCCTTCCCAAAAATCCCAAAATGAGATTAGCTGTCTCCAGGGTCTTGGTTCATGCTAAGCCATTGCCCTACTCCTGAGCTAAATCCCCAGACCCGCCCCTTAAAATTCATATATGCAACATGAAAGTTTAAATCAGCCCAAGAAAATTTAGTAAATTGAATTAAACTTGGAAAAAAGTTTTTTAAAGACAACAACAGCAAAAGTAACATCTAAATGATGGTCTCAGAACTTCCTGACTTGGGCAAAAACACTATGAAACACACAATGGGGACTCCTGGTTTTAGAGTGGGGTTTGGTAAGTCTAGTAGAAGTATTGTCATGGTCACCACTTGCCTGTGTCACCTTGGAGAAGTTTGCATGTTGTTGGTGAGTGGGAGCGGCAGAACATTAAAATATGATGGGTCTGATGTAAGGAGATTTTGGAGTTGTAGGAATTAGGAGTTGTAGGAATTACTCTCAAAACTTTCCTTCGAAATTATTAAAAACAAAAGGCAAACCTGGTCTCCATCGCCACCTTGTGGCTATGTGTGGGGATGCACCCTCTGAGACAAACAGTCCCAAGGATGACCATCCACATTATCTTTAAGCATGTCCATCACAACTCACTCCTACAGGGCCCCTTCGTCCTGTGGGCCCTGCTAGACACACACTCCCATTTCTGCAATTGAACACTTAATGAGCATACCTCTAATCCCAGCACTTGCAAATTAGTGGCAGGAAGATCAGATATGCAGGGTCACAGTCACCTTTAGCTACATTGGGAGTTCAAGGATAGCCTGGGCTGCCTGTAACCACCCCCCCCCATCTCAAACAAACCAAACCAAACCAAACCAAAACATCTCAATGACCACTGATCTGTTTCTACCTACCCCTTCCCACCAGAGTGGAAAACTATCTCAGTGATTCACTTGTGTCCCAAATGCCTGACACAGAGCCAAGTATGACAAAGCGCGCGCGCGCACACACACACATGCATGATTATGCCTATGCACACGTGTGGGGCAGTGGTCTACACAGGTAGCTTAAGCTCAGTCGAGTATTTGGCTTTGAGCCCTGGAGTCCCTGTGGGCAATTTCTGCTTGCAGAGGGTAGAAGAAGCTTGGCCATAACTCCTGAGTCTTTGGTTCCTGTTTCAGTCACAAACCTCACAGCTGCCCCTGCAGGAGATGTGTGCTCTAGCAGGCAGACAATGCCCCAAGCTCCCAGCATTCTAGCTGGACCCTTATCCCCAGTTATCTGACCACAAGCCACGCCTCATACAATAAAAGGGGTGGTTTGCCCCCTCCTCCCTCTCTTGCTCTCTCATTCTTTGTCTCCTCTCCACTCTCCCTCTCTTCTCTTGCTCTTTGTTCTCTTCTCTTGCTTTCTTCCTCTTCTTTCTCTCTCTCCTTCCTCTCATTTCTTTCTCTCTACTTGACCAGCATATGTTCTCTTTCCTACAATAAAATATCTCATTTATACACTGCCTCCTTTTTTGTTTTGTTGTTGTTGTTGTTGTTTTTCTTTTTTTGTTGTTTTGTTTTGTTTTGTTTTCAAGACAGGGTTTCTCTGTGTAGCTCTGGCTGTCCTGGAACTCACTCTGTAGACCAGGCTGCTCTCGAACTCAGAAATCCGCCTGCCTCTGCCTCCCAAGTGCTGGGATTAAAGGCGTGCACCACCAAGGTGCCGTGCAGCAACAGGTTGACACAGAGAGAGAGAGAGAGAGAGAGAGAGAGAGAGAGAGAGAGAGAGAGAGAGAGACCCAGGCCCCAGGCCAGGCCCCTGCCTTTGGTACAACACGTGCACACGCGCGCGCGCACACACACACACACACACACACACACACAGGCTCCAAGTGAGTAAAAACAGGAGAGCACAGGAGTGATGGTGGCCCTGCCTGCTGGGAGCAGCTAGAGAAGCATGAGGCTACAGGACCTGGAGGCACCCTCCCTCACACAGAGAAACCAGGGTCAGGCCCAGGACTCCAGCTCCTGTCAGCGGACCTCAAGGCTGTCTTTACCAATTGGCTCAATGGTCTAGTTGTTCTGCACAGACAGACAACCAGAGAGCCACCTCTAAGTGGCCCAGCCCAGCCGGGACAATGGGTCAGGACACTCCTGGAATTCAAGAACAGTGATTGTAGGCCTTCTGACCAGCCACTTGCCTCATTGCCTGCCTCCCTGGGCATGAGTCACCAAGAGGGCTGGAAAGGAGTGGCCACAGTGTGCCTGGCTTGAAAGGTGCCCCTACCGCCCTCTCAGTGAGCAGTCGCTTCCTTTTCCTTCCATTGTGTGACTTGCTTCCTTTGCTTACCGGGCTCGTTTCTCAGTTGCCCTGTGACATTTATGTCCAGGTTGGGTTGACTTGGACCTCCATGCCATTCCCACGCATAGCTTTAAGGCTGCTGAGTTGTCTAAATCCGAATGTGCATGTGTGTGAATGTGAGCATCCATGTTTGTGGCGATCAGAGGAAAACCCCTCCCTAGGTGCTTTTCTTTGAGACGGCCTCTCATTGGCCTGGAGCTCTCACCATGTAACTAGGCCAGCTAGCCGTGGCCTCTGGGGACACACCACCTCTGCCTGGCCTTCCCATCGCTGGCCTCACAGGCATGTGCTGCCACTCCCACATTAGGGCCTTGTCTATCAGTCCTGGGTTTTGAACTTCATGTCCACACGTGTGTAGCCAGACTTTACCATCTGAGCCAGCTCTCCTGCCTGGGTCACTACTGTAAAAAGAAACTGCTAAACTTTTTGAGATGGGGAGGGGGTGGGCTGGGGCCGTGGTCCAACCACTGAGAGCCCTTACTGCTCCTCCAGAGGACCTGAGTTCAGATAACTAGCAGTAACTATAGTCCCCATTCAATACTCCCTTCTGGTCTCCTTGGGCACCAGGCATTCATGTGATGCATACACATACATGAAGACAAAGAGCATTCATAAAATAAAAGTAAACCTTAAAAAGAAAGAAAGACAAACCCACACTGGTAGACCACATCACTCACCTAGAGGCAAACAGAGGTCCCACCATGTTTGACATAGGTTTGCTAGAACCTAGTGGTGCCCTCCCCCCCCACACACACCTCATGTGTCTGTGTGTGTGTGTCCTACGCTTTTAGGTGCCTGCAGAAGCCAGAAAAATGCTTTGGATTCCCTGGAGCTGGAGTGATAGGTGATTGTGAGCCACCTGCATGCTGGGATCTGAACTCTGGTCCTGTACAACTGTAGTGTATTAACTGCTGAGCGACCTCACCGGCTCTGCCACGCCACAGTTTGGTTTGGTTTGTCAGGCCACAGGTAGCTCTTGGCCATCTTGAACTTGCTGTGTATCCAAGGATGACCCTGGCCGCCTGATGCTCTTACCCTCATCTAAGTGCTAGGATAACAGGCGTGTACCAGGCCAGGCTTGCCAGAGAGTCCCGACTTCTCACAAACCCAGAGATTCTCCCTCCTAGAAGCCCACAGATGTCCTACGTGCTCCTTGCCGGCCAGGAGGGAATTCTCAAGCCAGCTCATGATTCAAGGATATGAGTTTCCACCAGCCCAGGAGGCCTGGTCTGGCTTGTCCCTGCCTGCTTTGGTTCCAGCCTCCCTCCTCCCAGACAGGGGCTCTTTAGAAGAATTCCTGGGAGGGAGGCAGGAGGATAGCAGGGTGAATCACTAGGTGTGCAAAAGACCAAGTGTACTGCAGCGAGACAAGCCTGGCCAGCAGAGGGCCTCCTAGCTAGAGTAGAAGCCAGCTCTACCTTTGACACCTGGGAATTCTGCTCTGTGTAGGATGGGAGGCAAATCTTGGCTGCACCTACTGTGTGCTAGGCCTAGGGGCACCATCCAGTGGGAAAGACAGACCAAAACCCTAGCGACACTTGGGTCAGGGAGGGCCTCTTTAAAAGGGATGTCTGAGCAGAGGTCATCGCCAGGCAGCAGCCTGGGAAAGTCTGGAATGGAGCAGGCAGAGACGAGGTAATGGGACCTGGATAGCAGGGGCTGGAGGAGGGGTAGGTGTGCTGCCAGGGCAGAGGGCAAAGGGACAGTGTCAGAGGAGCCTAAGGCAGAGATGTCAGGGTGATGTGCAGGGGGCGGGGGTGTCCTTCGTCATGGCTGCCTGGGTGGCTCTGCAGCAGTAATGTGCTTCTTCAGTTCTAAAGACAGAACTGAAGCCCAAGGTCAAGGTGCCCCAGTTTTCTTCCCAGGCCCTCTTCTAGGCATGCAAAGGCCACCCTCTCACAGTCCTAACCACCTCCGGAATGGCCTGTCCCCAGGTGCAGCCACACTCCAAAGGCATTGAATTGCAAGGTCAAAGTTGAGCCAGTCACACTCTGCTTTGTCTGGGAGAGGCAAGGGCCTTGGCTAGGGAAGGGACAAGGAGAGAGGTAAGGGGGTAGGGGGGACTAGAGCCCAAGAAAAGAATACCCCAACCCAGGGCGGCAAATGGCTGCTAATGGGAGCTGCGTGCTCAGCTAGCCATGAAGAAGTGATGCTGCCGGTCTTAGGCTCCGCCCCAAGCTCTGCCTGAGGGAGATGCCAGCTTCCTAACTTGCATTCTGCATTCAGCAAGCGCCTACTGTGTGCAGTCTGCCTCTGCGGGTGAGGGAGGCAAGGCTAGGTCTAGTGTGCTGACTCGGCCGGTTCCTCCGGCCCTCCTCCTCCCTCTCTTGTGGGGAACCTGACTCCCACTTGGACAAACATCTTGTGGCTATTTCCTCCTCGCCTGCCCGGAGCCCTGCCCGGCCTGAACAAACACTCAGGGCCTGTGTTTCCTGCCTCGGCTCTGGGAAAAGCCCAGCTGGGGCTGCTGAGGTCAGCCTTGGAGGGAAGGGGAAGGAGGGGGCAACTTCCAGGGCTGCCAGGGCAGAACCCTGGGTGTCAGTCTTCGCTGAGCACGGGTCCCTGTGGGAAGATACAGAACCCCCTCTGCCACCAAGCAAGGCTTCTGGGTGCGGCTGGAAGAAGGCTCACGGTACCTCAGGACTCTGTGGCCAGTCCACTGGCTTGCCACCTGCAGTGGTCCCTAGTACAGTCGACCCTCGTGCCTTCTAGGTAGCTAGCGACAAGCTCGTCTCCCTGGAGTGACCTCAGATGGCTAGGCAGGTCCAGGACTGATCCAGGTGAACCAGCACCAGCTGAGGATTGAATAGAAATGCTCACAGCATGTGTGTGTGTGTGTGTTCACATATGTGTGTAATGGTGCCATGGAACATGACACCAAGTCCAAACAAGAGCTGGAGGCCACTTGAGGGGGGTTCCAGTGTCCCTTGAACCGTGCCTCCTGTCCTGTCCCCGGTCACTGCAGCACCTTCTGCTCTCTGTCTTCCATTAGGAATAGGTGGAGTAGGAGATTTGAACATGCCTCCCAATGGAAAATAAAGGAGAAGGGCTAGAAGAGAGGCGTGCCAGCCCCAAGTGAACATTGTGCTAGACAGGGTGACCCTGCTTGAAACCCCCTTCTCTAGAGCCCCATGGATGTCGTTAGAGCCAGGCTAGCTGGCAGGCCTGGAATGAGGGCTCGGACTGGCCAGGAGTTAGGGGCAACACTTGATGCCCACCGCCTCGTCTCGCCCAGGATAAACTGGCATGGCCACAGGACCTCCTCCTAGGCAGGCCTAGTGCTCTGCCAGAGAAAACCTTCCCAGCTGCAGTTTGAGTTTGTTTTTGTTTTTCAAGCAGGATCTGTGAGCAGAGACAATGGGATTAATGTTATTTTTTTTTTCTTTGCAAGCAGTTTCTCCTCATTTGGGAACTGTGGGGCTAGATTCCCACCTCAGCTTCCTTCCGGCCTGCGGAGGAGGTTAGGACAGACAAGGCAGGAGGGAGGTCCAGGCAGTGTGGGGCGGAGGAGTGGGGGCACTTGTGCTGTTCGTTCTCCCTCCCCTCGACTTGGCATGTGTTAACTGCTCCCCTGAATCGCATCTCCTATGTTCTGAGATGGCCACCTTTCCCAGGAAGCCCTCCCAAACTGTCCAACATTTTACAGATGCAGACGGCAGCATCTCCCCACTGTCCAAAAGCTCTGCACTACCTTGCACTGTGGGCTAGCTTACTGTGAGACCAGATCCAGCACCGTGCCTAAAGATAGATCAGCGGAAAGCCCAGCACGGAGAAGGGGCCCAGTGGAGCTCCCCGGTCTTCGGAGTGCGCACGCTTGCCACTGCACACATGAAGTTCAGAGGACTAGTTGCGGGAGTTGGGTATCTCCTTCCACCATATGGGTCCCAGGGATCAAACTCAGGTCACCAGGTTTGGCGACAAGCACCTTTTTATCCTCTGAACCATCTTGCCAGCCCTGCCAGTTTGTTTGCTTGTTTGTTTGTTTGTTTTCAAGACAGGGTTTCTCTGTATAGCCCTGGCTGTCCTGGAACTCACTCTGTAAACCAGGCTGGCCTCGAACTCAGAAATCCACCTGCCTCTGTCTCCCAAGTGCTGAGATTAAAGTCGTGTGCCACCACGCCCGGCACCAGTTTATTTTTTAACACAAACAATGCATATTATTTGAAGGAAACAGAAAGCTCAGACACAACTGCCAAACTCCCCCATTGAGAGGTCACATCCCAGTACTGTTTCTGGGCACTGACCAGGCTGCCTGACTGTCTAGGACACCCATCTTTGGAGACTAGGCCTCTTGCCGGCCAGCCCAAGCCCATGGCTTCCTTTGAAACAAGGGTGGCCGCTCACAGCCAGGGGGAACTGAGACTCCAGGAGTAGGGTGGGTGACATGGACCCAGTGGGGAAGTGAAAGTCACCCTGTCACTCCTAGGCTGCCACAGCTGACGCACACAGCCCACACTGGGCTGCCGACCCGACCGTTAGAGACTCCCTTTACACCCAGCCAGATCTTTCCTGGGGGTCCCAGGCTGGTACAGGAAGAAAAAGTGGTCTTGGCTTCCAAAGGCCACTATGTTAGGGGATGGGAGTGCGGGGGAGGGGGGCTGGGGGGGGGGCTTTGCAGCTACAGCTGTCTGGCCTTGGTCCCTCCCAGACAGGCCAGCTAAGTAAGGCTCATGAGAGGGAAGGGGGAAACTGAGGCTTGGCAGGGGAGCATTTGACTGGCTGTTTCCAGATAGACACTGAGCTGAAGCTGAAACAGCTCTTGCCTGGCCCCCACACTTTGCCGTGGTCCCTGGGACCTGGAGGATGCAGCTGCTTGCTTGTCCATGTCATACTGCAGGGACCGGTCTCCTCTTAGGTCTCTAAAGCTGGGCCAGCAACACACGCTGCAGTAAATAAACCCAGCCTGCAGCAATTCCAGGACATAGTGAATTGGGTGGGAGGAAGGGGCTGGTTACCATCCTGTCCTTCCCATGGGCCCCAGGTGTGGACAGATGGTAGAGCCAGTGGCACTTCTTGGGGCTGCAGCCTCCTTCCTGCCTTCCGGATGGTGGCTGACCTTCCGTCAAGGCACATCCATTGCACCTGGGGTGCTGGGGCTGACTGGCCTGCTCTGGCCATGACTTATTTCCTGCTTCTGGGGGCTAAAAATAGCTCTCCTGGCTAGCCAGGCCCTGTTGGGAGCTCCATATGAGACAGACACCCTACACTGTTTTCTGATATAGCCACTGCCCACTTACAGACAGAGGAATCCTCACAGCATGCCAGGTCTTGGGGTCTCTGCCCTCTGATATTTCCAGACAATCGAATGATCCCCTAACCACATATAGAAGTTCGTGTTTAGCAGCTTGAAGGCGTGTGGCAGCACCCATGTGAGACCATCCTGTAGACCAGGCACCAGGAAGGCACTGGAAGGTGAAGGTCCACATCCAAGCCCAGAGTCAATCACATGACTGGAATGGCACGGGAGCCTCCACACAGAACTGTTGGCAAGAGACCTGGGCCCAGCTTCACCCTAAATGCTTTCACAGGCCTCGAAGTTGGAGAAAAATAACAGGAACAGATCTGCAGATTGATCCCTCCGGAAGGGGGGTGGGGGATGGGAGGTGGGGGATGACAGTGATGGGTGGAGCCCAGGGAGGGTTTGCACAGATGTAGTTGTTCTTGGGCAGGAGGTGGCAGACTGATGGGACTGACCAGCAGCAGACATTTGGGAGACATTCCAGGAGAAGTCACAGAGGGACCTGGTGCCTCCCGGCTCTGCTTTGGGCAGCAGGATAAGGTGGTGAACGAGGAAGCTGGGGGTGGACCCTGATGTGAGAGATTTGAGCCTCAGGTCAGAACACCAGAGTTTAAGCTTCTGGCCTGGCTATGTTCACATCTCCCCAGGGGGACAAAGAACACTGTTCACGAACAGGAAGTGGTCAGGGGATTAGGTACTGTAACACATGCCTATAATCCCAGCACCCAGGGGGTACAGGACCCTGCCTCAGAAAGAAAGAAGAGAGAGAGAAAGAAAGAAAGAAGCAAAGAAACAAAGAAAGAAAAAACTGGTTCAAGGAAGACAGATCCCAGAGTCTCCAGGGAGAACAGTGCGTCCAAACAGCCACTGCCACCAAGGCACCAAGACTGGGGGTTACCCCTTACACCCCTCCAGCCTACTGCCTCAGGGATTCCCTGCCTCCGCTTCTCTGCTCAGGACCTCCCACAGCTCCTGCCTCACTGTCCCAGTGGTCATGAGGCCCTGTGAGATCTGCCTCTGCAGCCCCTCAGGGCCAGCTACCTTCTCCCCGCTCTGCCCAGGCAGATGCAAAGCACCGTCCAGGGCCTCACAGATTTCATATGTGTCTGAGACACTCTTCCCACGGGTCAAGCTGGGTCCCTCCTGCTTTCTCCCTTCTCACCTACAGCCACGCCCCTCTCTCATCCTCCCTCAAACAGCCCCCACCCTCGAGGCTCCCAGTGTATATTATCTTCTGATAAAATGTGTGAGTGAGCCCCTTGGGGCAGAGATTTCTTCTGTTCACTGCTATATCTAGACCCCTGGCTCTCAGTAGGAACTCAGCAAGTGCACCTAGACTCTAGACACTAAAGGTTGAGGGAATACAAGGTGGGACCAGGCAGGTACTAAGCCTGCTCTCTTGCCCATCCCCCCAAGCCCCCCATCTGTCCCAAGAGGTGGAAAGGAGTGAATGGTTCCCCTGAGTCCTAGAAGGGCAGCTCCGCCCCGTGTGCAGTTGGAGAAGTAGAGCCTTGGAGAGTTCCTCTGGCCCATACAACTGTATCCCCATGACCTTCAGTGGCTTGAGGCGGGACTGCCACATTGCCAAGTGCTGTAGGGCACAGGGTCCCTGTCTTGAGGATTGATCAGGAGGTAGGGGCGTGGCAGGAGACTGAGGGTAGGGTCTAGACTGCTTCCCTGTGTTAACCTTCCCTGGGGTCCCGGCAGCTGACCAGAGAACACACAGACATTTTTTACTCCCTGTGAGCCTGCTGAGAGTCCTGGTGTGAGGAACATGGGTATGCCTCAAAGGATCTCGTTCTTCAGATGCTTCAGAGTGGCATAATACCCAGCAGCAGGCAAGGCACCTGTGACGAGGTGTGGAAGAAAAGGCCCACCCAGCTTAGGGATCTAAGTACAGGGGACCCAAAGGAGCAGGGGTGGGGATGAGGACAGTTCAGAGCAAAGGGGACTAACAAGCCCTTGGGACTGACATTGTGGGAAGGGATGGGAAAATCTTGGGGGGGGGGGAGTGCAAACGGGGGGAAAAAAGTCTCATCCTGAGACAGCTAGCTGCGGTCAGACATCTCTCAAGTGAGAAGGCATGGTGTCACCCGAAAGTCCCTAAAGACCTTCAGGAGTTTCTTTGTAGAGGTGACATTCAAGGAACATGCAGGTTGAATTGCTTCAGCTTAAGTACTGGGCCACTCAAGGTCCAAAGCTAGACCATTCAAGGCCAGTGGTTGGACTATATAAGATCAGAGACTACGGGCTGGTGAGATGGCTCAGTGGTTAAGAGCACTGACTGTTCTTCCAGAGGTCCTGAGTTCAAATCTCAGCAACCACATGGTGGCTCACAACCGTCTGTAATGATATCTGACGCGCGCGCACCTCTTCTGGTGTGTCTGAAGACAGCTACAGTGTACTTGTTTATAGTAAAAAATAATTTCGGGGGGCTGGAACGAGCAGGGACTGAGTGGGCAGGGTTGACTGGAGCAAGCAGGGCCAACCAGAGAGGTCCTAAATTCAATTCCCAACAACAGCATGAAGGCTCACAACCATCTGTACAGCTACAGTATACTCATATACATAAAATAAATAAAATAAATCTTTAAAATAAATAAAAATAAATATTAAAAAAAAAAGATCAGAGACTACGCCAACTAAGGTCAGAGGCTAGACTAGTTTTGTTGGTTGTGACCTGTGTCTCATTGGGGACATGTCCTGGCCTACTATGGAGCTGTATCCTGCTGTAAGGTTAGCAATCTTTGGGCAGATGTTCAAAGAGGGTGGAAGAGGTCCTAACATTGCTTCAGGCCACTAGAAAAACCTCAGAAGGGTCATTTAGAGAAGATCCTGAGGGATGCTAGGGATTCAGAAGGACTTCCAGAGGAAGTAGCATTTCGGCTGGCTCATAAAAGATAAAGTTCACCAAGAAAGACAGGAAATATCTTTTCTGGGAACTAGGGTCTCCTTAGGGACTCCCGCAGGCCACTAGCTAGAGATGGAGACATTAGCCTGGGCCCACGTCTTTCCCCTGCAGTGTCGGGTCAGGACAGTACACACCTCAGCTGTTGTCCTGGCAAGGTGACTACTGCCCCAGTTGGTGTGTGAGCTTCATGAGATCTTGGCATCTGACTCTGTGCCTTGCTAGGGTCCCCTCTGAAGCACCCTGTTGATGCCTCACTCCCTGGCTGACTCAGCAGCTCCTGAAGATGTTGGACCTACGGGCCCCCGATGGCTGAGACAAGGTGGTTGAAGTTTGGCTGATAACAAACAGCTGCTCGCCTGCCTGGCCTGTCGGCACAGCCACGATGGCGTGCTAATGGGCTTCAAACCCGGTGTGTGACTGAAGTTTGGAGAGGCCTCTGGGGCTCTTGGCACGGGAGCCTTGGATATTCATGTTCACTAAGAATAAGGTTCCCCTAGCCAGGCAGTGGTGGTACATATGTTTAATCCAAGCATTCAGGAGGCAGAGGCAGGGGAATCTCTGTGAGTTCAAAGTCAGCCTAGTCTCCAGAGTGAGTTCCAAGACAGCCAGGGCTATACAAAGAAACCCTGTCTAGAAAGAAAGGAAGAAAGGGAGAGAGAGAGAAAGAGAGAGAGAGAGAGAGAGAGAGAGAGAGAGAGAGAGAAATTCTCCATATACTAGCTGGAGGACACCCCCCCACACACATATACACCAGCTTCTCCACCCACAAATGGGCATAATGTCATCTTCTTTGTGTGTTCTTGCAGGTTTAAATTAGCCAGGCCCACCCCAGAGAAGGGCTAGATATGTAACTGCTACTTATTCCTGTTTTGTTTAGAAACCAGTCTCATTCAATAGCCCAGGCCTGTGTCAAACTCAGAGCAATCCTCTGCTCCCTCCGTAATACTGAGATCACAGTATGCACCGCCGTGTCTGGCTTGACTTATCTTTAGGTTTTTTAAACAGGGTCTCACTAGCTATGTAGCCCAGGCTGGCCAGGAACTTGAAGTGATCTGCTTGCCTCAGTATCCCTATGGCCAGCATGCCACACACACTGTGGGGAGACCAAGGCTCTGCTCTTGAAGAGCAAGGACACAGGGCACTGAGGAGTTAAGAGGAGTGGCTCCTTAGGACCAGATTCCAGGCCACCCACTGAGGATATAATAATGTCACTGAGTGTGTTTCCTCCCCGGTTCAGAGGCTAGCTGTGCACCCTATAACTTACTCTGTCTCCACAGCCTGGAAATGGGGAGACTCTACTGCCTATTTCACGAGTGTGCCAAGTAGGGCTAAGAGAAGTGGGGGATTCTGGGTTATACAGACAGAAAGCTTGGGGTGATAGTTCCATGGCCTGATGGGAACTCACCCCCACCCCCATCAAACCCGGTCCTTCACAGTGTTAATCGTAGTGTCCATCACCCAGGGACGTTCGCAAACTGTCTTATCACAGTGACCATCGCACTGTGTCCACCATACAGTGGTCATCAAGGACTCATGGTATTCATGCCAGGTCCTAGCTCCACCTAGGATAGTCACCTGGGCCCCATGCTGGCCACCTCCTCTTTGTACCTCAGTCTCCCCTTCTGTAAACAGACTTCCTACCCTTGCCTGGTGAGGGTAAAGTTCTGGCTGGGACTACCCACTGAGACAGGCCCAGGCACCCTGCCATGGGAAGCCTGCCTAAAGCCTCCTATTGGCCCAGTTGCCTGTCGTTAACTGTCAAGCCTGCCCTTGGGGTGTGGTCACCACAGTGTCTGTGGTGTCCTTGTAGCAGGCATAGTGAGACAAGACCAGCCCATCACCTGAGCCTCAGTTTACCCTATGATCTTCTAGGACCTACACAGTGGGCATTTAACCTGCTGGCTTGAGCGGTGCCTGCCTGCCTACCAGCTGCCCAGCCCAGCCTAGGCAACAGACACTTGGTAGTGGCTTGCAAATGTGGGTGGGGACCCCTGGGGCAGCCCTGCCCTCATGGCTGCCCCTGGACAGAGGCCTCAGTGTAAGCAGACCGGGCTCTTTCACAAGCCCAGACCCATGACGGGGCGTCTAAGAATGCTGCCATTATCCGATTCATAGAACACAAAGGGGCCACGTGGGGGCTCATATAGGCCAGGCGCCTGCCATGAGCCCATAAGGCCTCTGGGTCTCCACCCTGCCTTGTAAGTCCCTTGACCACAGAGGTCAAGGACATGCCCAGAGTCAGCAGAGGGCACTGACACACAGGAATGAGATCCATTTCCTCCAGCCCCACCGGACAACAAAGAAAGAGCAGGCCTCAACCTGACCGGATCCTTAGAGGGTGAGGCACCCAGGTAGCAGGGGAGGGACCCTCCAGAGTCCAATGGAGGGGGAGGGCTGAAACATGACAAGCTCCTGTAGGACACCAGGAGCAACTGTGAGGTATGCCTCCTGACAGCTTTATCCCTCGGTCCCTTCTGGGAACCCTAGGGGTCACAGTGGCAGTGGCCTGAAGATGAGGAATTGTGCTGTGTGCCATCAGGAGGCCATTGGAGGCCTCTTGAGCCTTGGCATCCATGAATGGTAACTGACATCCAGGCCCTGGATGACATCTGGCACACACGTCTGCTAAGGCCTAGAGGCTCTGCTGAGGGGCCTAGAGGCTCTGCTGAGTAGGGAGAGGAAGCCCCCTTACAGGCCCGGAGGAGTAGGGAGAGGAAGCCAGTTCCAGAGGTGGCAGGTGGGCAGACCCCAGGCTCACCGTTCTCATTCCTCACGGCAGTGCTATGGTTTGGAATCTATGTCTCCCTTCACATTTGAAACTGGAGCTCACGGTCCTGTGGCCACCGGGAGGTTAAGGGCAAGGCAGAGGCTGGGACTCCGGAGTGAAGGGCAGAGGACACAATGGCTAAGAGCTGAGGTGGGGCAATGAGCAGGCTGTGCACCCTGAGGCATACGGCCCCACCTCTCTGACCCTTCGTGTCCCCCCACTCAGGCTCACAACAAGGAAGGACTGGAAAGAGCAGAGAGCCCCAGATGGCTGCAGGGCCCCTCCGGTGTTTTTCCTCTGCTCGGCCTCCAGCACTTTCCTGCCCTCCACTTGTGGTGTGTTAGGAGCACTTCCTGCAGGGGGACCTTCTCCAGTCCCCAGGCTGAGCCCCTCTTCCCAGAACAGCCAGGGCCCCCAGTGTTATTGTTTCCAATTGAAAAAGAAAAACATTTCCTCCCCTCCCCTCCCCTCCCCTCCCCTCCCCTTCTCCTCTGCCCTGCATTGCCAGAGGTTTGCAGGAGGGGGTAAGGGAGCCCTGACCTGGGGGACATGCTTATGCTTGAGTCTCCAGCAGCCAGGGAAAGCTTTCCCCCACCCTTGCCCCAACTCCAGCTCTGCACAGCTGGGCAGTGGCCATCACCAGAGCCTAGGGGTCACTTTTCAAGGCCTTCCACGGGTGTTGACGAGGGACAACACCACATGCCACGCTGGAAACCAGCTCCGCAAGCTGGAAGCAGGCAAGAACTTAAATGCAGAGATGTTCCAAGTAAATTCTAGAAAGCGTAAGCTCATGGTGCTGACCGAGCTTGAAACCCTCTTTCTATTAGACAGGGACAGTGACAAATGCTAGATGCTAGAGAGTCATTAAAGACGCGTTAGCCCCAGACCGAGCCTTCTCCATGATGGAATCAGGAGCCAGGAGCAGGAGGGGAAGAGCCCGGTCATCAGCTGCTGGCAGCAGAATGGCTGTATGTGGGTCTAACTACCTCAGTCAGTGTGCTGGGTGCCATCTGCCTATCTTCCAATGGATACCCAAACTTATCCTGGGAGGACCCCCCAGAATCTCAGCAAGGACTTCCCGTCTCCCTCCCTCTCTTCTTCCCTCCCTCCTCACATCTCTGTCCACTCAGGGGTGACCTTGGTCTTAGAAAGAAAGCCTAGTTTCAGTCTTACTGCTGATGCCACAATTTCCCCGTCTGTGAAATGGGCTCAGTGACCCCTGCTTTGTCTTCTGGTGCAAGGAAGGTGTGAGATGGTGGTGGCAGAACTGTGTGTAGTGTTTACCCCCAAATAACCCATTAACTACAATGGGATTCAAGACATAAAAGAGGCCAGAACCTTGATCTATTGCCTCCTCCTGCCCTTCCTCCCAGCTTTAGCAGGGGCTGTGGGGCCATGACTCAACCTTGCAGTAGTGCGCTATTATATGGTCCACACCAGGAAACAGGCTCAGTGAGGGCAAGCGCCTTGCTGGAGGCCACACTATACTTCCTACCTCCATTTCTGTGAATATATTCAGACCCTAGAGTTCAGGTCCCAAATCCTGAAGGTGGGGTGACCGCAGAGATGGACCAGCTTGGCAGGAAGTTTGTCCATAATACCCAAAACAATCCATCTGGCCGGCTGGCTAAACCGAGATGCCATAAAGCATTATCCTCGAGGCTCAGTGGGGGGAGCTGCAGGATGCCGCAAGAAAGCAGGAGAGGGACAGGAAGCAAGGAGGGGGAGGGGAGAGGACGGGGACTTGGAGAGTGAGACTGAGACCAGAGATGCTGTGTGAGTACACGGGAGGGGAGAGAGAGGGAGAGAGACAAAGACGGAGGGCAGAGGAAGAAGGCAAGATAGTCAGGGGACTGAGGAAGACAAGCCCATAATCTGTGCTGGGGCTGTCCAGTGGAGCGGAGGGCCTGTGGCTCACGAGGACAGCACGACGTGGGCCTTCCCCAAACAGAGGTGGAGGCAGGTCCCCTGGGAGCTCAGCTGGGGGTGGAGGCAGGACATAAGTCTCCTGTTTCCTGCCAAGGAACACTCCTGACCATCAAAGCCAAGGCCATGAATGGGCTGGAGCTTGGCAGGCAGGCACAGGGACAGGAAGGCTGGGGTGGGGGGCCAGGGAACCGGGGATGGCTGTGCTCTGAGCCCTTGCTGATGACCCTTTAGGCGCAGGGAAAGCCCCTCCTCACTCTCCCTTGCTATCCGGTGGGAGCAAGGTCAGCCTCTGAGAAAGGGCCACCAGGCCTCAAGTGACAGCTGCAAGCTGATAGGAGACCCTGATGGAGAACTTGTAGCTGGGACTGTGGCTTCAAACAACCGATCTGTGTCCCACCTTCCCCCTTAGCTGTGGATCTTGGGTTTTACTTCTGGGGCCTCAGCTTCCATGTATGTAAAATGGGTTGAGTATTTCTAAGGGGGTTGACATTTGGTGTGGTCCTATGTGGGCCCTCCCACACTGTCGAGACCCACATGGGGGTCTGCGGCCTTAGGAAGACTACTACTTGCCTTTATCCCAAGGCCTACATGTTCCTTTGAAGGTCAAAGGAGTCTGCTGCCAGCTCATATGTGGAATGACTTTAGGTTTTCTCAGAAGCTTGGACTAAGGACAAGTCCTGGGGGTCCACGGGGTTTGGCTCTATCCAGAAACCGAGGCCCCTGTGGTCTGGTGTTGGGCTCAGCCCAGCCGGCCCTTGCAAGAGGGATGCACTTCCTCTCAACACAGTTTGCTGTGGGTCCCGGTGCCTGCTGCTTCTGAACTCCCTTTACAGGGCAGTTTGGGGAACATACCATGAGGTCCCAGGGGCCTGATGTCCCTGGTCTCGCTGAGCTGGCCTTTAGTGTGAGGTTTG